>NC_133362.1:38005647-38022997 GCF_049309525.1 Garra rufa | reverse complement strand
ATTCACTGATGAGGTGGTATGCTTAGGATCATGAGCAGTTCCTGTCATTCTCCATAGTCTTCTCTTCCCATCACTCTGGTACAAGTTGATCTTGGTCTCATCTGTCCATAGGATGTTGTTCCAGAACTGTGAAGGATTTTTTTAGATGTCGTTTAGCAAACTCTAATCTGGCCTACCTGTTTTTGAGGCTCACCAATGGTTTACATCTTGTGGTGAACCCTCTGTATTCACTCTGGTGAAGTCTTTTCTTGATTGTTGACTTTGACACACATACACCTACCTCCTGGAGAGTGTTCTTGATCTTGCCAACTGTTGTGAAGGGTGTGTTCTTCACCAGGGAATTCTTTGGTCATCCACCACAGTTGTTTTCCGTGGTCTTCCGGGTCTTTTGGTGTTGCTGAGCTCACCGGTGCGTCCCTTCTTTTTAAGAATGTTCCAAACAGTTGTTTTGGCCACGCCTAATGTTTTTGCTATCTCTCTGATGGGTTTGTTTTGTTTTTTCAGCCTAATGATGGCTTGCTTCACTGATAGTGACAGCACTTTGGATCTCATCTTGAGAGTTCCAAATACAAATAGCACACTTGAAATGAACTCTGGACCTTTTATCTGCTCATTGTAATTGGGATAATGAGGGAATAACACACACCTGGCCATGGAACAGCCCAGAAGCCAATTGTCCCATTACTTTTGGTCCCTTAACAAGTGGGAGGCACATATGCAAACTGTTGTAATTCCTACACCATTCACCTGATTTGGATGTAAATACCCTCAAATTAAAGCTGACAGTCTGCAGTCGTTTGTTCGTTTCATTTCAAATCCATTGTGGTGGTGTATAGAGCCAAAAATGTTAGAATTGTGTCGATGTCCCAATATTCATGGACCTGACTGTAGATGTGCAGCAGCTCAGTTGTGACTTGTTTTAGACAATTTTTGACGTTGAAATAGAGCAAAATCAGGAAATAGTCTTATAGTCAGACGATGTAAGTCACTTAATATTAACTTCTTACTTATTTAACTGTTGTATTGAATCAATATTTCATTTACAAACTCCCTTAAAAGCCGTCACTCATCTTAGTTCATCACGATCTCACATGGTTCCATTATAATCAACAACTCCCTACACTGCACAATCAAACTCTCATTTACACTCTCTCTACACTTTGTTTATGAAAGGATTCATCAGATATGTCTGTGATACATTACTCAACGTTGCAAAAACTCTTAGGAACCTTCAAAGCTCCCCTCAGTGCAAACACAAATAGTCGCACGGTGCTCCTAAATATTTTTTCATAGTTGCACGCAGTAGTTTTCAGCCACAAATGTGAGTGAAATGGTCGTACACATTCAAGGCCCAAAAAGGTGGTAAGAACATCATCAGACGGAAAAAGTTGAAAAAGTAGAAGTTGAAGAAAAACGTAGGCAGAAACCATAGAAGAAGTTGAAGAAGTAAACGTCAAAGAGGCAGAAACCATGGAAGAAGTTCAGCAAAAATTTGAAGAAGTAGAAGTCGAATAAAAAGTCGAAGAGGCAGAAGCCATAGAAAAAGTTGAAGAAAAACCTAATCAGAAACCGTAGAAGAAGTCGAAGAAGCAGAAGGCATAGAAGAAGTCGAAGAAGTAGAAGTCGAAGAAAAAGTCAAAGAGACAAAAGCCATGGAAGAAGTAAAAGTCGAAAAGGCAGAAGCCATGGAATAAATCGAAAAAGTAGAGGTAGAAGCCATATAAAAAGTCAAAGATGTAGAAGTCAAAGAAAAAGTAAAAGACGCAGAAACCATAGAAGAAATCGAAGAAGTCGAATTTGAAGAAAAAGTCGAAGAAGTACACTGTAACCGATTTTTGTAATTTGAACAGTATTTTACTGTAATATCTACAGTAAGATACTGTAAAATGTATATACAGTATTTTACTGTAAACTGCAAAGGATTATGGGAAAATATATGATCACTACTGTAATTCTCCACTACTGTAAATCCGTTTACAGTAGTAAACTTGCCCGCGAAAAATTGACCAATGGCAAGGGAGATTTTTTTTTCTCCTGTTGAGAGGAAGTGGCGGTAAAAAGGACAAAAGAGAAATGTTGCATCAATAACTCGACAAAAAGGTTAGTATATTATTTCTGTTTTATGAAAAACTGAACAATTTTAATTTGTTTTCACTTGTTAACAGCAAACTAACAATATTCATCGTGTTTTTCATGTCGGTAGCCTTTTTTTTCTGACTGACGGCCGGGGCGCCGCCATAACGGTGAAAACATGGACTGGTGAGTAAATTAAGGTGACCTATATTAGTCGAAATAAACTTTATTTAAACTGAGAAACACGTTTGTATATTCGGCTGCCCTTTAATGCCAGTTAGTTCGTCTGACGAGCCCTTACTCAAGCTTAACAGCAAACTGAGGTGAAATACTGAGGTAAAGTGCGTTAAGCAACACCACTGTTTCTGTGGAGATTTTAAACTGTATTTTCAAGCCCTTCTTTTGTTTGTTATTTTCAAGTTTCTGGTCTGGATGTCGTCTGTAACGTCGGAGCGCGGAGGTGTATTTTGGATCTTCTTCTGTGAATGACTGCCATAGTATCGACGATAACATGAACTGGTAAGCTAATAATGTCAGTAAGCCGAAGTTGACAAACTTAACGTCAGTCACAGAGCAGCATAATATCTTTTCAACGCTGCCTCTTTATAGCTAGCAAGGTAATTCTCTTCAAATGATGTTTAAGAAATGTGTGTGTGAATGTCGTATGTAACTTTATAGACGGTCCCTTCAGTGACAGACGTGACATAAACAGCGCGCTAACATGAAACACTGAGGTAAAACTGAACACCGCGGTTAACTGCATCTTTTGTGTTTTATTTTCAAGTTTGTGGTCTCGTGGTCATGTCGTCTGCATCGGAGGTGTATTAGAGTATTTTCTGGTGATTGCCGTCGTCGCGGTGCAAACAACAGGTGAGCTTCCCCTTTCATCAATTTAACTAAGTTAATGTTAACGTTACTAAATTAGCCACAGGCTGCTGTTCTCCACTGACTTGCAGAACAGGTTAACTTTTTAAAGAGAGTAACGAGCTAGCAATATATTAATATAGCAAGTTTTGCTAATAAATATTATAAATGTTTATTTTATTAAAAATGTAAATTTTATTACTGTACAGTAGTTGTCTTTTCTGATCATAAACTATAGTAACACTAAAAGGGTGTTGTGACACTGTCTGTTACAGGAGATTTCTCCAAGCACTAACTTGATGCTGACCATCAAGGGCAGAATCATCATACAGCCAGCTGTCCATTTTACAGACATGCAGAATAAGGTAACCTAAAACATATTTTGTTTTACATTGCATTTACATTCATGCATTTTTCAGATGCTTTTATCCTAAGCAAGTTATATTGTATTTAAAGTACACATTTGTAAGGTATTTACAGGGCTCTCAAGTTTTGAAGACAGGCAAGAGTGACATCTCATCACCCCCCCCCCCCCCCCCCCCTTACTGGAATGGGGATGTTCCATTAATAATATTATTATTAGTGTTTTTGTTGTTAATATTAATAATTGCTAAGACTTGCAGAAGAAAATATTTGACACATGACACTGACAATTTAACCAAATACAAAGTGTGTGTGTGTGTGTGTGTGTGTGTGTGTGTGTGTGTGTGTGTGTGTGAGAGAGAGAGAGAGAGAGAGAGAGAGAGAGAGAGATTATGACTGGTGTTGTTTGTTGTAAGTGTTTGTTGCCTTTTACCTGACATCTTTGAAAGACAGATGCAATGATTAATGCATCCATGGCCAGGATATAATTATAAAATATGCGTGATTTTAAAAGTGACCTATAACATCAACTATGCAATACACTTGAATTAATTTAGTGCTAATAAAATTATTAAGCCTATTGGAGAGAGATTTATTTATAATATGACAATATGTCAGTCATCGTGTGATAACGAAAATATGACTAGGCCTAGACTACTTGTTCTGAGCAGATGCTCAAGGAAGTGATGCTCGGGACTCCAGTAGTTTCCTCTGTGGGTGAACGAGGAAGATGGTGAACAACTTCAGGATGCTTTTTTTCATTGGTTGTTGCGTTAAATCTTACCCAGATACAATAGTGCTATTTTCTGATTGGCTATTGTGTAGCCTATTTCTTTTTTTTGATTGGCTGATAAGTGGCAGGCTCGACTAAGAACTCCAAGGGAGACGCGCTTGAATCCTGCCGGTTCCTTAATCCATAGCGAGACCGGCGCGGCCAGAGAAATGTTGGGCACTGCGGTATATTAAATATATTATAAATAGTTTTTTTCTGCGTGAGAAATACAATGTGTGGCGGGAGTGCGTGACAATAGACCGAAATGAGTGACTGTCACGCTCAATGCGTGACACTTGAGAGCCCTGTATTTATTTCCTGGGAATGTTTTTTATTACCATCAAGATTGAGTTTGCATGCGCATTAAAATTATTTCTATTAAACCAGCATTTAAACAGCAAAATGCAGCTGCTTCAGGTATCTTTAACTTACTGTAACCTTTAAATTCATAATAGCAATCTTACTGTCTGTCAATTTAGATTATTGTTACTGTAAAGCAACAAATATAGATTTTTAATCATAGTAGGCCTATTATATGCACAGACTTTCTAGGAAACACACACCTGTTTAGAATGTTTATATGAACAGATTGGTTAGCATTTAGCATGGTCTGTGGCAGACTTTACTAAGTGTCAGGGCAACAAAATTCAATAAACAAGAATGTAATATTAAGTGATTTAAAGGAGAACTCCGGTGTGATTTTGACCTAAAGTGTATTGAATCATGATACCGACTGTAAACGTACCTTGCATATCTCATCTCGTCTTGTCCACTGCTGTCCGAAATCTGGGGTCAGTTATCCGATGCTCACAACAGGTTGTCAATGAGAGTCAATAGGGCATCGAAGAAGCCATGTAAATAAATCACTGTTTTACGCCATTTACGAGGCACAAAGTAGCTCCACACTTCATTGGTAGACTTCCAAGGGCCCTGACATTTAAAACGAGACATTGAGAACTCAGAAAAAGCACCGGTAGTTTATTTACGAGAAGATTTATACAGACAGTTCCTGCAAGAAAAAATCCGGCCGCCGCCATCTTAAATTTAGTCACGATAAGTCGAGTGTCGAGCACCAAGGAATTTATCAGGTTATCAACTTATCAGGTTGTAGTTTCCTTCGTGCTCGACACTCGACTTATCGTGACTAAATTTAAGATGGCGGCGGCCGCTAAACTTCTTGCAGTTACTGTGTGTATAAATCTTCTCGTAAAATAAACTCCCGGTGCTTTTTCTGAGTTCTCAATGTCTCGTTTTAAATGTCAGGGCCCTTGGAAGTCTACCGATGAAGTGTGGAGCTACTTTGTGCCTCGTAAATGGCGTAAAACAGTGATTTATTTACATGGCTTCTTCGATGCCCTATTGACTCTCATTGACAACCTGTTGTGAGCATCGGATAACTGACCCCAGATTTCGGACTGCAGTGGACAAGACATGCAAGGTACGTTTACAGTCGGTATCATGATTCAATACACTTTAGGTCAAAATCACACCGGAGTTCTCCTTTAAATCAAGAAGAAAATATTGTCTTTTTGCTCCATTTAGTAAAAACGGTTCTTAACAAAGCCATGTTGTGCATCTCTGCACACAGCAGTGTTTCATTACTGAATGAATTTACCTTTTTTAAACACCTAGAATCAGTGACTTACTGACCCATTCATAAAATTCTTTATAAAAAATTTCAAGAAAAAGTTTCTTCAGTTTTTTTTCTTACTACTGCGTTCGTATGTAGTATATCATTTTTTTTTAAAATGCATACAGCACCAAGTTTGACAGTTGAGGCAAATTCTTTAAACACTGTTTTTCTTGTGCTTGCAGGTTTGTTCAGACAGTCAACCTTTGTGGCAGCAAATGCATTGACAGTCACAGATCAGATGGACTTCTGGAAAGAGGGTGCAAACAACAAGCATCAGCCTGAATCCCATTCTGCCGTTTCTCATCAGAGAGCTTGTCAACTTTGACTCAAAACTACTAAAATTTAACACAACACAAACACATTTTTACTGTATGATTTTATTTTATTTACACTACCAGACAAAGCTTTTGAACAGTAAGATTTTAAATGTTTTTAAAGAAGGTCTCTTCTGCTCACTAAGCCTGCATTCATTTGGTCCAAAGTACAGCAAAAACAATACACTTTTGAACCATTTTTATTATTTAAAATAACTGTTTTCTTTTTGAATATATTTTAAAATGTAATTTATTGCTGTGATCAAACCTTAATTTTTAGCATCATTACTGCAGTCACATGATCCTTCAGAAATCATTCTAATAATTTGATTTTCTGCTCAAAAACTATTATTATGATGTTGCTGAAATTATTATAATGCTAAAAACAGTGGAGTACATTTTTTTTTCAGGTTTCTTTGATGAATAGAAAGTTCAGATAAACAGCATTTATCTGAAACAGAAATAGTTTGTAACATTATGAATGTCTTTATTATCACTTTTGATCAATTTAAATCATCCTTGCTAAATAATATCTTTCTATTCATCAAAGAATCCTGAAAAATCTAAAAATTAAATAATGTTTATCAGCATACTAGAATGATTTCTGAAGGATCATGTGATACTGAAGACGAGTAATGATGCTGAAAATTCAGCTTTGATCAAAGGAATAAATTAAATTTGGATCAAATTAATGCAGGCTTGGTAAGCAGAAGAGAATTCTTTAAAAAAATCTTAGTGTTCAAAAACTTATGACTGGTAGTGTACTTACTTATTTTTGCTTTTCAGTATGTGTATGTTTGCCATGATACAAAGTCTCTGTACTTTTAAAAAGAAAATGTTCAACAATTAAAAAGAATATTATCAGAACTAATGCTTATGAGTTATTGTGATTTTTATGGGGTTGGGGTGGTAAAAATCTTGAATTACAGTGCTGTAGGTTAATTGGATTGTTTTTACAGGTAAAAAATGTTTAAAATAAATGAAAATAAACTCTATAGTACTGATACTGTAATTGAAAATACAGTAAAAATACTGTAATTGAAGATACAGTAAAAACACTGTAAATGAAATTACAGTAAAAATAATGTAAATGAAATTACAGTAAAAATACTGTAAATGAAATTACAGTAAAAATACTGTAAATGAAATTACAGTAAAGACCTTTTAGTACTGTAAATGCACTTACAGTATTAATACTGTAAACATTTTTACAGTAACTTACTGGCATCCAGCTGCCAGTAAGTTACTGTAAAATTTACAGCAAACTTTTTACAGTGTAGAAGTTGAAGAAGTAAAAGTCGAAGAAAAACCTAGTCAAAAATCATAGAAGTTGAAGAAGTACAAGTCAAAGAAAAAAATTAAAAGGCAAAAGCCAAAGGAGTTGAAGAAAAAGTTGAAGAGGCAGAAGCCATGGAAGTCAAAGAAAAAGTGGAAAAGGCAGAAGCCAAAGTAGTCGAAGAATAGTGGAAAAGGCAGAAGCCGAAGTAGAAAAATAGTATTCTTGTGGCTTCATAAAATTACGGGTGAACCACTGATGTCACATGGACTATTTTAACAATGTCCTTACTACCTTTCTGAGCCTTGAACGTGTCAGTTGCGTTGCTGTCTATGCAGGGTCAGAAAGCTCTCGGATTTTATCAAAAATATCTTAATTTGTGTGATGAAGATGAACAATGAAGGTCTTACAAGTTTTGAATGATATGAGGGTGAGTAATTAATGACAGAATTTTTATTTTTGGGTGAACTAACCCAATTCCATGGAAGCAAAAAGAAGAAATACCAGTATGTGGAAACCACAATTGCCAAAGCACAATTCATTCTCTATTTCTTTTCCACTAGCATACGCTGATGACGTTTATATTTCAATGCTTACTGTATTTGCCTTGTAGTCTACAATGCAATAGGTGTCATCATCATACAGTCATCCATGCCTGTCATACTCACAGGATTTGTAATCATTTGCAGTATGGAGCTCATATTATGACAAAACTTTTTGAATTTGAATTGTACAAATTTGAATTATTGACAAGTGTCATTTCACAAAACTGAATATTATATGGTATTTAACATAGTTCTGAATTCGATTTTTTAAAACTTGAATATTGAACATTTGAAATTGAACACAACTGAATTTTCAAATCGCAGATTTTCAAATAGACATGTATTTTCAAACAGCAGATTTTTGTTCCGATTTCTAAGACTTCAAATATTCAGTTTTTAAAAATACAACTTCAAGTTTTCAAGATGAAAAAAAATTCGGAACATCAAATTCAGTGTTCAAAATTCAAAGCGCAGAAATTCAGATCGTACAGAAAGTAGGTCAGAGGTTATGCACAGGGAAGAGTAGATGATCTACGAAAAGTCGAACGAAGCATTTACTGTGACCGAGAGGGGGCATGTTTGGTTCACTTAGGCTAGTTTTGCCGTGGTCACAACATATTAACTCGTGGGTACGTGATAATACGCCGTGGCCACAAGTTATTATTTCGTGGGAACATCATATTAACTCGTGGGAGTATGCATGTCATGGCAACAAGATCTTTTTGTAAAGATAATGACATGCCGGAATCGCCGCGCGGCTGCTGCCTTCTCTTGTAGTGGAAGCGTTTTGTGCAGTTGAGGCGGTGTTCGCGACGCGGTCACAGTGCGGACGCTGCCGCTCACAAAAAGATTTTAAAAAAAATATCTTTGGCTGCGCCTGCTGCGAAGCGCCGTGTTCGTGGAAGCGGCAGGATTTTGGGTGCAGGAGCAAAACTTGCACTTCGCCTCCCCGCCGCTCCCATTGAAAATAGACACTCGCGACTGCCGCGTCCCGTGTGAAAAGGCCTGAAGTGAGTTGTGCTGTTTTGGGAAAGACATTGCTATAGTTGCAAACAACAAGATCACATTTGATTTCATTAAAAATAAACACAACAGAAATGTACTATATGTGTTCTTCTATTTATAATTCATAGTCCCATGAATAGTCTTAATGTCAGGCACATCTCTGTATTTTTTTTTTTTTTTTTTTGATTGATCATACTAGGAGAATTCCATTACATGATCTTCGTTTTCAACACTACCGACAAATGTTCTATTTGTTGTTAAAAATCTGGTTAAAGGACATAACATATTTTTTTATCTCTGGCGGCGCCTGACGCAAAGAGACATAAGTGGCAGTATTTTGGCTGCAGGAGCACCGCTTGCCTGTTAACGGATCGGTTCTTTATATTTCATATTTGTATATTATTATTATTAAACAGTAGGCTAATACAATAGGCCTAATTTTATAATAATTATATTAACTGGTTAGGGCTATATTTATGGGCTATATTTATTGTTTTATATGCTTATTTCCCTTTCAGTTCGTGTAGTGCTTTAATTAACTCTCTGTATAATTATGCTAGTATTATTAATATGCTAAAATATTTTGCAAATACTGTAAAGGCCTGACAATTATGCCAATTAAGTTTTTACTTTATTAATGTATTTACCCCAGTTTGTGACGATAAATGAGCATGTTGTGTTCATTGTGTTTCAAATGAAACTGCGTGAATGATTTATTCCTTAACTATAAAAATGTAATAGTTTATCAATAAGCCGAAATTAAATATGTTATATTCACCCTTTAATCTGCACTTCCAGTAAAAATTCCTCGTCGGCAAAACTTTCAGAACCTGAAGTCAAGAGATCTCAAGTATGATGCAAAGCTATAGACAACTAACACAACCTTTTATAGCCCGCATACTAATAACAGCCTAGATATGTATGTAGTCTAATTTGTTGGGGAGTCGCTCTCCAAACATCGGGTATTAAAATTGCCTTTGAATACGCGTGCGCGTTTTGCATTCAGTTTCGTTTTACGCAAAGCCGTGTAACTATGTATACACTGCCATCTTGTGGCCACGACATATTATCACGTACCCACGAGTTAATATGATGTTCCCACGAAATAATAACTTGTGGCCACGGCGTATTATCACGTACCCACGAGTTAATATGTTGTGACCACGGCAAAACTAGCCTAAGTGAACCAAACATGTCCCCTCTCGGTCACAGTAAATGCTTCGTTCGACTTTTCGTAGATCATCTACTCTTCCCTGTGCATAACCTCTGACCTACTTTCTGTACGATCTGAATTTCTGCGCTTTGAATTTTGAACACTGAATTTGATGTTCCGAATTTTTTTTCATCTTGAAAACTTGAAGTTGTATTTTTAAAAACTGAATATTTGAAGTCTTAGAAATCAGAACAAAAATCCGCTGTTTGAAAATACATGTCTATTTGCGTTTTGAAAATTCAGTTGTGTTCAATTTCAAATGTTCAATATTCAATTTTTAAAAAATCGAATTCAGAACTATGTTAAATACCATATAATATTCAGTTTTGTGAAATGACACTTGTCAATAATTCAAATTTGTACAATTCAAATTCAAAAAGTTTTGTCATAATATGAGCTCCATATTGCAGTGAGCTTAGACAATTGCTGAAATCGCATAGTTTGTAGAAGAGGTTACAGAGAGCCAGTAAGCAAATATCTAGCAACCACCCAAAACACTCTAGCCAAAAAACTCTAGAAATAGCTCTACAATATGCAAAATTCGCCATTTACACAGCAGCCACATACTAACCACCCGGAAAACCTTATAGCAACGTCACCTCCTCAGAATATTGTAGTAATCGCAATGTCCTGTCAACCACCCAAACCACAAAGCTCACAATAGCAACCACATACTGTAACTATGCTCTAACATTGAGTGTGGTCATGAACAATGGTCTGTCCACTGAATTGAGTCTCCCATTGGCCAACAAAACCTTTAGTGTGTACTGTTCAGCCCTTGATTAGAAATTCTACAAAATCTATTTAATGTCTGTTTTAAAGACCATTCATGCTCTACGTTATGCTGTATAACCTAATTTCTTGTTGGACTCAGGTCAAGCCATCTCTCTGTCTGTTTCTTGTTTTTTCTTTTCTTTTCTGCATTTGCATATGTAATCCAAGTGCATAACCGCAGTGGCAAATTTAAATAAATTAGAGCATGTGGGTTTGTTTAAAAATGGGTGTATTGATTTTTAAGTGCAGTGAGAGCAGGTCTGCTAAGGAGCTCATACTGCCACTTCTTTCTCTCAGGAGTGGATGATTTCTAAACCTAAGGCCATTAGCTAGGCCTCACAATGCTGTTCCTGTCAGAAGACATTACTGCGATTCCTTAGCCGAGAACAGATAACAAAAGGTCCTTCACAGCTCGCACTTCTTGTCACATTAGCTGGAGATGGCATCTTGAAGAAAAGCAAACTATAGCTGGGCGACATTCATGCTTTGTCTAGTTAATGCAGGTTGCCAACATACACAAGAGTTCAGAAATAGCTCTGGCAGGTGCCCATGTGTGTGCGACAGATGATTTACTTCATTGTTCTGAGATGCACACTTTAAAGTAATAGGTCTCTATTTCTAGGTTTCTTTTTCTGTTTCTTTCTTTTAACTTGACGAACCGTAACCAGACACTGGTTCATGGCCCTGGTGTTCAGGTTCAGAGCTGCTCTGACAGTTTCATATGGTTCAGTGTTTTTGTTTCCAGTTCTGGCTCTGCGCCAACAATAGTCTATTGCCTCTGTCTGATAGTCTGATAGTGGGACAATGCATCACATGATAGAGAGTGTGTAGATTTGATCTTGAGGTTATTTTTACGCTGATGCTGTGGCCACAACTGGAGGAGATAATTGTGTAGCAGGTCTGATTAATCTGCTTTGTCCGGAGCAAGAGGAAAATGTTGCCCCTAGGCCAATCCACGTTAACACACACCATGGAGAAAATGCGTAAACACACTTCCTCATTCCCAATTATCACTTTCCAAACTTCTGGGAGAGCATGGCCAATTAGACAGTCAAAATATCTGTTATTAACAAGCAAACACTGACATTGTTGTGACGACTGGAAAACAGCATTGGCTTCTTCTGACGTGTTTATGTTCACATGTATTCAGCATGAAACACTCACACGCACACTTTTTTGCATTTTTATAATGAAACTAGCCAGCTGAATGCTAATTACATCTCGATGTGGGTTTGTGGACCTTACAACATTCTGTGTCAGTGGATAGGTCATAGAAAATGTGTTGTTAGTATGCTTGGATGGATTCTTAGATATTAATTCTTGGATATTAATTATCTGAAACTGATGAGGCAAAGTGTAATTAAATGCTTTCTTATTTAAAAACATTACAGATTATGTACTCACCCCCTTGTCATCCAAGATGATCATGGCTTGCTTTCTTCAATCGTAAAGAAATAATTTTTTGAGGAGAACATTTCAGGATTTTTCTCCATATAGTGGACTTCTATGGTGCCCCGAGTTTGAACTTCCAAAATGCAGTTTAAATGCAGCTTTGAACTATCCCAAATGCGGTTGTAAACAATCCCAGCCGATTAAGAATTGCCTTATCTAGCGAAACAATCTGTTATTTTCCTTCTTTCATTAGTTGTAAATAAATAGTTTTTTGAAGAAAACATTTCAGGATTTTTCTCCATATAGTGGACTTCTATGGTGCCCCAAGTTTGAACTTCTAAAATACATCTTAGATGCGGCTTCAAACGATCCCAAATGTGGTTGTAAACAATCCCAGCCGAGGAAGAAGAGTTTTATCTAGTGAAACGATCGGTTATTTTCTTTCTTTCTTTAGTCGTAAAGAAATTATGTTTTTTGAGGAAAACATTTCAGGAATTTTTCTCCATATAGTGGACTTCTATGGTGCCCTGAGTTAGAACTTCCAAAATAATTAAATGCTTTCTTATTTAAAGGAGACGTTCACTTCCACAACAAAACATTACAGCTAATGTACTTACCCCCTTGTCTTCCAAGATGTTCATGGCTTGCTTTCTTCAGCCGTAAAGAAATAGTTTTTTGAGGAAAACATTTCAGGATTTCTCTCCATATAATGGACTTCTATGGTGCCCCGAGTTTGAACTTCCAAAATGCAGTTTAAATGCAGCTTTGAACTATCCCAAATGCGGTTGTAAACAATCCCAGCCAAGGAAGAAGGGTCTTATCTAGTGAAATGATCGGTTATTTTCTTTCTCTCTTTAGACATAAAGAAATTGTTTTTTGAGGAAAACATTTCATGATTTTTCTCCATATAGTGGACTTCTATGGTGCCCCGAGTTTGAACTTCTAAAATACATCTTAGATGCGGCTTCACACGATCCCAAATGTGGTTGTAAACAATCCCAGCCGAGGAAGAAGGGTCTTATCTAGTGAAACAATTGGTTATTATTATTTTTTATTTAGATACTTTTTTTTTAACCTCAAACGTTCATCTTGTCTTGCTCTGCCTGAACTTTTTTCCAGTTCAAGACCAAAAAACTTTTCCAAAAAACTCCCATCTTATTTTCTCCCTCAACTTCAAAAATCATTTGAAAATCATCCTGCATCGCTGCAGAAGTACCGACCGAAGTGTTTCCAAAGTGAACATGGAAAGAAGATCAAACACCCTTAACAAAAAGTTAAAACAGCGATGTAGGACGATTTTGAAGTTGAGGGAGAAAATGAGATGAGAGTTTTTCGACATACCCTGTCTTAAGCCGGAAAGAACAGAGTTCAGACAGAGCAAGACAAGACGAGCATTTGAAGTTAAAAAGTATATAAATTGTATAAAAAAATAAAAAAAAATGATCGTTTCGCTAGATAAGACCCTTCTTCCTCAGCTTCCTCATTTACAACCGCATTTGAGATCGTTTGCAGTTCAAATACAGTTTGAACTGTATTTTGGAAGTTCAAACTCGGGGCACCACAGAAGTCCACTACATGCAGAAAAATCCTGAAATGTTTTTCTCAAAAAACATAATTTATTTATTTTAGTTGACAAGGGGGTGAGTACATTATCTGTACATTTTTGTTCCTTTAAGGGAGCCTGCATTAAACAGTCAGTTTTATTCAAAGTGACTGCACATTGCATTCAAGGTATACATTTTGTCATGCATTTCCTGGGAATCGAATCCATAACATTGGTGTAGTTTGTGTCACATGCTAACAAATGCATAAAACACAAACAGCAAATATACATACAAGTAAATCCAATAATCCAATAAAGGAAACCCGCTACACGTGCAAATATGTTGTACTTCTAACATTCTTGCCATTAAAGTTGTTAGCAGGACTGTTGAAAAACAGCATTACTGTAGAGAAGCTGGCTGTTTCTGGCATGGTAATGCTCACATGCATTCAGCATGAGACAAGCACACATTCACGCTTAAAATGGCAGAGCAATTACCAATACAGCCTTTCACTTCACTTCATGACCCTATTAACTGAGACCTTAAAATTTACATGCGCAAAAGTTACATATCAGTTTTTATTAGTTTGGCCTAGTATAAGCCTGACTCCTGTGTCAGCTTTTATTATCAAATCATACATATGCTAAAGAGACAGGCATAAGGTTCTGTCTGGATTCATTTACATAAGCCCCTGTAAGATGAAATGTTGTCTGAATTTTTGCCAAAAATATTTTAGGAGAGTAAAATTGTTGTATCGTAGCTGACTACTCCTAAATTGTTTATTTAAACCAGAAATTAGACGTACAGTACGCATAATCAGACACAATGGTATAAAGGCAACTTCAGTTTTTGTACAGGCAAGTTGATAATCAGATAATTTTTTCTCAAGCACAGCTTATATGCATGATTATTAAGTGGATTTTCTTTTACAGGTAAAATGGTTGAAAGAATAGACACACTGAAAAGTCAAAACTTATATACTATAGAAATTGTAAAAATTAAGGTGTGGCCAATGGGCAAGAGATGCTCATTGGGTCAGCAGGGTCACAAAAAAACGGGTTGAGAAGAAAATATATTAACTGGAAAAGAAGAATTAAGGATGTATTTGACAACGCTTTGGTTGTGATTCATGTATTTCACAACACTTCTGCTTGTTATTCTTATCAAGTGGGGGGTCATGTTTCAACATTCTTTGCCTTGGCAAAGTCTCTGAGAAGCTGACACCTTACTTCTTGAGAAACCAATTAGGTTACATTTCCGGAAAATGTTGGTACTGAAGAGTTCCTGATGGTTTAATTATTGGTTTAACACCCAATTCTTCACTTTATTTCTTAAAGAAATTCACTTTCAGAACAAGCATTTACTGATAATATACTCAACCCCATGTAATCCATGTTCACGTCTTTCTTCACTCGAAAAGAAATAAAGGTTTTTGAGGAGAACTTTCCAAGGATCAACGGGTTGAAGGTCCAAATTGCAGTTTCAAAGGGCTCTACACGATCTTATCTAGCCAAACAATCGGTCATTTAAAAAAAAAAAATAAATAAAAGAATAAAATTTATATACTTATTTAAATACAAATTCTCGTCTTGCACTAGCTCTGCGATGCACATCTAATCACGTTGGAAAGATAACGCACGGTTATTTCTTCATCTGTGTACTTTGGTTGAAAAAAGGTAGTGGAAAAACTCCATCTTATTTAACTTCAAAATCATCCGCCATCGTTGTTTTTCCATTTTTTGAAAAAGGCATTTGACATTTTTTGCAATTTGCACCTTCAACCTGCTGGCCTCCAAGTCCACTATATGGAGAAAAATACTGGAACGTTTTCCTCAAAAACCTTAAATTATTTTTGACTGAAGAAAGAAAGACATGAACATCTTGGATGACATATGGGTAAGTAAATTATTAGAAAATTTTTGTTATGGAAGTGAACTAATCCTTTAAAGTCTTCCGTAGTTAATACCTTTTGTTCTCATCCAGTTTTTTTAGTAACTACGCATTTCAGAATAAAGGCATTTTTCACATTCAGTCTTCAATAATAATTACATATATCACTTATAAATGATAATATACAAAATAATAATAATAATAATAAGTTTGATGTGGTTTGGAATTGTTAAAATGTGATTGAAATAAATTGACTCGCCTAATAATTATGTTATAATATATATATATGTATATATATATTATACAGTCAAGCCCGAAATTATTCACACCCCTGGCAAATTCTGACTTAGTTTTCAAACTTTTTTTTCAAGTTTTTTTTGGACCGGAAATGACACAGGCTTCTCCCAAAAGATAATAAGACGATGTACAAGAGGCATCATTGTGGGAAAAACAGATTTCTCAGCTTTTATTTGCATTTGAACAAAAAGTGGCATGTCCAAAATTATTCATACCCTTTGCAAACTGTCACAGCCTCTGGGAAAATCCAAAGTTCTATACCATTCCAAATAGTCCAAGCTGTTCTAAAGCATCCTAATTACCCTGATTCATTGGGAACAGATGTTTTAGTCAACTCAGAAAAACAGAAGCTCTCTGCTGTTGGTTTGTGGACAGTCATGGCTAAGACAAAGGAGCTCACTGAGGACCTGCGGCTGCGCATTGTGGCTGCTCACAAGTCAGGAAAGGGCTATAAGACCATATCTAAATCTTTTGAAGTTCCAGTGGCTACAGTGCAAAGTATTATTAAAAAATACAAGACGGTCCGCACTGTGAAAAATCTCAGAGGACGTGGTTGGAAACCAAAAGTGACACCTATGCTGGCCAGGAGGATAGTGAGAGAGATAAAAAAGAATCCAAGGATCACCACCAAGACCATCCTGATGAATCTGGGCTCTGCTGGTGGCAACATCTCAAGGCAGACAGTCCAACGGACACTATACACCACTGGGTTCCACGGACGCAGACCAAGGAGGACACCACTTCTCCAGATAAGGCACACAAAAGCCTTGGCCTTTGCAAATGCTCATCTGGACAAAGAAGAAAACTTCTGCTGTTTTGGTCTGGTCACCATCCCCACTGTCAAACATAGTGATGGGAACCTAATGTTTTGGGGGTGTTTTTCAGCCGGTGGACCAGGGAGCAATCATAGTAAACGGCACCAAGAAAAAGGAGCAATACATCACAATTCTCAACGACAACATCAGGCAGTCTGCAGAGAAACTTGGCCTTGGGCACCAGTGGACATTTCAGCACGACAACGACCCAAAACACACAGCAAAAGTGTTGAAGAAATGGTTTGCAGACAAAAACATTAACGTTTTTCAGGGGCCCAGCCAGAGTCCTGACTTAAATACAATTGAGAAATCTGTGGAGGGAGCTAAAGATCAAGGTGATGGCAAAGAGACCCTCCAACCTGAAAGAATTGGACAAAAATACCAGTGGAGACATCCAGTAATTATAGGAAGCGTTTGATTGCTGTAATAGCCAATAAAGGCTTTTTTATTGATTATTTAGAAGGGTATGATTAATTTTGGACATGCCACTTTTTGTTCAAATGTGTGTGTGTGTGTGTGTGTGTGTGTGTGTGTGTGTGTGTGTGTGTGTGTGTGTGTGTGTATATATATATATATATAT
>NC_133362.1:37878828-38005147 GCF_049309525.1 Garra rufa | reverse complement strand
TCTACCTATTAGATTGTGTTTTTTTTTTAACGTCAACACCTACCCAGCCCATTACATTTTACACCGTACTTTTATTTTGACAGGTTGCCGAGAAGTTTCTGTGTCATACAGTATGATATGATGCTAGTTTTCTCAAATGAAACGGTATAAGTGACACTCACAGCAGTTTGGGAGATTGAGTTTATCTGTTCATGTGAGATGCAAATGCCAAAAATTACCAGGAGCGTCACGTGTGTTTCAGTATGAGTGTAGTAAAAGCGCGTCTCCGCAATGCATACATACAGCTAGGCAAACGGAACATATCGGATTCATATTAAAACGGTCTTTTTGCATTTCAGTTTTCACATACACTAGTCCATATCGCGATTTGAATTAAGTGACTGACCAACATTTGATTTATGAATCCAAAAAACGACGAATTTACGTGGCATTTCGCGCTATAGTAGATTCGGTTTTTATGAATGGAGGATGACGCGATCCCGTCTGTGTTTTGGCGGAGGAGACTTAAACGCGCGACCATATTCTACTACAGTCTTCGGTATACATCCGCGTTAAACTATCAAGGTGAAAGTCATCATAGCTTGCGTAGTTTAGACCCAGCTCCCAACCCAACTTTGAGAATAGATTAACGGCGATATTTTTTTTTATCGCGCGATAAGAGTTTCACGTTAACGCAGCACGTTAACGCCGATAACGGCCCACCACTAATATATATATATATATATATATATATATCAGAATCAGAATCAGAAATTCCTTTATTAATCCCCGAAGGGAAATTCTTGTTTCGTTACAGACGATTAAAAGTCTCAATAAAATTAAAATTTATAATAAATATCAAATACCAAGGTTGCATTTAAATCCCTGAGTTATATCTAAAAAGTATCTAAAAGAAAACATATTTACTATTTGTATAAAAACCTTTACATAGTAAAGAGAATGACATCAATGTACCAAAGTGAATGTGCAGTAACAAAGTGACTATTATAATTCAGAGTTCAGTAGTTTAATCGAGACAGGCAGGAATGACTTCCTGTGTCTCTCAGTGGTGCATCGTGGGAGTCGGAATCTGTTGCTGAACGAGCTCCTATAGCTGGTCAGCACAGTGTGGAGTGGGTGAGAGGGAAAGTCCAGTATAGTCTTTATTTTGGACAACATCCTCCTCTCAGATACCACTGTCAGAGAGTCTAATTCCTCTCCCACGACATGGCCAGCCTTCCTAATGATTCTATTAAGTCTGTTGATATCCCTCACTCTCAGACTGCTGCCCCAGCAGACAACAGCATACATGAAGGCGCTGGCCACCACAGACTCATAAAACATCCTCAGCATCGTCCTGAAGATGTTGAAGGACCTCAGCTGCCTCAAAAAGTAGAGGCGACTCTGACCCTTCCGGTACACAGTGTCCACGTTCTTGCACCAATCCAATTTGTGGTCCAAGTACACTCCCAGGTATTTGTACTCCTCCACCACCTCCACACTGACCCCTTTGATGCTTATAGGGGTCACTAAAGCCTTTGTCCTCCTCAGATCCACCACCAGTTCCTTTGTCTTTGTCACATTAAGCAGTAAGTGGTTGCTCTCGCTCCAGGTGACAAAGTTATCCACCACAGCCCTGTACTCCCTCTCATCGCCACCAGTAATACATCCAACCACTGCAGAGTCATCAGAAAATTTCTGGAGGTGGCAGGACTCTGTGCGGTAGTTAAAATCTGTGGTGTAGAGAGAGAAGAGGAAGGGAGAGAGGACGGTCCCCTGTGGCGCCCCAGTGTTACTGATCAGTCTGCCTGACATACAGCTCTGTAGGCATACATACTGTGGTCTGCCAGTCAGGTAGTCCACCATCCAGGACACCAATGGGGCGTCCACCTGCATCGCTGTCAGCTTCTCTGCCAACAAGGCCGGCCTGATGGTATCAAAAGCACTTGAAAAATCAAAAAACATGATTCTCACAGTGCTTACCAGCTTATCCAGATGGGTGTAGACTCTGCTCAGCAGGAAGATGACAGCGTCCTCCACTCCTAAACGGGGTTGGTAGGCGAACTGGAGGGGATCCAGAAGTGGTTGGACCATGGGCCGGAGCTGTTCCAGAATGAGTCTTTCCAGAGTCTTCATAATGTGTGACGTCAAAGCCACGGGCCTATAATCCTTCAAGTCGCTGGGACGTGTTATCTTTGGAACAGGAACGAGGCACGATGTCTTCCACACGACGGGGACTCTCTGAAGACTCAGGCTCATGTTGAAGACGTGATGAAGTACTCCACTCAGCTGGGGGGCACAGACTTTCAGGACCCTGGGACTAACACCATCAGGGCCTGCAGCTTTGCCTATGTAAAGTCTCTGCAGCTGTCTTCTCACCTGCTCAATAGTAAATGTAATCACTGGAGGTTGAGAACCAGTACTTCCCAGGTGATGACTATCAGCCGAGGGGTCAGAGGATGAAGTACAAGCAGGGCCATCCAGGTGAGCTGTGAGGGAAGAGAGGGCAGGTGAAGTGGCTAGTCGTTGTTGCTCAGCTGCTGAGTCACTACCAGGGAGAATCGGGGTAACTGTATCAAATCTATTAAAAAACTGGTTCAGCTCATTGGCCCGTTCCACGCTGGTATTAACTCCACCGCTGCTGCTTGACCTGTAACCAGTGATAGTCCTCATACCACTCCACACCTCTCTCATGTTATTCTGCTGAAATTTCCACTCCAGCTTCCTTCTGTACTTGTCCTTAGCTTCCCTTATTTTTATTCTCAGGTCCCTCTGTATAACACGCACCTCCTCCTTGTTACCCTCTCTGAATGCCTTCTTTTTCCTATTTAGAATGGCTTTAATGTCCTTAGTCACCCATGGCTTGTTATTAGGGTAACACTTTACTGTCCTAGCTGGTACAATAGTGTCCACACAAAAGTTTATGTATCCAGTAATGCACTCTGTGATCCCATCAATGTCCTGACCGTGGGGTTCACAGAGTGCCTGCCAGTCAGTCACTTCAAAACAACCTTGAAGTGTCTCATTTGCCTCATCTGTCCATCTCCTTACATTCTTTAGAGTTGCTTAACAAGAGGCACATAACAGGGGGTGAGGTGAATCAGATTGTGATCAGACCTGCCCAGTGGGGGGAGGGGGGAAGAGCTGTATGCATCCTTTACATTAGCATACAGCAGATCTATTGTTCTTCCCTCCCTAGTGGGACAGTTCACAAACTGAGTAAAAGTAGAAAGAGTTCTATCTAACTATATATATTCACCAATATATATATTCTGACTTTCATTTTGTATATTCAGACTTTCATTCCATATATTCAGACTTTCATTCCATATATTCAGACTTTCATTTTATATATTCAGACTTTCATTCCATATATTCAGACTTTCATTCCATATATTCAGACATTCATTTTATATATTCAGACTTTCATTCCATATATTCAGACTTTCATTCCATATATTCAGACTTTCATTCCATATATTCAGACTTTCATTCCATATATTCAGACTTTCATTTTATATATTCAGACTTTCATTCCATATATTCGGACATTCATTTTATATATTCAGACTTTCATTCCATATATTCAGACTTTCATTTTATATATTCAGACTTTCATTCCATATATTCAGACTTTCATTCCATATATTCAGACTTTCATTCCATATATTCAGACTTTCATTTTATATATTCAGACTTTCATTCCATATATTCGGACATTCATTTTATATATTCAGACTTTCATTCCATATATTCAGACTTTCATTTTATATATTCAGACTTTCATTCCATATATTCAGACTTTCATTCCATATATTCAGACTTTCATTTTATATATTCAGACTTTCATTCCATATATTCAGACATTCATTTTATATATTCAGACTTTCATTCCATATATTCAGACTTTCATTTTATATATTCAGACATTCATTCCATATATTCAGACTTTCATTCCATATATTCAGACTTTCATTCCATATATTCAGACTTTCATTCCATATATTCAGACTTTCATTCCATATATTCAGACATTCATTTTATATATTCAGACTTTCATTCCATATATTCAGACTTTCATTCCATATATTCGGACAGTCATTTTATATATTCAGACTTTCATTTTATATATTCAGAGTTTAATTTTACATATTCAGACTTTCATTCCATATATTCAGACTTTCATTCCATATATTCAGACTTTCATTCCATATATTCAGACTTTCATTCCATATATTCAGACTTTCATTTTATATATTCAGACTTTCATTCCATATATTCAGACTTTCATTCCATATATTCAGACATTCATTTTATATATTCAGACTTTCATTCCATATATTCAGACTTTCATTCCATATATTCAGACTTTCATTCCATATATTCGGACAGTCATTTTATATATTCAGACTTTCATTTTATATATTCAGAGTTTAATTTTACATATTCAGAGTTTCATTCCATATATTCAGACTTTCAGTTTATATATTCAGACTTTCATTCCATATATTCAGACTTTCATTGTGTATATATATATTCAGTCTTTCATTCCATATATTCAGACTTTCATTAAATATATTCAGACATTCATTCCATATATTCAGACTTTCATTAAATATATTCAGACATTCATTTTATATATTCTGACTTTCGTTCCATATATTCAAACTTTGCATTATAAATATAATTATTTCCTGAACGGCATGCCATATATATATATATATATATATATATATATATATATATATGATTTCCCATTCTAGATGAGAATGATTATGCTGGTTTAGTGCTTATCTTGCTGGTGGACAAGAATAGTCTTGCTTTTCAGCAAAAGCACTAGCTAGTGATGCTAGTTAAAGTCTAAACCAAGAAAGTCTTGCTGGTTAAGCCAGTCTAAAATGCTTATTGTGGAACCATTGCACCAATATCCAATGCTTGAGACCAAGCATGCACAACTCAACACGTTGGTGACATATTTGACAAATAAATATAGGTAATTAGTTGACATATTGACAGCTCAGTTTAAATAGTGAATTGTTTAGATGTGGCTGTGTTACATAGAATTGTTATTTTACTGCATGTATAGTGTTTCCTAATTGACATACAATATGACTAATCTCATTAACACATTCTGATAACCTTATATCCACCACCTATCCTTACTTTAATATCGTTCACACATAAACATTATTTATTTATACATTTTTGTGTTACAAAGATCTTTAGCATATGTCACTTGAATAATGTGACTCAGGTCACACTCCTGCTTACAAACATGTTAAATTAGCTTACTAATTATCCAGGAAACTGAATGGGATTTTTTTTTTTTCTTTCATTTTTATAATGAAACTCGCCAGTTGAATGCAAATTAGATCTTGATGTGGGTTTGTTGACCCTAAAACATTCTGTGTCAGTGGAAAAGTCATAGAAAATGTATTATTAGTATGCTTGGATGGATTCTTAGATATGAATTCTTGGATATTAATCATCTGAAACTGATGAGGCAAAGGCTAATTACATGCTTTGTTATTTAAGAGAGCCTTACATTAATGCGTTTGGCAGACACTTTTATTTAAAGCGACTTGAAGTACATTGCATTGAAGGTATACATTGTATAAGTGTCAATTTATGCATCTCAATTAATTTCATGACGCTGGTGTTGCTTGTGGTGTTGCTTACAAATGCATAAATCACAAACACAATTATACATGCAAGTAGATCTCAAATTCAAAAGATGAAACCCACTACAAGTGCAAATATAGTGTACTTCTAATGTTGTTCTAGGCAGGAAGTTACATATTGGCATAACTCTTACACCAATGCAATGACGTCAAGGCTGTAATGTTGCCACTAAGCAAGCCTACTTTCCAAATCATCCCAAGCGGTTGCAGAATGGTAAACTGGAAATGATTGATAAAGTTACAAAAGCCCATAAACATTATTAGCAGGCCTTTTTCACATTAAGTTAGTATTAATAATCTCAGGTGTTGGTAGTTCAGAAGGTTCCCACACTAGATTGCCAGGAAATTGCTATGAAGTGTAATTGGTAATATAAGTACATGTTAAAAACATGCATTTTGAGGATTTAATTCAATGTGGCTGGGGAGTCAGCTGATCTGTACATTCATTCCAGTGTGTGGTGTAGGCCTTGTCAAGTGGAAGTCCTTCAGGAAGGGTTGTGGTCGACTTGGTTCAAGATTGATTGTATAAGGAGAAACCATTTGGCAGCACTGCAAGCCAAATATGTGCTATCACTTTTGGGTTTGAGGAACTTTCTTTGAGGAACAGAGAAAGGAAGTTAAATGATGCTATTCTGTTTGTGCAAGATTTTATCGCAACATAAGTTCGTTAGATCTCTCGCCTTTGCGCTTACATTCAAACCACAACCAAGAGTATCTACAAACTGAGAGGAAATGGTTAAAGGAGTGAACTCAAATAGTTCTGTTATCATTTAATAACCTTCCAAAGGCTGACTTTCTTCTGTGTAGCCTAAAAGAAGATATGGGAAATGTTTCAGCATTTTTTTTCACCAAAACAGTTTGCTTACCAACGTTTAAAAAAAAAAAAAAAAACACACACAGAAGGCAGAAAGAGATACAAATGGAAGCCAGCTCCCACCATTGAATAAAAAAGGAAATTGCGATTTTTTTTTTTAATCTAACAATTCTATTTTTTCTCGCAATTGCAAGTTTACGTCACAGTTGACTTTTTTATATAACTCGCAATTGCGAGGTTGCATCTCACAATTCAGTTTGTCTCGCAATTCTGACTTTTTTTAACAGAATTGTGATATATAACCTTGCAACTGCGAATTATAGTCAGAATTGTGAAAAATAAACTCGCAATTGTGAAAAATAGTCAGAATTGTGAAATATAAAATCACAATTCAGATTTTTTATTCTCTAAATTGCATGACATAAACTTGCAATTGTGAGTTATAAAGTCAGAATTGTGAGATATAAACGTACAATTCTGACTTTTTCCTCTGAATTGCATGACATAAACTCGCAAATTGCGTGTTATGAAGTCAGAATTGCAACATATGAGCTCGCAATTCTAAGAAAAAATCACAATTGTGAGATATAAACACAAATAAAATATAAACTCACAATTTTGACTTTTTCCTCTGAATTGCATGACATAAACTCGCAATTGCGAGTTAAAAAGTCAGAATTGCAACATATAAACTAGCAATTCTGAGAAGAAAGTTGCAATTGCGAGAAATAAACTCAGTTTTAAGAAATATAAAATATAAACTCGCAAATCTTCATTTTTTTTTTCACCAAAACAGTTTGCTTACCGACATTCTTAAAAAAAAAAAAAAACACAAAATCAGAAAGTGATATAAATGAAAGCCAGTTCCCACCACTGAATAAAAAAGGAAATTGCGACTTTTTATCTCACAATTCAATTTTTTCTTGCAATTGCAAGTTTACATGTCACAGTTGACTTTTTTATATAACTCGCAATTGCAAGGTTGCATCTCACAATTCAGTTTGTCTCGCAATTCTGACTTTTTTTCACAGAATTGTGAGATATAACCTCGCAATTTTGACTTTTTCCTCTGAATTGCATGACATAAACTCACAATTGTGAGTTATAAAGTCAGAATTGCAACATATAAACTAGCAATTCTGACTTTTTCCTCTGAATTGCATGACATAAAATCACAATTGTGAGTTTTAAAGTCAGAATTGCAGCATATAAACTAGCAATTCTGACTTTTTCCTCTGAATTGCATGACATAAAATCACAATTGTGAGTTTTAAAGTCAGAATTGCAACATATAAACTAGCAATTTTGACTTTTTCCTCTGAATTGCATGACCTAAACTCACAATTGTGAGTTTTAAAGTCAGAATTGTGAAATATAAACTTGAAATTCTGACTTTTTCCTCTGAATTCTAAGACTCACATTTCTAAGAATTATAAAATATAAACTTGCAATTCTGACTTTTTCTTCTGAATTGCATGGAAATCTGAGGAAAAAAAGTCTGATTTTTTTTTTTTTTTTTTTTTATTATTATGTTTTATTCAGTGGTGGAAACAGGCTTCCATAAATACAGGTTTGAAATGATTAATTTTTGTTTTTATTTAACTGTGACCTGAAGGCTTTTAACGGCAAAAAAATTACAACAAATGTGATTTCATCTCAAGTAGTCACAGAATCATAGTTTCCAAAAAACATAATAATATGTTTGTATTGATCCAACGTTGAGAGAGAGTAAATACATTTCTATAGGCATAAATATTGCTGATATTTTCCAAAAATGCATCAACCCTTGCGGATTTCACAGAATCGAGTTGCTTTTCAGGGTTATAACTGAGGATTGAAGTGCATCCTGCCTGCTTGAAAGTGTGTGGGAGCCTTTGAAGTGCAGTCTTTCCCCACTGGCAGTTAAGAGACCCTCTTCTGCTTCCACTCTTGCCTTCTGTTCTACTTATGACAACATGATTGGAGCCAAATTTCATCTGTGTCTGCATTATAATATTTATGTTTGCCTGCATTTGTGTGAATGCAGCTATACAGGTATTGACAACTGGCCATTGCATTTGCCATTAGTTAACGCCCTTACCAAATATGAATTATGCATAAACTAGAAGAAAATGTCAATTGTTGTTAGTATGCTACTTGATATTGATATTTCTAATTAACATCATTAATAAGAAGGTAAAAGTCTCAGTTTGTTTAGTTGACAAAGCTCAAGGGACTCAATTATGGGGAAGGAAGCCAGGAGGTTTGTTGTTACACCTTGTGACTCTCAATTATTCAGTCAGTTATCCAACATGTATACACATGACTTTGTCCAGCTAGAATTTATTTGATTTATTATTGATTGACTCATTCATTCATTTTACTTCTAGAACACCAAAAAGCTGTTACTGCAATATATTACTGTATATATGTCCATACAGCTGGTACATTGTGGTCCACCTGCACTAATACTATTAAATAACTATATTAAGATAAGTATAATGTAAATACTACGCTTAAAGGGATAGTTCACCCAAAAATAAAAATTAACCCATGATTTACTCACCCTCAAGCCATTTTAGGTTTATATGACTTTCTTCTTTCAGACAAATCCAGAGTTATAATAAAAAATGCTCCGGCTCTTCCAAGCTTTATAATGGCAGTGAATGGGTGTCAATAGTTCAAAAGAAGTCCAATAAAGTGTATCCATCCATCATAAAAAGTTCTCCACACAGCTCCAGGGGTTAAAAATTCATAAACCGTAATCTCTAGCTTGTGCTAACCAGTGTTAATTTTGACAGCAAATTTTGATTTAGTCATAGTCTTTTGACCAAAATGCCATTTAGTTTTAGTCATCTGAATTGTTTTAGTTTTAGTCTAGTTTTAGTTGACTAAATATCTTAAGATTTTAAAATCTTAAAATTTTAAATTTCTAAAATTGCCAAACTCATTGTATAGGTTTGATATTAAGGTTTTATCATAATAGACACAGATTGCTGCTGTTACACACAACATGCCTTTATATTCAAATGAAATGAAACCACTTCTCATAAAGAAAAAAAAAACATGGTCTTCTTTTCAATGAAATGCCAATGGTTATATAGGCTAATTATGCATTCTTTATAACAACTTGTTCACAACATTCTTCATTCTTTCAAGCAGATATATTTATTTATATAAACCAATTAGGATTAATCTTTATTAGAGCTACTAAAGGGATTCAGTCAAGAGCAGTGAGTCTTTCTGTCTTTCTTTTGTTGCTTGATTAACATCAATGTCACAGACAATAGCAACTAAATTAGTCTGCTGTCCCTTTAAACCAAATGCACGGTTGCAAGTTACTGAAACTCATCCAATATTCTCCCAACATAAGACGTAACTGTGTTTATGTAAAAACTCATCAAAACTGACAATTCGACATAATTTTGAGTGTATTTCTCCGTTCATAAGACACAAAAGAGTACTCGTGTGTTGTGCGAGAGGCGCTACTTTGGTATCTGCACTCAAAAAACCAGACCGAACTGAGTTTTCTTTTGCGTCGTCAAATTTATCCATATGTCTGCTCTTCTCTTACTCTCAGATGTTGACATTTTTAAACATTTTATGAGACTTGCAGCAAGTATATACTAGTTCTTGTCCCACCGGATAGATCAGTTGTGCCCAACCCTGTTCCTGGAGATCTTCCTACCTCCAGACTTTAGTTCCAGCCCTGCTCCAACACAGCTGTCTTTAATTATCAAGTACTACCTAAACGATTAATTGGCTGGTTCAGGTGTGTTTGGTCAGGGTTGGAGCTGAACTTTGTAGGATGGTAGATCTCCAAGAACATGGTTGGGCACCCCATATAGATCAAAAGGCCATGACACCGTTCTTTGTTCTGAATGAATTTCTTCCCAAATCATCCCTCCCTAACATTTTTATCTTGTTTTTATTCGTTGACAAAAATGTAAATAGATTTTCATCAAAAGCAGCTTTTGTTTTATTACAGTCTAATTTTTGTTAGTGAAAAAATGTCCTTGACAAAGCTTATGACAAATTATTCGTCAACAAAATTAACACTGCTAACTTTCGAACATTCACGAGATGTTCTCTAGTGAGAATATGCTAGTCTTTATTAACCCCCGGAGCCATGTAGGACACTTTTTATAATAAATGGATGCTCTTTATTTGACTTCTTTTGGACTATTGAAAAATAAAACCTATTCAATGCCATTATAAAGCATGGAAGAGCCAGGACATTTTTAAATATAACTCCAATTGGATTTGTCTGAAAGAAAAAAGTCATATACACCTAGGATGGCTTGAGGATGAGTAAATCATGGGTTCATTTTCATTTTAGGGTGAACTATCCCTTTAAATGATCATTCCATCCAGAAAACAAACCAAAAACGTTCTAAAAATGTTTTTTATTTTTTTATTTTTTTATCCACTATGATTTTTGTGCGATTTTTTTTTTTTTTTTTTGCATTTGCCATATATTATTTACATTTAAGGCAAATAATGGATATATTATATAACATCTTTATGCATCAGTATAAAAATACATGTACAAAAAATAAAATTGAATGTATACGTATCAAAAAGAAAACTTGACAAAACTAAAATGAAAAAACAATGTGTCCAATCAATCCTAAATCCATTCTTAGTCACTTCCGCTGGGCATACTGCCCCGTCGGCTCATCTGTAGCTCCATGATTCCAGTTCGGTTGACAGCGTTTTTCAAGTAATTGCGGAAGATAGAGCTGGAGAAGCAGTAGATGACCGGATCCAGAGCACTGTTTAGATAGGTGAAGGCTATAGACGTGGAAAACAACTGACTGGTGAACGTGTAAGCATCACAGTACTTAGGTCCAAGTTTTTTCAAATAGAGTGCCGTCAATCCTGAGCCGATGCTGGGGAAGAAGCAAAGGACAAAAACCCCAACGATCACCAGGACGGTCCGTATAGCCCTTTTACCTTTCTTGTCCTTGTCCATCTGGCGTGTACGTAGGATGCATGCAATACTCACAGAGCAGAAGACCAGGAGTAATAGAGGCAGAAAGAACTCTAAGATAAACACGGCCATATGCACTTGGATACCTAGCGATGGGTTCTCATAGTTGCTGAAGCTCCTACAAAGAGAGACGTTGCTTTTATCATCCAGAAGTTTGTTGGCCAACAAAGGGATCCTCAGAGATATCACAACTGCCCAGATGAAGCAGGCAATCCCAGCTGCTTGTTTTGTGCTTATGTAATTGATTTTGTGATGCGGATGGGCCACTTTAAAGTAGCGGTCAACAGCCACGGCCGTCATGAAGGCAATACTAGCCGAGCGGTTGACTGACAGCATGAATAGGTTGATCCGACACCAGGCGTCTCCAAATATCCAACTCTCGCCACGCACGAAGTTATCGATGCGGAAGGGAAGGCTGATGAGAAGCAGAAAGTCAGACAAAACCAGGTTGAAGAGGAACATGACGTTGGCCCTCCAAGTCCTGAGGGTTTTGCTGAAGACTAACAATGCCATAACATTGCCAGGCAGGCCGAGTAACAGCTCAATGATGAGTATAGGAGGAAGAGCGGATGCCACCAGGTTCTGAGTTGACGTACCGCAGTGATGCACAGTGTTATTGGATGTCATGGTAGTTCAACACTCGCTCGTTTCTGAAAATAGAGTTCAGAGTTTTGCGTTAACACAGTTCTGCAACAGAAGTTATGTCATGGTGGTCATGTATAGCAGGGATTTTACTTTGGTGGCACATTTTTAACTGGGTAAACTGGAACTGTTACAACACTCTTCACTCTCCTCTAGAAGTGGGAAGAAGTATAAACTTGTTGCGACAGTGTTTGCGGTGTGCAAGGAAGCGTGTCTTCCTGCGTAGTGTAAAATGCTGAAGCAATTGTTTTAGAGTAACAGCAGTTTCATAAAGTGTTGCATGAGCTTCTGCATGTGGAAATAATTTGACACCAAAACAAGTAGGCATTTTAACCCTCTGAATGATGCATGACGGCCACACAAGTTGAAGGTTTTTAGAAGATGTTTAACCTTTCAAGAACGGATGTCTAAACCACCATGCACGGTTTCCTTAAAAGGATAGTTCACCCAAAAATGAACTTTCTGTCATTATTAATTCATCCTCATGTTGTTTCAAACCTGTATCGGCCATTTTATAGAATGGTTTTCATTCAAATTTGTCTTTTTCAAATTGTCTAATATCCAAGGTACACATTTGTAGTAATTCTGCAGTTAGTTCTCATATTGTATTTTTCTGAAAGTTTTGGAATATTTGTCCTCTCCCCAAATTTGTCACTACTAAAACACAGTAATGATAATTTAGTTAGAAGGGTTATATTGACCTGAAACATTTTCAGAGGTGCTTCACGATGCCATAGAAAAACCTTTTTTGTCTTAATGGTTCCATAAACATCTGAAGAACCTTTCTGTTTCACAAAAGGTTCTTTGTGACGAAAGAAGGTTCTTCAGATTATAAAAAGTTAAGAAAGAGATGGTTCTTTAAAGAACCTTTGACTAAATGGTGATTTGTAGAACCAAAAATGGTTCTTCTATGGCATTGCTGTGAAGAACCTTTTAAAGCACCTTTATTTTTAAAAGTGTAAATCAATAACAGTTACTATTTAAACAATATTTGATTTATGAGATTTGTTGTGTTTTAAATCCAAATTTTCTTTGTAAAAGGCAAAAAATTGATCACAGTGGTTACAAATTTCATTAGGATTCATTAGTTTGAATACACATCAAACCAAAACTAATCATAACATTATAGTTGATAATTCAGTATACTTTATTTTTGACAAAACATCCCATGTTTCGGTCGTGACTGCACATTTTCGGTTTTAGTAGCAACCACATCACATTGCAGAATTTTAAACCACATACTAAAACACTACTAAAACATACTACAAATGCATAACTAAATTCAAATTTAGTTTATTCCCTTCGAAAATAAGATTATGGGTTCTCTTTTGTCACTACCAAGACAATGATTACATGTTTTGGTCGTGACTGTTATAGTAGTGACAATTTTATGGGATGATACCCAAAAAAACAAAGACGTCTTTATCGAAACTTCACCAAATATTGCGATCGTGGCTGTTTTAGTAGTGACAATTTTAGATATTTTTGAACCTATCTCAAAAATGCTGATCAGCACATGTTTAGCTATCACAGTTCTGAACAGTTCACATATAAAACTAAATGTTATGGAATAACTCTATAATTATAGAGGTGTTTGGTAGTGACATTCTTTAAAGTTACACACAGATTTTTCATACTTTTAAACACTTTTTTGTATCAAAAATATATTTTAAAAACTAACAGTTGCTGGTAGCCACTGACTTTTATAGTATTTATCCCCCGTCCCATGGAAGTCAGTGGCTACCACCAACTTCTCAAAATTCCAACATTCTTCAAAATATATTATTTTGTGCTCAACAGAAGAAAAAACCTATACAGATTTGGATTAACTTGAGGGTGAGAAATTTTTAGATGAAAACCATTGCTTGTTTTTCCTTGTATTCCATTTTTGTTTTCCTTATGGTTTCATAAATTATACGTCAACCGGTTAAAATATGTGCTAAGGATAAGAATCTATTGACTACCGACCAATATCTAAATGTTTTATGTGGTTCCAGACTTTTGTGGGGTTCCATAATGAAACCAATAATGTGTGTACCCAAGTATAGCATGCAAATATCTACACAGCGGAGTAGTTTCAACCATGAAACCAAAGCAGTCTGAATTCTGCTTTCTAGTTTAAATGTGTAAAGTTTTTACATACTATTTACACAGTCAGGTTCAGTGACTCTACATACTAAAAAAATCTGAAAATGGGTCTATAGTTTTTTCCTTCTGCCATGCTCCAATTAAAAAGTCATGTTTTGTTCTTTTTTGGGGGCAAGCGAGGTCAGGATTGCAGATAGCAGTTTCACAGCAGAAGGAAGAAAACTGATAGCTTGGTCTATAGCATACTTTCTAAAGTCAGAGAAAAAAATGTGAGCCTTATCATTTCTGTTTTAATGTCGGGGCAGTTTGTTTCCACAAAGTACAGACACTCATTTGAGCTTCTATGTAAGGAAACGGTAATGCAAACTCTCTTCAGGTATATTAAGTCCTTGCTTAGATCTTAGTTTGTTCAAAAACAGATTGTTCCATGCAATTTTATAGAGATTTTGCTGTTTAACATAACGTCCCAGCCTCTAACATTGACTTACAAGACCAACTTCACAGTTTTTATTTAGCACTTGTAGCACTTTAGCAAATACAGTCCTGTCATCATTAGCTACAGTTTATCATTTTATAAATATTTCTGCAAGAAAAGTTTCTCAAGACTTACCGGAGTTGACAGCTGCCTGTTTTGATGATTGTGTCTTGAGATACAAGCAGAGAGTGTGAAACAAGGTCTGGTCTGAGTGAAACGAACGCTCGGTAGTTGTCTCAAAGCAAGCTTCCTCTCTCTGAGTCATAATGACATGAAGTGCGTCTTACTTAATTGTGATGCGTTCTCAAATTTCCCCTACACTTGTCCTGTTTTAACAAGTCTTTCCATAATGCAGTGTGTAGAATAAGATAATGCAATAATGATTTTAATTATAAGGAAGTGCTGTTGGACAAACTATAGCAGCAGTTTCACAAACTGGTTGCATGCAAATATGCAACTTGGCATAAATCCATCTATTTCAAAAGGCATTTGAAGTATGTCCTAATCATAAGATCCATCTGTTTTAGTCCAAGTAGAATTTCTAAGGAAACTATGTGAGGCCAAAACTCCTTAAGAGAATAAAAAAGTGCGCTTTCCTCCACAAAAGACACTTTTATCAAAAATTGCTTTGACTTCAAAGAGTTGATGCCTGACTGGTTTTCTGATAAATTTTCATTAAGATGTAAGCAGAAAGTGTAAATAAAGTTCTCAGCTCAAGTTCAGTGTTCTTGTTTGAGAAAAGTGACTGCTCAGAGCTTGTCTCTTACAAGCTTCCTCTGCCTATGTGTGTCTCAGTGACATCAAGATGGCAAAGTGAAGTCATAGCCAATACTAATGCTTCTTTCTTTCTTTCTGAAAGTTCAGCAATATGAGGTCTGTGTTCAGTGCATAAGCAACAATTTTAAACTAACAGCAGTTAAGAATTGTGTGATATAAACTTGCAATTGTGACTTATAAAGTTTAAATCACACAATAAACTTTAGTTTTTTTCACAGAATTGCATTATATAAACACAACTGCGTCATATAAAGTCATAATTTCGAGTTTGTATCAGGCAATTCTGACTTTTTTCACAATTGCGAGTTTATATATTGCAATTATGTGTTTTCTTTTTACAATATTGCATTATATAAACACAATTGTGTGAAATAAAGTCATAATTTCGAGTTTATATCTGGCAATTCTGACGTTTTACCACAATTCCGAGTTTATATATTGCAATTCTGACATTCTCAGAACTGCATGACATAAACTCAAAATTGTGTGAAATAAAGTCATAATTGCGAGTTTGTTTTACAGTAGGTAATTCTGACTCTTTTTTTGCAATTACAAGTTTTTATCTCAGTATATTATATATGTATTATGTATTATATATACACAATTGCGTGAAAAAAAAATAGTCATAATTTCAAGTTTACATCAGGCAATTCTGACTTTTTTCACAATTAGGAGTTTAAATCTTGCAATTCTGACTTTCTCATAAATGCGGGTTTGTATCTAGCAATTCTGAGTTTTTTTTGTTACAGAATTGAATTCTGACAATTCTGAATATCTCAGAATTATGTGTTTCTCACTAATGCGAGTTTGTATTTTTTTTTTTTTTTTTTTTACAATATTGCATTATATAAACACAATTGTGTGAAATAAAGTCATAATTTTGAGTTTATGCCGAGTTGGTGTTACGCAATTCTGACTTTTTTTTCCGCAATTACGAGTTTATATTTCAGAATTCTGACTTTCTCACAAATGTAAGTTTGTATCTCACAACTCTTGAGTTTTTTTTTTTACAGAATTGCATTGTATAAACACAATTGCGTGAAATAAAGTCATAATTTCGAGTTTATATCAGGCAATACTCATTTTTTTTCGCAATTACGAGTTTATATCTTGCAATTCTGACTTTCTCATAATTGCATGACATGAACTCAAAATTGTGTGGAATAAAGTCATAATTTCGAGTTTATATCAGACAATTCTGACTTTTTTTTTCGCAATTACGAGTTTATATCTCAGAATTCTGACTTCCTCACAAATGCGAGTTTGTATCTCACAATTCTGAGTTTTTTTTACAGAATTGCATTATATAAAGGTGGGGTGGGGTCTCTTCGTTGACTGGTGTGCCTCCCATGGTGAGGACCCACAGAGATGCCCGATTGCAGTGGTGCTTTCCTTCCTGCAAGAGAAGTTGGAGTGCAGGCTGTCCCCTTCAACTCTCAAAGTGTACGTTGCCGCCATCACAGTGTATCACAATGCAGTAGATGGAGCATTCATCGGGAAGCACCAAATGGTCGTGAGGTTCCTGAGAGGTGCGAGAAGGGTTAATCCCCCTAGACCTCACCTCGTACCCTATTGGGATCTCTCCGTCGCACTTCAGGGCCTGCGGGGAGCCCCCTTCGAGCATCTGGTTTCAGTTGAGCTTAAATTCCTGTCACTTAAGACAGTGCTCCTGACCATGCTCTCCTCCATCAAGAGGGTAGGGGACCTACAAGCCTTCTCTGTCAACAAAGGGTGCCTGGAGTTCGGGCCGGCTGATTCTCACGTTATCTTGAGACCCCACTATGTGCCCTTTAGGGACCAGGTGGTGAACCTGTAAGCACTACCCCCGGAGGAGGCAGACCCGGCTGTTTGGAGCTTCAGACGCTCCGAGCATCTCTTTGTTTGCTACGGAGGACAGCAGAAGGGGAATGCTATCTCCAAGCAGAGATGGCCCATTGGGTGGTAGATGCCATCTCCCTGGCGTATAAGGGCCAGGGGGAGCCTAGGAGTTCGAGCTCACTCCACTCGTAGTGTTGCCTCCTCATATGCGTTGGCGCACGGTGCCTCGCTAGCAGACATCTGCAGAGCTGCGGGCTGGGCGACACCTAACACCTTCGCGAGATTCTACAATCTACGTGTCGAGCCCGTGTCCTCCCATGTGTTAAGGTAACATCAGGTAATCGGCGGGAGGCCGGCATGTGTCGGCTTGCTGCGCCATTCCCACGGGATCCTTGCTCTATTTTCCCAGAATGTTCCCTCCGGTGAACCCTGGGTCCTCCATGCCCCGCAGTCAGGACTAGATGCGGAGTAGTCCGCGACTGTGCTCCGACTGGGTCTCCCTCGCCCAGAAGGTTGTGGCAACATGTCACAGTATTCTTCCACAGTCAGCCAGAAGGCTGTTTCCCTTCATATATCTATAACCAGAATATATATATTTTATTGTCTCTATTCCACATGCCTAAACCACATGTGCTCCGCCCCCAACCCATGCTTCAGTGTGTCTGGCACCCCTGTGGGGCCCCACCTATTGGCCCCCTGGGTGTTAGGAAGGTTACGTATTGATTCCACTGTCTGACACATCCGCCTGTCAGCACTGGTCTCTTGCGTAACGCGGCCTTAGGGCTGTGGCCTTTTCCATGGGTCTGTTCCCATATGTAACGTCGCAGTGAAATGACTGAAGGGGAACGTCTAGGTTACGTACGTAATCCTCGTTCCATGAAGGAGGGAACGGAGACGTTACATCTCCTTGACACAGCTCTAGGATGCCAGGCTGCAGCTCAGTGGATGCACGCCGCCATCTTATATACCCGTATGTACGGGGGAGTGGCATTGCATGCAAATTCCACTCGCTAATGTTCATTGGCCTTTTCTGTAAAGCTCAGAGGTGATTGGTCACTCAAGCGAGTTCCCATATGTAACATCTCCATTCCCTCCTTCAGGGAACGAGGGTTACATACGTAACCTAGACGTTTTTGTTTTACAATTGCAAGTTTATATCTCACAATTCTGACTTTTTTTTTCACAAATGCAAATATGCAACTTGGCCTAAATCCCTCTATTTCAAAAGGCGTTTGAAGTATGTCCTAATCATAAGATTCATCTGTTTTAGTCCAAGTAGCATTTCTAAGGAAACTCTTTAAGAGAATAAAAAACTTTTTCCCTGCCAAAAAAGACACTTTTATCAAAAATTGTTTTGACTTACCAGAGTTGATGCCTGACTGGTTTTCTGATAAAGTTTCATTAAGATGTAAGCACAAATAAAGTTCTCAGCTCAAGTTCAATGTTCTTCTTTGAGATAAATGACTACCCAGAGCTTGACTCTTACAAGCTTCCTCTGCTTATCAGTGTCTCAGTGACATCAAGATGGCAAAGTGAAGTCATAGCCAACACTAATGCTTCTTTCTTTCTTTCTTTCTGAAATTACAATAATATGAGGTCTGTGTTCAGTGCATAAGCAACAATTTTAAACTAAGAGCAACTGGTAAACATACAAAAAAATAAAAAGAATAATGAAAGAAAAAAATGTCTGTGATTGCAAATCAGCTGAATCAGAACATCATGTTTTATCATGTCCTATCTTGATATAAACAGGAAGTTGGTATCATTTGTTTCAATAGTAAAACATAAGGACAGTTCTTAAGAACACTCCCACAGTCATAGCATTGGTTGAGCCAATGTTGCTTTTTGTAAAGCTCAAACAGAGATGTTTTGAACCACAGTATACATTAACCTTACAAATTTTACACTGTGGCAAGTTTTGACTGGGTTGCACACATTTTTCAGAAAGTGCACATGCAAAATAATTACTTTACCACCACTATTTTTGTGTGAGCAAATTTGCAATGGACTCTGTTCCCCACTAATCAGTCATTTGACTTTTTTATTACACAGCAGGGAAAAGCAAACATGAGCAATATAATAACAGTGCCGTGGCAGCTTTTGTATGTCCTGGAGGAAAGAGTTCCTCTGCATGAACTGGAGCTATTATTTATAGTGATGTGCTTGACATGCTTTATTTTAGGTTAAAGCCTCTTGTATCATTAGTCCAGCTCACAGAGTTGTTTATCTTGACTTTCTGTGAGAAACAAAAAATGGATGTGGCATGGAGCAGAGAATAAATTTTAATTGCTAATGTATCATTGTCATATTCTGTATAATGAGTGTTTTGGTCAGCTGCATAATGTGATATTTACCTGAAATATCAACCTATATCTACGGCACTGTTCCAGAACACAGTGAGCTGCTTTGTAGAAGCTTAAAGTGACTGATATCAATAACTTTTAAACAAATCGCAAATCTGAACTGTTTATTATAGGACACAACAAGGTTAGAGTTTTACTGTGCCCAAAGTGTATGATTGTAGAAAATATATGTTTGTATTGAACATTTATGGAGCAATATTTTGTTTTAAAATAAATCATACAAGTTGTTTATTTTGTTTAAAAATCTTGAGGTGTTGCATGAGGTGACACACAGTATTGATACAAATACTTTAGCTAAAATGTTTTTTTTATAATAATATCTGAGTTAATACTTGTTCAAAACAACCACTTTAGCAACGTTTGTGCTATTTTCTGCTTACTTTGATAAATAATTATTTTTTGTTTAATAAATATACAATCATTAAAATATTTTAAAAACTTTAAAATACAGAAACAAAACAATTTTAAAATGTAAAGATTCTGAAAGCATTGAAGGAGATCCCATCGTAATTTAATATGTGACCCTGGACCACAAAACCAGTCTTAAGTCGCTGGGGTTTATTTGTAGCAATAGCCAAAAATACATTGTATGGGTCAAAATTATTGATTTTTCTTTTATGTCAAAAATCATTAGGAAATTAAGTAAAGATCATGTTCCATGAAGATTTTTTGTAAAATTCCTACTGTAAACCTATCAAAATGTAATTTTTGATTAGTAATATGCATTGCTAAGAACTTAATTTGGACGACTTTAAAGGTGTTTTTCTCAGTATGTTGATTTTTTGCACCCTTAGATTTCAGATTTTCAAATAGATGTATCTCGGCCAAATATTGTCCTATCCTAACAAACCATACATCAATAGAAAGCTTATTTGTTGAGCTTTCATGTGATCTATATATCTCAGTTTTGTAAAATTTAACCTTATGACTGGTTTTGTGGTCCAGGGTCACATATAGATTTACAGTAGTAACAACAAATGATATTTTATTATATGATATGATTAATAGCATGTTTTGAATATGATGGTTTCATTCTAAACATGGTGATTATCTTTAAGATGGACACCCAACATATTATATGATATTTACCATCTGAATCTAACAATGTCATGTTCACAAATAGAGAAGTCAGTCTTATATTAATTATTATGTTAATTATTGTGCCTTTTAGCTGCAACAGCAGGGGTGCTTTTTACCCCAAATTCCATATTTGTACATATTCTTTTGTTATTTAAAAACTGTTGCTTGAATTATCTTAAACAAAACTGAAAATCATTGAGAAGACCTTTGTCTCAAGATATATTCTAGAATTTTAGCGATTCTCATTTGCTACTTAAATCTACAACATTATTAAAAACATCAAATATTAGATCAAGTAAGCACAGAATCCACTTTGCGCTGCTGCCCGCGATCATGTTAAGGATCGGACAAAATTGCAAGTGTATGTTGAAAAGTGGATGTTTTGGAATGTGCCACGACACATTTTTCTGCCATCAATATTTTTCAAATATAACACAAGTAAACACAACATGCAGATTTTTTTTTTTTTTTTTTTTACACCAGATGTTATGGGACACACACCTTCCAAAAAGTTCAACTTTTGTCTCGTCAGTCCATGGAGTATTTTCCCAGAAGTCTTGGGGATCATCAAGATGTGTTCTGGCAAAACTGAGACGAGCCTTTATGTTCTTTTTGGGGGCGAGTTTGTGTCATGCAATTCTGACTTTTTTTCTCAGAATTGTAAGATAAATTGCAATAGCAAGTTATACATTTCAATTTTAAGGGGGAAAAAGACTGAAATGTTCTCAGAATTGTGTTTATATCTCACAATTCTGACTTAATAACTCGCTATTGTGTATTATAAAGTCAGAATGGCGAGATACAAACTTCAGAGAAATAAATGTCTTTAGGTGATGCGATTATAAACTTATAATTCTCAGAAAAAAAATCAGAATTGTGAGTTGATATATTTATTATTTATGAACAAATGTCACAATTGAGAGTTTGTATAATGCAATTCTGACATTTTTTCTCGCAAATGTGAGTTTGTATCTTACAATTCTAAGATTTTGCTTTGCAATTGCCAGTTTATATCTGCACAATTCTGAGTTTATTTCTCAGAATTCCTACTTTATTTATGAAATATTTATTATTTATGAGGCAAAGTCATAATTGCAAGTTTGTATCACACAATTCTGACTTCTTTTCTCACAAATGCGAATTTGTTTCTCATAATTCTCAGAATTGCATGATATAAACTGAAAGTTGTGTAAAATAAAGTCAGAATTGTGAGTTTGCATCATGCAATTTGGACTTTTTCCTTGCAAATGCAAATTTTCATCTTGCAATTTTTTCCCATAATTTCGATTTTTTTTTTCCTCATATTCTGACTTTTTTCTCAAATTTACATGACATAAACTCACATTTGTGTGAAATAAAGTCGGAATTGAAAGTTTATATCTCACAATTCTGACTTAGATTCTCAGAATTGTTACTTTATTTATGGAATATTTATTATTTATGAAACAGTCATAATAGCATAATGTATCACACAATTCTGACTTTTTTCCACAATTACAAGTTTGTCTCGCAATTCTGACTTTTTCTTCGCGATTGCAAGTTTATATCTCATTTTTTTTAAACTCAGAATTGAAATAAAGTCAGAATTGCATGATACAAACTCTTCTTGCAAATGCAAATTTGTGTCTTTTAATTCTGACTTTTTTTTTCACACTGAATTTTTTTCCTCATATTCTGACTTTATTTCTCAGAATTTCTAGAAAAAAAGTCCGAATTTTGAGTTTGTGCCAGGCAATTCTGAGGAAAAATAGTTGGAACTGCTCGAAACTCGCAATTGCAAGAAAAAAGTTAGAATTCTGGGATAAAAAGTCACAATTACCATTTTCATTCAGTGGCGAAAATGGGCTTCCATAGAAATACACATAGGATGCAATCAGAAAACTTCTGAAATTCTCAAAACTGTTAAGAGGAATCTTAGAGACTTACGGGATGGGATGGCTTTAGGTTGACCACAGTCTTCGTTCTGACTGTGTATGCAAGAATTAATATATCTGCCTAAAGCCACAAAACGTCTCGGGTTACTAATGTAACCTTAGTTCCCTGAGGGAACGAGACGCCGCGTCATGGAACGCTATGGGGAACGCCATTGGCGGGCCGCACTCTGAATCATGTCTACAACCAATGAACGACGGGGGTGACGTCACAGGCGCGGTGACGTCACCGACCAGGAAGTATAAAGCACGTGCGTTTGAAGCCGGCGGCAGCTCTAAGGAATGAAGCGAGCGCCGCAGGGTGCGGGAATTATGGTCCGAGACGCGGCGTCTCGTTCCCTCAGGGAACTAAGGTTACATTAGTAACCCGAGACGTTCCCTTCCGGGAACTCGAGCCGCGTCATGGAACGCTATGGGGAACGAGACTACCAACGCTCCCATGATTACCAAACCCTGCGTACTGTCTGAGCAACCAGGGTAAAAAGAGCCTTTGTCTAGCATAACGCGGACAAGGAGGCCCTGTAGTCCTCGGCCCTCGGGCACACGAGGAGAGGTAGTCTAAGTCCTTTGTCTGGGGTTTAGCCAGAACAAGAGGGACCGCAAGACCACTGTCTAGCACTCGGCGGACAGATGGTGTACGGTAGTCCTCGGTCCAAGAGGACAATGCACTCGACCTCAGGAGTGCGCCCCGAGCATCCGGGGAATGGGGTTTTACCTCTGTCTGGTCTCAGGCCAGAACGAGAGGTGCTCCTCGGCTCACACGAGGAGTCTAGGTCCTTTGTCTGGACGTAGCCAGAGCAAGAGGGACTAAACGACCACTGTCTAGCACTCGGCGGACAGATGGTGTTAGGTAGTCCTCGGTCCGCAGACCCAGGAGGACAGTGCACTCGACCCCAAGAGTGCTCCTCGGCCCGCAGGCACACGAGGAATGGAGGTCTTCCTCTGTCTGGTCGCCAGCCAGAACGAGAGGTACTCTGCGGCCCTCAGGCACACGCAGAGTCTTAGTCCTTTGTCTGGGAGTTAGCCAGAACAAGAGGGACCGAATGACCACTGTCTAGCACTCAGCGGACAGATGGTGTAGGCAGTCCTCGGTCCGCAGACCCACGAGGACGGTGAACTTGACCTCAAGGCTCCTCGGCCCTCGGGCACACGAGGAGAGGGTGATCCTTTGTCTGGGGGTTCAGCCAGAACAAGAGGGATCCAAGGCTCGGCCTGGAGCTCCGCCAGGACGCAAGGGAATAGGCCATTGTCTAGCATTCCGCGGACAAGAGGGCACTGCAATCCCCGGCCCTCGGGCACACGGGGAAGACAGTAGGGGCCTCTGCGTGGTAGCCAGCCAGCGCGTGAGGCACTCCTCGGCCTTATTCTAAGGCAGACGAGGAGTCTTAGTCCTTGGTCTGGGATGAGGCCAGAATACCAGAGGGACCGAACTACACTCGGTCTGATAGCACACTGCGTCAGAACACGAGGACAATTAAGCCATTGTCTAGCATTCCGCGGACAAGAGGGCTGTACAGTTCTCGGCCTCCAGGCACGCAAGAGAACCGTGGACCCCTTGCCTGGTTCGCCAGCCAGTGCAAGAGGCACCCCTCGGCCCTCGGGCACACGAGGAGTCTTAGTCCTTTGTCTGGGGTTTAGCCAGAACAAGAGGGACCGGATGCCACTGTCTAGCACTCAGCGGACAGCTGTTGAAGGCAGTCCTCGGCCCGCAGGCACACGAGGAATCTTAGTCCTCTGTCTGGGAGTACGCCCAGAACGAGAGGGAGTAAGACTGGGTCTGATGGCAGCATCAGGGCATGAGAGTAAGGGCTTTTGTCTAGCTTTCCGCGGACAAAAGGTAACATTGCAGATCTCTTTAGTGGCGAAGTGACTTCTCTTCTCTCCGTAGAAAGAAGGCGCCTTGCGAAGTCTCCTCCTGGCTAGGGAGGTAGCTGACTCTCTAGGCCTAGCGCACTAGGCCGAGAGCACAGCTGAGCCTGGAGCGGCTCTGAGGTCAAGTTCGTAATACCTGACAAATGTCAGGGGCGTGGACCAACCCGCAGCATTGCAGATGTCCTGGATGGGGACACCTGCCGTCAGAGCTCTCGAGGCACTCAGACCTCGAGTAGAGTGAGCCTTGAGTCCCAAGGGAGAGGGGAGATCAGAGGACTCATAAGCAGTAGATATGGCATCGATGATCCATCTACTAATAGTAGGCTTTGAAGCCGGGCTTCCCCTCTTAGGGGGGCCGTAACAGACAAACAGTTGCTCTGTTTTACGCCACGTGGCAGCTCTGTGGACGTATGCGTCTAAGGCTCTGACTGGGCACATGCAGTTCAACTTCCTGTGATTTTGCTCCACGTATGGAGGAGGATAAAACGCCTGCAGCGTTACGGGCTGTGGTGCTAGGGAGGGGACCTTCGGGACGTACCCGACCCTGGGATACAGAAAGGCCTTGGCCATCCCTGGGGCAAACTCTAAGTGAGACGGGGCCACTGAAAGGGCCTGCAGGTCCCCAACTCTCTTAAGAGAGGTGAGGGCTATCAGAAGCGCTGTCTTAAGGGTAAGTATGCGATCTGTAGTTTCTTCTATGGGCTCGAATGGAGGCGCACATAGGGCTTCTAGGACCACAGCCAGGTCCCACGTGGGGACCCTGGGTGTCACTCGAGGCCTCAACCTGAGCGCACCGCGGAGGAATCGTATGACCAGGGGCTCTCTGCCTACTGAGAGGCCACCTAGAGGGGCGTGGTAGGCACTTATAGCCGCCACGTAAACCTTCAAGGTGGAATGAGCTAGCCCTGCGGATAGGCGAGACTGTAGGAACTCCAGAACTGTACCAACCGGGCAGTTGACTGGGTCTAGGTGGCGCTCGCGGCACCATCTCGCGAATAAGTTCCACTTGAGGCCATACAGTTTCCTCGTAGAGGGAGCTCTGGATTGGAGAAGGGTCTCAACAACCTCGGTTGAGAGACCCGCTCCTATGAGTTGTGCCCCCTCAGGGGCCACACCCATAACCTCCATTTCTCTGGGTGGGGGTGGCATATTGCGCCCCCAGCCTGAGACAGGAGGTCCCTCCTGACGGGAATCTCCCATGGAGAGCCGTCGAGGAGAGATATCAGGTCCGAGAACCACACTCGGGCCGGCCAGTACGGGGCTACTAGTAACAGCCGTACTTGAAACCGGCGGACCCGTTCCAGAACTCCCGGGAGCAGAGCGATCGGGGGAAAGGCGTACAGACGAAGCCTCGGCCACGTCTGTACCATGGCATCCAGCCCCAGTGGAGCTGGAGGAACTAGAGAGTACCAGAGGGGACATTGCGATGTCTCTTGAGTCGCGAAAAGGTCCACCTGTGCCTGGCCAAACACTCTCCAGATCTGCTTCACCGCCTCTGGGTGAAGCATCCATTCCCCGGGCCTCGGCCCCTGCCTCGACAGGACGTCTGCTCCCACATTCAAACGTCCAGGAATGTGGACTGCTCTCAGGGAGAGGAGTTTTCCTTGAGACCACAGGAGCATCCGGTACGCCAGCTTGAATAAGGGGCGTGAGCGGACACCTCCTTGATGGTTTATGTAATACACTACCGCGGTGCTGTCTATACGGACCAGCACGTGACGGTTTCTTAGGTCTGGTAGAAAACTCCTGAGGGCCTGGAACACAGCCAACATCTCTAGGCAATTTATGTGCCATGAGAGGTGGTGAGGGCTCCACAGGCCTTGGGCTGAGCGGCCACTCATGACCGCTCCCCATCCGGTAAGGGACGCATCTGTCGCTAGCGTGACGCGGCGGCAGGGTGCCCCCAGAACCGGACCCTGAGAGAGAAACCAAGGTTTCTTCCACATGGCCAAGGCACGTAGGCAGCGCCGCGTGACCTTGATCTTGCGGAATGGATTTCCCCTCGGGGAAAACCCCTTGGTTTTGAGCCACCACTGCAGTGGTCTCATATGCAGCAGTCCAAAAGGTATCACGTTGGATGCGGCTGCCATAAGACCTAACAGTACTTGGAACTGTTTGACAGTGAGTGACTGGCCTAGCTTGACCGCATTTACTGCAGTAAGTATGGAACCGATCCGAGCAGGTGACAATTGTGCCCGCATCGTGGATGAATCCCACACCACGCCTAGATAAGTAGTCCTCTGTAATGGAGAGAGGACGCTCTTCTTGGCGTTGAGTCTCAACCCCAGCTTTTGTATGTGAGCGAGAACAGCACCTCGATGCCAAACCGCTAACTGTTCCGAACTGGCCAGAATAAGCCAGTCGTCTATGTAGTTGAGTATGCGGATGCCCTGGAGTCGCAGTGGAGCCAGCGCAGCATCCACACACTTCGTGAAAGTCCGGGGTGAGAGAGCTAGGCCGAAAGGAAGTACTCTGTATTGGTACGCTTTGCCCCTGAAAGCGAACCTGAGAAACTTCCTGTGTTGAAGAAGGATGGAGACGTGAAAGTAAGCGTCTTTTAGATCTATCGTGACAAACCAGTCCTCGGACTGGATTTGTGACACGACCTGCCTGACAGTGAGCATTTTGAACTTCAGTTTTCTGACTGAGCGATTTAGCAGTCTGAGATCTAAGATGGGCCGAAGCCCCCCATCCTTCTTCGGAACAATGAAGTAACGGCTGTAGAACCCGGATTCCCTGTCTTGAGGAGGGACCACCTCGATGGCCTCCTTCCTCAGAAGAGTATCTACCTCTTGTTCCATTACCAGACCCTGCTCGGGGCTTACTAAAGTTGGAAATACCCCGCTGAAGGGCGGCGGCTTGCCGCCGAACTGAATAGCGTAACCCTTCTCTACAGTACGCAGGACCCACGTTGTAACATTTGGCAGTAGCTTCCACGCTGCCAGAAAGTTTACTAAGGGTACCAGCCTCTCGAGGCTGGTGTCTGGATTTCTCTGAGGAACTAATTCGGAAGTCTGTAGCAGAGAACTGGCAGGGAGTTCCTGAACTAGCTCCTCTGTAGACCCCCGCGGGGGCTGCGAACTCTCCAGGGCCGCTACGTTTCCAGGCGGAACAGCTAGAGAATGTTCGCGGGAGAGCGCCGCGCCCTGTAACACTGGCAGGGTTAGCTGACTCATCTCCTGAGGGCCACGAGGGGGTTTGAAACCCGCACCTGAGGGTACGGTGCAAACCTGCTCGTGAGGGGCTGCCCTCAACGGCCCTGAACCACAACCGTCAGGGCCGTTTGGCCGAAGACCTCTTAGATTGAAGGACGACCCTCAGGTCGGGCTTCTTCTTCGAGGCCTTCGGCTTAGAGCGTTGCTGACCCCGCCCTCTAGGCCTGGCCGGAGGAGCACGGGCGGCAACGCTCTGTTTTTGTGCCTCACGGTGGGAGGAGCTGGTACACGGCTGAGGCTGCTCCCATCTAGCAGCCTCAGAGGAGTAAACCCGGCGAGGAAGAAATGTCCTGAACGCCGCCGCCTGTTTGCGGGCCTCCTGGTGCCTGGCGACAACTGTGTCGACCGAAGCACCAAAGAGGCCGGCTGAATCCAGGGGGGCGTCCAGGAGCGTGACCCTGTCCTTTTCTTTGACTTCGGACAGGGTCAGCCAGAGATGCCTCTCCGCGGCCACCAGGGCTGCCATAGACCGCCCCACAGCTCGGGCGGTCTCCTTGGTGGCGCGGAGAGCGAGATCTGCGGTTCTACGCATCTCTGTGATGTTGACTTCCTCGCCATCATTAAACTCCTTTAGCAGGTCGGCTTGGTACGCTTGGAGGATTGCCATCGTGTGTAGGCATGTACCAGCCTGACCTGCTGCCGTGTACGCCTTGCCCATTAAGCTAGATGTAACTTTCAAAGGCTTAGTGGGCAAGGGCGGAGCCTTCAAGGACGACGCCGAGCCGGGTGACAGATAGCCCGCAAGCGTCTGTTCAACCCGTGGCATCGTCCTATATCCGTGCTCCTCCGCACCCCCCACGTTTCCGTAATTTTCAGAGGGGTTAAAGAGGCGGAAAGAGTACGGCTTCTCCCACGATTTAGAAAGCTCTTTGTGTAAATCGGGGAAGAAGGGAAGACTCCGCTTAGGAGGTGCTGACTTTGTCCGCAGGAAGCGATCATCCAATCGGCTTCGCTGCGGCTCATAAGTTTGACTTTGTTCAGCGGGCCAAGAGATGTGAAGCTTGGCGACCGCGTTTGTCAGCACCTCCATCAGCTCCTCGTAGTGAGGCGATCGGGGTGGCGGTGGTGGTTGCACATCCAGGCTCTCAAAGTCAACCTCCTCGGAGGAAGACAAGAGAAGCTCTGGGATCCCCTCCCGGGGGGAAGAAACCGCAGTGCGGGCTTCCACATCCAGGAGGAGATCGCTCGATCCGCTGAGTGAGGGCGGAGATAGGGGTTCACCCGTCTCCATACCCTCCAGCAGATCGAGCTGCGAACCCCACGAGTGCAGCTGCCGCTCCGCCTCGGCGGAAGCGGGGCCAGACCCGCGGGGAACGCTGGTGAAAGCCCCCTCCTCAAAGAGGGCTTTCCGGGAGCGAAGCACCCGCACTGGCAAACGTTCACAGTGCGGACAGCCAGCCTTTTCGAGGGCTGACTGTGCGTGCTCCGCCCCCAAGCAAACCACACATAGGCTGTGTGTATCCCCACCAACAATGAAACGTTGGCAGGGAGGAACACACCGCCTATGTGGGCGCTGCACCGCCACAAAACTCTTTTTTAAAGGTTGCTTTGAAGCCATATCTACTCAAATAAAAGTGTACCAAACTGGGCACGAAAAAACAGCAGAATGGCTTCGAGACAGACACAGACATAGAGCGCTCTCGCTGAATGACAAAAGCTGCCGCCGGCTTCAAACGCACGTGCTTTATACTTCCTGGTCGGTGACGTCACCGCGCCTGTGACGTCACCCCCGTCATTCATTGGTTGTAGACATGATTCAGAGTGCGGCCCGCCAATGGCGTTCCCCATAGCGTTCCATGACGCGGCGTCTCGTTCCCGGAAGGGAACCTCTTTTCCATGAGTGATAACAGCTCCAAAATTTGCTTAAATGAACACTGATGAGCAGGCCTATCACAGCACCCCCAGTAAGCCATATGCCAGTATATCTGTTTGCATCTCTTATGATCCCATATAAGAGGTAGTATGCTTAGGGTTCCCGCCCTTTAGACTCTTTATTTCTGTACAGCCCGTGTGGGGATGTCACTGATAGCGCTGGCTTAATATTTAGCCATTGTGCTCTCAGGACTAGAGAACTTAGGCAGTATCAGGAAATGGTATAGCCTCAAAAGCTGTTGTGTGCTGTTAAGCTGGGAGAACTGGAGATGGAGTCTAGAAAGTTACTGATGAGAAGGCAGGGCCCTAAGAGTGATGGTGAGTTTTAGGTGGTTTATTGTTTTTAATGAACAATTTCTTTAAGTTGTCTATAGTAGATATGTGGAAATCATGCATATCATGGATGATAACCGAATGGATGATAGCGCTTCTCTTGTGATGATTTCTAATGGCGGAGTAAACTTGTGTATTAAACTGGGCCTAGCTAATGCATCGAAACAAGAAGTTAGACGTAATTCATTTCAGAGAAGTATCACTTGGAAGTAAAATACCATTGGAGAGCCTAAGAGTCTATTTGCACGAAATGTGAAATGAAAATGCAACATAAATCACAAGAAAAATAATGCATTCCGAATGATGGAAACAGGCTATAAAACCCAAATTATTCCTGTACAATAAGTGGCACCAACCGACAAACAGATTTTCATTGTTACAGCAGATGATAGGCACACTGTTTACCTTTGTGCTGGCAACATGACATATTATTACATTTACATTTATGCATTACTTACAAAATAGGAAGAAAGCAATTTATCAAAGAGCCACCAATCTAGCGTAACCCAATGTTCACTCAATTCTGCAGTGCTTTTACATTTTTTTTTTTTACATAATAGATAAGTAAAAAGGGTTGTTATTTCTATTTTATATCATATATAGCACGTTTTTCAAACATACTGCCGATGGATGCCAGGTCTGAATAGGTCCGTAGGAATCTATTGTTCCTGTTCAAACTCCTGTATGCAACAAATAGTAAAGGGGTCACGAAATGCAAATTTCAGGTTATTATATTATGTTTCTTGAGGTGACTTTATAAAAATTGTTAAGTCTGTTAAGTCCAGTATTTGTAAAATCGTCTTCATTTTCACTCTCTGTGTAAAAAGCTCAATATCAAGGGGCTTTACCTTTTTCAGAAACGGAAGTAACAGCCACTGCTGTGATTGGCTAAATTCAGCACAACGTAGTAGTAGTAGCAAGTGCTGTGATAGAGCCGTTTATGTTTGAGCCAGAGGCAGAAGAAATTGAAACATAACCAAATACCTATACACCAGTGGTGTGCGGTGGTATTCTGAAATGAGGAGGCATTTCTTTTCTTTCTTTCTTTTTTTTTTTATCAAATGTAAATTCATGTCCCGTGTCCCATTCATGACTTTTTATCTCACAATTCTGACTTTTTTCTCAGAATTTTGAGATACAAACTCCCAATTCAGAATTGACATATAAATTCACAATTGCAAGTTTGTCACACAATTCTGATTTTTTTATTTCTTGCAAATGCAAATTTAATAATAATAATAATAATAATTTGTTACATTTATATAGCGCTTTTCTAGACACTCAAAGCGCTTTACAGTGTCAGGGGTATCTCCTCATCCACCACCAGTTTATACTGTATCTCACAATTCTAATTTTGCAAATGTGACTTTGTATCTTACAATTATGACTTTTTTTATTGTGAGTTGATATCTCGCAATTCTGACTCTTTTCACAAATGTAAATGTAAATTCTGACTTTTTTTTTGGAATTGTGCGTTTATATCTTGCAATTCTGAGAAAAAAAGAGATATAAACTTGCAATTGTGACATAAATGTAACCAAATACCTATACACCAGTGGTATTCTGAAATTCATGTCACATTTTCTCATAGAAAAAGAATATATATACAGTGGTGTAAAGTGTTGACCCCCTTCCTGATTTTTTTTTTTTTTTTTTTTTTGCATGTTTGTCACACTTTAATGTTTCAGATCATCAAACAAATTCAAATATTAATCAAAGATTAAAAACACAAGTAAACAAAAACCTGCTGTTTTTGAAAGAAGTTTTTTTTTTATTATGAAGGGAAAACTAAATCCAAATCCACATGGCCCTGTGTGAAAAAGTGTTTGCCCCCTAAACTTAATAACTGGTTGGGCCACCCTTAGCAGCAACAACTGCAATCAAGCGTTTGCGATAACTTGCAATGAGTCTGTTACAGCGCTGTGCAGGAATTTCGGCCCACTCATCTTGGCAGAATTGTTGTAATTCAGCTACATTGGAGGGTTTTTGAGCATGAACCACCTTTTTAAGGTCATGCCACAGCATCTCAATAGGATTCAGGTCAGGATTTTGATTAGGCCACTCCAAAGTCTTCATTTTGTTTTTCTTCAGCCATTCAGAGGTGGATTTGCTGGTGTGTGTTGGATCACTGTCCTGCTGCAGAACCCAAGTTCGCTTCAGCTTGAGGTCACAAACAGATGGCCGGACATTGTCCTTCAGGATTTTTTGGTAGACAGCAGAATTCATGGTTCCATTTATCACAGCAAGTCTTCCAGGTCCAGAAGCAGCAAAACAGCCCCAGACCATCACACCACCACCACTATATTTTACTGTTGGTGTGATGTTCTTTTTCTGAAATGCTGTGTTACTTTTATGCCAGATGTAATGGGACACATACCTTCTAAAAAGTACAACAAACACTTTTTCACACAGGGCCATCAGGAAGGAGGGCAACACTTTTTCACACCACTTTATATAATATTGTGTAATGTAATCAATATTCTGTTTATTAAGGTGAGACACTGCAGGTGAATAGGGTAAACAAATGAACTAATAGTTATCACCTTACTTACCCAGTTGATTGGTTACATTAATAATTGCAAACGTTTTGTATTACAAGTTTTCTAACATGTCTAAATATGCAAATTAGGTATATTTAGTTAAATATGCACTTATTTGCATACATTACTAGTCAAACATTTCTACAGAGGGAATTCGGAGTATCTCATTCCATTACGTCATTCAGAAAAAACTTGGAACAGACAGGAAACTATATTTTTTACAGTTTGGGGGGGGGGGGGATAAAATGTATAAAATCAGGCAAATCATATATGAACAAATCCCTCTGTAAAAACCTTCAAGATGCATTGTAATTGAAATCTGTTGACACAAATAGATAAAGTACTATGAAAGAAACAATTAACAGTGTCTTTTGGATGTTTTCTTTCCACTAGTCTGAAAAAACACTTTATGAAAAAGCAAAAAGCCCAAAATCTTAAAACTTTTGCCTGCAGCGTCTTCCCCTAAAGCCAAGTATGAATCTCATCAAATTAGTGTTTTTAAGCATTTTACATTTATTCCAAAATAATAACTCAAGGCAGTAACAATTTAAACAATATATTTCATTTGTGAACTGATGGTTAGCTATTAATTTTAATGGTTAGCTTTTAACTATTATTGAATGTTTCATATCATCAGTCATCAAAGCTCGGTAAATATTGGTACAGAGACTTACTTTAGATTTACTTTAAATTTCACCAAGCTGATTACTCACTAAAAACTGTTTTCGTGCCATTTTTAGTTATATTTTTATGTACTTTTTTTCCCCCTTTTTAATTAGTCTTCCCATCACCGCCATTATATTGTTTATTCAGACTGATTCGCGAATGCAGAATGTGCACAAACACAAGAGGCGGGATTTATTGTATGAACCAATCACAGCCGATCATAACCAGTCATATCCAATCATATTGCGATGGAGGCATTGCCTCCTCACGTGACTTTCCCCAATTCATTCTCAGTTACCCCCCATCAAATCTGTTAAAACTCAATGGGCTCAGGGGAGGCGATAAAGACGTGGACTCTCGCTTTAACTTTACCTGCTGGTGTCGCTGTTGTACAATGTTTGTTAAGAAAAACAAGTGATTTATACACTTTTTAATGTTGTAATATGTAATATTGGTGTTGTATTATTTTCATATTGCTATTTTTTTTTTCTCATCCAATACTTTGAGGAGACTCGCTTGACTCCTCGGAGGAGTCGATGACAGTAAAACACTAGCTACACGTTGTGCGAAGGGTTAATAATAGCAACAGTAACATAAACTATAATAAAATGTATTCAACTCATATAAAAATATCAAATTCAAATATTTCTGATCTGGCCATGTACTGATTTTATTAACAACACTCAAATAGTGTTCAACGCTGGTTTGACGTTACCAGCTAAAGCCAGCAAACCTGGTTTAAGTAAGCTTTTTTTTTCAGCAGGGAGGTGAACTTCACATATAACGTCAGAAGCGAATTGACACATAAACTACTTGGTCAAAATGCTCTCTCACAGCAAGCTAAGAATGAAAGCTGAAAGATCTTTATCCGCCTTTCATGTGTCATTTTGATGTCTGTAGCTCAGAGTGACCTATTTGTGTGCAACTTATCTCACGCTTTATCTGCACTATGGTTTAACTCTTCAAGTTCACTCCATATCAGAAAAGCTTTCCTCTTAACATGCGTTTTACACATCAACTCCAGTGAGCAGTTGATCTCAGAGTTTATTTTTATGTCATTAAGATGATGGTTGATTCTAGATGAAGAGGTTACAAGAGATAGCGTATTAAAAAAAGTACATCAACTTTTTAATCTGTAAGAATACTGAAGTGAACTGAAGCACATGACATTTATAGTCAAGTGAGCTTCTAGTCTTGCTATGAACAGACTATACGTACAGGCAGTTGACTTCTAAGGGAGTAACAGTGAATAATTAAAATGGGAACACTTTAAAAACTCTGCTTTAATATGTAAATCAGCTCTGAAACTGAATGCCACAAAAAAGCATTGCACTTTTGACATTCATGGCATATATTAGGTATAATAGTTTATATTAATATAGTTTACAGTAATGTAAACCTAAATACTTATAACTGGCCTTTGCCTTTGTCTCACTTCAATTGAAGTTTGATGCAGTGCATACTTGGTTTGTCTTTGCTTCATAAATACAGCATATATACAGTGTTGCTTCATAAAATGGCTAACACTAGGGGTGTAAGAAAATACAGATTCTCAAATACATCAAGATTTGCACATCAACGATTCTAAATCAATCAGAAAACTTCAGAATTGATTCTGAGCTTAGGTAGAGACAGCCATAATCTGCTTACAGAGCAAGCACACACAAAACCATCCAACAGGTATATCAATTTGCATAAGGTTTCATGATTGAAGGTCATTTGTGGGCATTATTGTACAGGATATGGGTCGTGAGAAATGCTTTGCTTGACAATGTGCGGTTGCATCTGCCAGTATTTCAGTGTTTTCCTTTTCAAATGCTCTATGAAGGCATTATTTGTTAACCATTCAATACACTAAATATCTCACAATTCTGAGAAAAGAAATCAAGATTGCACAATATAAACTCTTCAGAAATGTGAGATAAAATCAGACTTATCAGGAGAAGGTTTGCAATTACCTTTATTATTAGTATTATATATTTATTTATTTAATTCATTTATTTTATTTATTTTATTTATTTATTTATTTTTCCCTATGGTGGAAATGGCCTTCCATATGTAAGTAATTTTATAAAAATGCAGAAATAAATTTGATATTCAAACTCTTTAAACTACTATATAAATTAATAAGTACAGAAGCCTGTTTCCACCACGTGATGATAAATAAAAATGGTAATTGCGACTTTTTATCTCACAATTGTTACTTTTTAATCACTAAACTCTCAATTCTGAGAAGTCTGAGATAGAAACTAAAAGTTTGTGTCTTATAATTTTGAATTGATAACACGCAATTGTGAGTTAAGTCAGATTTGTAAGACTTTTTTCTTCAGAACTAGACTTTAAAATCCACAATTAAGAGTTTATATCTCATGGTTCTGAGAAAAATGTCAATATTGTGGGATATAAAATCGTCATTGTAAAAAAAATGGTCAGAAATGTGAGATAAAATCAGACTTTTCAGGAAAAAGTTTGCATTTTATTTTATTTTTCCATGGTGGAAATGGCATGATTTATTTTATTTTATTTTATTTTATTTTATTTTATTTTATTTTATTTTATTTTATTTTATTTTATTTTATTTTATTTTATTTTATTTTATTTTATTTTATTTTATTTTATTTTATTTTATTTTATTTTATTTTGCCATGGTGGAAATGGCCTTCCATATATAAGTAATTTTATGAAAATGCAGAAATAAATTTGATATTCAAACTCTGTAAACTACTATATAAATTTGTAAATACGGAATAAATACGGCTGTTTCCACCATGTGATAATAAATCAAAATGGTAATTGTGACTTTTTATCTCACAATTGTTACTTTTTAATCACTAAACTCACAATTCTGAGAAGTCTGAGATATAAACTAAAAGTTTGTGTCTTATAATTTTGAATTGATAACACGCAATTTTGAGTTAAGTCAGATTTGTAAGACTTTTTTCTTCAGAACTAGACTTTAAAATCCACAATTAAGAGTTTATATCTCATGGTTCTGAGAAAAATGTCAATATTGTGGGATATAAAATCGTCATTGTAAAAAAAAATGGTCAGAAATGTGAGATAAAATCAGACTTTTCAGGAAAAAGTTTGCATTTTATTTTATTTTTCCATGGTGGAAATGGCATGATTTATTTTATTTTGATTTATTTTATTTTATTTTATTTTATTTTGCCATGGTGGAAATGGCCTTCCATATATAAGTAATTTTATGAAAATGCAGAAATAAATTTGATATTCAAACTCTGTAAACTACTATATAAATTTGTAAATACAGAATAAATACGGCTGTTTCCACCATGTGATAATAAATAAAAATGGTAATTGCGACTTTTTATCTCAAAATTGTTACCTTTTAATCACTAAACTCTCAATTCTGAAAAGTCACATTTAAGAAATATTACGAGAAATATTACGAGTTTATATTTCATGGTTCTAAGAAAAAGGTCAAGATTGTAGGATATAAACTTGATATTGCAAAAAAGAAAGTCAGAAATGTGAGATAAAATCTGACTTGTCAGAAAAAAAAAAAAAAAAAAAAATTCCCCATGGTGTAAATGGCCTTCTATATGTAAGTAATTTTATAAAAATTTAAGAGTTTATTAAGAGTTTATATCTCATGGTTCTGACAAAAATGTCAAGATTGTGGGATATAAACTCGTAATTTTGAGGGGGGAAAAAAGGTCAGAAATGTGAGATAAAATCAGACTTGTCAGTTTATTTTTTTATTTTTTTTTTCACCATGTTGGAAATGGCCTTCTATATGTATTTAATTTGATAAAAATTTAGCAGAAATAAATTTGATATTCAAACTTTGTAAACTACTATATAAATGAATTATTATGGAAGCCTTTTTTTCTGCAATGTGATAAAAATTAAAAAAAGTTAATTGCAACTTTTTATCTCACAAATGTTACTTTTATTCAATAAACTCACAATTCTGAGAAGTCAAAATTGTGAGATATCAACTAAAAGTTTGTATCTTGCATTTTTGAATTGATAACACGCAATTGTAAATGATTAGGTCAGAATTGTGAGATTTTTTTCAGAACTGGACTTTATAAGTCAGTTCTGAGTTTATTGCAGTTGAGAGTTTATATCTCGCAGTTCTGAGAAAATTCAAACATATAAACTCGCAATTGCGAAAAAAGTCAGAAATGTGAGATAAAATCAGACTTGTCAGGAAAAGGTTTGCAATGACCTTCATTCATTCATTCGTTCGTTCTTTTCCCATGATGGAAATGCCCTTCCACATATAAGTAATTGCATAAAAATGCAGAAATGAATTATTTGCTATTCAAACTCTGTAAACTCATAAATTATTATGGAAAGAAAATGTAGATCAAAACACATTTTAGAATCGGACTGTAATTTCCAGAATTGAAATCGTATTAGATTGTGCAGGTCCCTAAATACAGTATTTCCACCCCTAGCCAAAACTAGGTATCTATCACTTACTTTTTAGTATTGATAGCACAGTTATGTTGTCTTAAAATGCTGCTTATATAAGCAGCACTAGATTTCGAAACAGTGTGTTTTTTATAATATAATAAAAATGAACACTAGTTACTGAAGCACTAAGTTACTGAAGGTAATAATTAGGAAGATTACAGATCCTAGTGTGCTTCGCTAATATGTCTTTCACATCCAAATAATGAACACGTAATGCCTGTCTGGATTGTTTTGCACATTCTCCAAACCTGTATCGTATCAACCATTGACTTACTAGTTAATCATACAAAGTGCAATCAATAAAGCAACTCTAAAGACAAGTAGGTACGCTTGTGCTAACAAAACCTGCTTCTGTTGTTGCAGACACTGGTCCCAACACTGACGTCTCTGAGCAGATCACACCCTCACCCCTCTCACCTCTCGCCCGGCTGTACATTTACGCCTTGCACGGGTGCCTCTGTGAGGTTGCGTTCACAGCAGCCTGGGATTGGTATTACACCCGTGACCACAGACTCGCAGGCCACACAAGCCTATGGGCGCTCCTTATTTACAGCTCTGCCATCTTCTCCATGGAGGGTCTAAGTGTGAGGCTGCAGCAGAAACACTGCCCCCTACCAGTCAGGCTGACTGTCTACACTCTCTTCATCTATCTCTGGGAGTTTAGCTGGGGGTTTCTGCTCAGGCTGTTCGGGGCCTGTCCTTGGGACTATTCAGAATTTAGGTATAACTTCAGAGGTCTGGTGACACTCGAATATGCTGTTCCCTGGGCGTTGGCGGCACTTATAGCTGAAAAACACGTTATCAGGAACACTTTGAAGATACGGCTAGATAAGTAGCCAATATAAACAGATAATGTCTCAGTGCACATGTAAACTGTTTAACAGAAAATGTTAACAGTCTTTGACTTTGTATTGGGATAGAGTGTTAAGTTTGCATAATAAATGCTACAGTGCTAATAGAGTCAGGTTTCAGAAATGAAAAACCCATTAATTTTCTCCAAAGGAAAATTGGTCATTAATGATAACTTATTAAAGGGGTCATGACATGGATTTTTTTTTAATTATTATTTTAATATGTTCATTGAAGTTTACTTATAATGTTAATAAAGTTTTTGGCACAAAAAAGCAAATAAATATGTGAAAAAACTATTTTCAACTCTCATTCTGACACTCTGTCTAAAACAATTTCCGAATTTTTTATGACTGCTGAAAATTTCGGAGGCAGTGTGCAAACGTGAATGACATAACCTTAGGTTCTATTTATTTTTTTACGTGCAAAAAATACGGACGAAAATTTCGGACTCAGTGTGCAATGACCGTAAGGCTTGTCAGTAATTGGCTACTGTTATGATTGGCTAACGTCTTTGCATAAGAAAACAGTATCAGCGCCCCCTCACTATTACTTGTGAGTGTTTTCACAACATGATCAAAATAAAACGTTGTCTTTCCAGACAAAGCATTATGAAACCATTTACTTACCGTTTGTGATGCAGCTGCAGTCAAATCTAGTACCGCTTCATCTTTAACTCTTCATGAGGCTGTGTCTTGTTTACAAAACAAAATCCTCCAAACAATCCTCAGACATGATTTGGGATGTGCTCTGTTGTGCCAAGCCAGAACCAAACAGAAAATTGTGGTTAAAAATGTATTGAACTGTGGGCTAACTGTATTGTTGCACCCAACCTTTAGCTTTGGTCCACTGTTGTGGAACTGACATTGATGAGTGGCCTGAGTAAAAGCTGAAATTCTTTTAACTTAACACGGCGTCTTAAAAACGCAGTGCTCATGTCTGAGTTGCTGCAAAAGACGCAAGCCATGAACGCAATGATCATACACGTTAGTCTAGCATGTGTCTTGTTAGTCATGTTAGTCTTGCATTCTAAAAAATGATTACTGCTTAAAAAAACTACATTACCCTTGATACTGCATAGATATCTCCACCATTCAGAAAATCGAAGCAAGCTAATCCCACCCACTCCTGTAAATACAATTTCATTGCTTGTTTGTTTTTTTCTTTTAAATATTCCTGTGTAAGGAGCTGACTAATTGTGTCTTTGTTTCTAAGGTTTCTCTACTCTGGCATTTTCGACACTCGAAAACGGAGACTTTTAAAAATGCTGTAGACTGAGGTTGCGTTTCAGTGTAAACGGACCAAAACAGAGACTTTTGAAAACGATGGCGTGGCTGCCCACATTCTCTCTGCGTATCCTTGATGACCATGTAAACAATAACATCATGCTCCTTGCTGTACCCATAGATATGTATAAGTAGATTCCCCTTTCGTCCGCTCCAAGCACGTCCTCCATCTAAACCATAGACTGTAAAAGAAAGATGGAACATTCCACTATAGAAAAGTGAAGCCAAAGCATCTCAATATGGCCGCTGCCATCTTGGGGGAAATGTCGTCATTTGGAGCCAGAGTCTGCGCAGTAGAGATTCGTTTGGAGCCAGAGTCTGCGCAGTAGAGATTCGTTTGGAGCCAGAGTCTGCGCAGTAGTGTCGTGAGGTGGAGCCGCGGTATCAAAGTCCCGCCCAAACTTCGCAGACCCAATCGCAAGATCACAATCATGACACCACACCCCATTTTTATAGCATCAAATAACTACCTAAAAGCGAACTTATTAGAAAAACAAACATTTGAACATGAATCAGCATTATAAGAACTACCTCACACAATGAAAACCATCTTTGGAAAAAAAAAATATTTCAATCATGATTTCAATTACTTAGTTTGGCTCACGTCCAATTAGATTGCATGGAGAGGGCGGGGTTTATGACCTATACTGCAGCCAGCCAAAAAGTGACACAGCACTCATACTTAACACACATAATTTTTATTTATTTATTTATTTATTTTTAACGCAGCGCAGAATGTGTCCTCCGCCATGTTGCTGTCAAATACAACAGTTGCCATGCCAACTTTCTACTGTAAACAAAAGCTTGCAAAGCTTGCACCGCCTCCGGGGTCTTCTGATTGGTCCACTGCTGGGAAACTGACATTAATGAGTGGCACTGCTTGTAATTAAAGTTGAAATTATTTAACTTATTTTAACTGATGAAAGGGTCTGTATTACTTACTATTGGAGAAAGTGTAATGGTCAACTTGGATCATGTGTGCCTTGATAACCAATCACATTACAGCCTTGACATTACTGGTGATATTTCAGTTCAGAGTTGTGTGACACTCACTCTGCGTTCCATTCAGAAGGGCTCATCCCTATGCCCTAATCACTTCAAAGGGTTTACCCTCCAGAGTGAGAGCTTCGAAGGGTTGAAGGGAGTAGGGGACCAAACAGCTGTTTCTTCAAGTGCCCTTTTACGTCATCATCCCGTGCCCATACGGAGGCGCCGCCATCATGCAAAGAATTTGCGCAAAGGATCATGGGAGCCCGAACAGTCCATCAGCTGTACCCTTCAAAATCCTTCATTCCGAAGGGCCCTTTGAAGTGGCTAGTTTTGAGCACTTCGGTTTGGAACGACACATCAATATGGCCATGATTGTTTTCACTCCAAAGTGCCCTTCGGAGGGTGATATATCCCGTTTGGAATGCACTGTCAATCACCGTTTATGGATACCATGGGAATGAATGAAAAGTGCTGTAAGCTGAATCCCACCTGTCGCAAAAAGTCAGTGACTTCTCTTATAAAACGCCGTTTTTTTTTTTTTTCTCGGTGTAAACCCAAAAGTATCCTCTAAAAAGCTGTTTATTCAGTGTGAAGCCTCTCCCTCCATTGACATCTATTCAAAGAAAACGGCTTGTTCTCCTTTCCCAAACTGGAAGCATTAGCTTTATCTGTTACACTTTTTTGGCTAAAGGTTGCAGGCTTGCCTTCTACTTTTTCTTTGGCGGTTATGTGCAAGATGCTGCAAAAGACACAAGCCGCGAGGGTAGCAGTCATACACGTTAGTCTAGTGTGTGTTTACATAGAAAAACTATGAATGGAAAAACCCATGATTTTCTGCCATTCAGAGAATCGATTCAAACTAATTCCACCCACTCCTGTGAAACACTGTGAAAGACACTGCCTACACTCTGAAACTACTTAAATATTCGTGTATATTATGCATGTTTAGAAATAAGTCATTTTTAATGTACCTAAATCATTTGCAAAGCTTCATGGGATTGTCTCTTATGATGCTTTTATTCACCTTCTAGCTGGTTGCTTTGGTTCATGGCTTACTCTTTTGAAAATCCTGTTGGGGAAACTCCATGAGGAAAAAAATACTTCCAAAACCAAGGCTGATAAAAAAAAAGTGGACTGCATGGTTGCACTATATTGAAGCAAAGATGAAGCTAAGGAAAAGGTAGATTGCATATAACAATACAATTATAACAATAGAAAAGCAGATTATATGTACAATAACTGCCACTACTGGCAAGAATAGTTGGCACAATATCAAAATTCTGGCTTTGGTTTGAAACTAGCTCTGGTTTCTCATCATTGTTACCTTAGGCAGCAAATGATCAACTTTACACAAGCATTGAAATAAAAATGCAGGTTCACCTTTTCCGTTTGCTCTGTTTGTTATGCCATATTTCACTTCTGCACCTCTGCTTTTCAATGAATTGAGGGCAGTGAACCGCATCTCACATGTTTACCTCCATTTCTATCACAGTGTGGCCAAGTGTGCTGGATAGCTGCCAAATATACCAGCTAGCTTTAACCACATGTGACTTAACACTACCTTAGCTTTTAACCTTTAGAAAACACAACTGAATAGCAGCACATTGTTGTCAGGTACCAACATTTGACGGTAGCATACCATTTTACATTTTTGATACCAAAATGCAATACCTGCATTCACAAAATTAATATTAGATTGGTGGAATAGGAAGCATATTATGTATTAAATTCATAGGTGTTAAATAAATTCACTTAAATTAAACAATACTAAGCATAATGAAGACTTACAATTACATTAATAGTATTTAAGAGTCTTTTTAAGTGTTGTTTAATCGACTTGCACTTTCACATATAGAGTGTTTAAAGAGACTTAAAAGCTTAGTTTTCTTTATTATTTAAGGCCTAGTACTTGGAACAAATGTTTTGTCAAATAATGCATGAATATAACAATTATTGTGAACATAATGAATACGACGTTGATACATTTGGTCCTAAAGAAGTGTTCATGTGTATATATGTCTCTCAGTAGGGTCTCTTCCTGTCTGGGTCTTGGGCAACATACAAAGCGACACAATCATGTGATCGTTTCCACTGGTACCTAAAGAAGCCCACACACAAACACAATGGTGTTAACAGTTATCATCATTCACACTGACATAAATACTTGCTCAAATGGTTTTCTGTCACTGAGATTTCCCATCCCTCACAAACAGTTCTGTCACTTACCACTTATTAGACGGTTAACACTAATGCTCATTCAGGTACAAATGAATAGCACACTCACTCTGTCTCTCCAAAAATAAGAAGACAGTCCCCTATAGATAGCTTGTACTCTTTGCTATTCATGACGATGATGGAGGACCCCTCCTAAATAAAATACAACAAGAAGTAGGAAAAGGAAAGTTTAAGACTGAAATAAACATGAAGAGGGAGCATAAACTGAATGGAGAATAGGATAGCAGTATTATAGATAGATGAATGTGTTACCAGTTGCCAGATCCAGCCATCAGTTTTTCTTCTAGAGGTTTCAGATGTCCCAGGACCAAAAAGAAATGTCTAGAAGGTAGAAGATCTAAGTCAGCATATGTATTATTGCCACGGCTTCATCTATCCACAGTTAAGGGTCAAAAGTTTACATACACCTTGCAGAATCTGCAAAATGTTAATTATTTTACCAAAATTAGAGGGATTGTACAAAATGCATGTTATTTTTTATTTAGTACTGACCTGAATAAGATACTTCACATAAAAGACGTTTACATGTAGTCCACAAGAGAAAATAGTCCTTAAACAGTTAAACTGCTCGCTGTTCTTCAGAAAAATCCTCCAGGTCCCACAAATTCTTTGCATTTTCATGTATTGAACCCTTTCCAACAATGACTGTATGATTTTGAGATACTTCTTTTCGAACTGAGGACAACTGAGGGACTCATATGTAACTTTTACAGAAGGTTCAAATGGTCACTGATGCATCAGAAGGAAAAACAATGCATTAAGAGCCAGGGGTGAAAACTTTTGAACCGATTGAAGATGTGATACATTTTTCTTATTTTGCCTAAATATCATATATTTTTTGTTTAGTACTGCCATTCAGAAGCTACAAAAGATACTTACATGTTTCACAGAAGACAAAATAAGTGGAAATTACCCTGATCTTCAAATTCAAAAGTTTTCACGCCCCAGAGTTTTTTTCCTTCTAAAGCATCAGTGAGTGTTTGAACTTTCTGTAATAGTTGCATATGAGTCCCCCAGTTGTCCTCAGTGTGAAAAGATCAATCTTGCAATCATTTAGTCATTGCTGGAAAGGGTTCAAATACACAAAAATGCTGAAAAACCACAGAATTTCTGGGACATCAAAGGATTTTTCTGAAGAACAGCGGGCAGTTTAACTGTTCAGGACAAACAAGGGACTCATGAGCAACTATCACTAAACAAAAAAACCCAGCTGTGGATCATTCAGGTAATAACAGTATTAAGAATCAATTTTAAACAGTGTCATTTTTATAAATTCAGCAATTATTATCTCTTGTGGACTATATGTAAACGTCTTTTATGTGAAATATCTTATTCCGGTTAGTACTAAATAAAAAATAAGATATTTTAAAATAAGATTCCTCTTATTTTAGTAAAATACTTAACATTTTGCAGATTCTGGTGTAAAAATTTGACTTCAACTGTATCTAAAAAGACTTTCTCAATAGTTAAAGCATGGACAATTTAACACACATTTCTCAGTACCGTGCTGTCCCACTATTGTTGCTTGAGTTAGGCAAAAGTTGACAGGACACAGATGTCTGAAACTAGTAAGAAAGTACTGAAGTTCAAGTTGCAGAAGTTACATTTCCTGTTTTTGTAATGGTTGAGTCCATTTGACAGACAGGCCCTGTCTTCCTCCACCTTATGCATACGCCAATACCTTGCTGATGGGAAACTTCTCACAGTCGGATCTCTGATTAATGACCAGGATCTCCTCTGACAGACTCCTGCAGGAAGTAGGACTGATTGGTTTAGCTAGGCTTCTTCTCCTTACCTCAGTCTCAAACTGTGCTCCAAACATATCCACCGGCTGGCCATCAGCCAGGGCAGGCTTCTGCTTTTCCACCCAGTCTCTGAAGCAGAACGGAGCCATCACCTTCATATTGTTGAGTGGGTATGGGGTTGGCTTGATGGGATCAGCTGCAAAAATTAAACAGTTACTGGATGAATAGAATTATTAAATACAAGAACAATTACAACAGACACTTAATATGAGGTTCAAGGGCAGATTAATGACATTAATGGCAATTTGCCACCCAAGATATAGATGAGTTTGTTTCTTCATCATATCAAATTTGGATAAATGTTGCATTATATATCATTTGCTCACCAATGGATCCTTTGCAGTGCATGGGTGCCATCAGAATGAGAGTCCAAGCAGCTGATAAAAACATCGCAATAATCCACGTGCCTTAAATTTAAAGTCTCATTCTGACGGCACCCATTCACTATAGAGGATCCACTGGTGAGCAAGTGATAGATAACGCTAAATTTATCCAAATCTGTTTTGATGAAGAAACTACGTTTTCCAGACATTTCCATTTTGGGTGAAATGTTCCTTTAAGGTACCATGTGAATGAGGCTTGATACTGACGTCACGTATTATTACACAAAACCGTCAGCTATAGAGAAGAACAAAACATTTGTAAAGAAGACCCCTCAACATTTTGTTTCATCATGCTTGAATCCCAATGAACAGCAACATCAGAAATGTGAACAGCTGTGTTTACCTGGATCAGGCTTTCCTGTTTTATTCTGTTTGGAATCCATAAACCTGACATATACAAATGCAACTCATTATTTGTGCTTACATGCATATGCACACACAATTGAGAGGACTGAAGGGAACTGAGATACCCCAGGGAATATATATATATATATATATATATATATATATATATATATATGTATATATACAGTTGAAGTCAAACGTTTACATACACCTTGCAGAATTTTACAAAAATAATAGTGCTTATATAAAATGCATGTTATTTTTTATTTATGTACTGACCTGAATTTATAAAAATGACCCTGTTCAAAAGTTTACATACACCTGATTCTTAATAATACTGTGTTACCTGAATGATCCACAGCTGTGTTTTTATGTTCAGTGATAGTTGTTCATTGAGTCTCTTGTTTGTCCGGAACTGTTAAACTGCCTATTCTTCAGAAAAATCCTTCAGGCCCCACAAATTCTGTGGATTTTTAAGATCAGGGTAAATTTAGTTTTTTTTTTTTTTTTTCCTTCTAGGAAACATGTAAGTATCTTCTGTAGCCTCTGAATGGCAGTACTACATGAAAAAAAAATATATTCAGGCAAAATCAGAGACATTTACACATTTCAATTCTGTTCAAAAGTTTTCACCCCCGGCTCTTAATGCATTGTATTTTCTTCTGAAGCATCAGTGAGCGTTTGAAACTTCTGTATTAGTTGCATATGAGTCCCTCAGTTGTCCTCAGTGTGAAAAGGTGGATCTCAAAATCATACAGTCATTGTTGGAAAGGGTTCAAATACACAAAAATGCTGAAAAACCAAATAATTTGTGGGACCTAATGGATTTTTCTAAAGAACAGCAGGCAGCACAAACAAGGGACCCATGAACAACTATCACTAAAAAAACAGCTGTGGATCATTCAGGAAACAACACAGTATTAAGAATAAAGCGTATGTAAACTTTTGAACAGGGTCATTTTTTTAATTTCAACTATTTTAAATGTCTTTTATGTGAAATATCATATTCAGGTCAGTATTAAATAAAAAAAATAACATGCATTCTGTATGATTCATATTATTCTGGTAAAATAATTAACATTTTGCAGTTTCTGCAAGGTGTATGTAAACTTATGACTTCAGCTGTTCAACTATAGATATATAGATAGATAGTTAAACATGGTGACTTACTCTTTGATGACTGGAACAAGTTGGGTTCCCAGGTTCTCACAGTAGAACCAACGTTCAAACAGGACATCTGTACTATTATCCACAAAGTACCTAGAGTAACGGAAATGAAACTATCTTTTATCTCTAACACACATCTTTTATCTTTCATTCCACAATCTAGTGGCGTCTGGCATTGTGGTCTAGGTAAAGATACAGTACCATCAACAGGTAAGTGTATGATGAGGTCACAAGTAATTGATCCCAGTGCGTGTTGGAGCTGACTTGAGAGTATGGTTAATGGAAAGAGAGACATTATGTAGGATGGATGTGTCTGGGAGAAGTATCCCATGGTACCTGAGGCCATCTGTCTCTGAGCGAAGCCTCCTCCTCTCCACCACCAGCCCTACTGTGTTTGCGTATCTCTGAGGAGAATGGGGAATCCGCGCTGGAAGCAGGAACATCTGAGAATAGCAGGAAAAACGAGGCTTTTGAAGAATATAAAATAGCTTTAGAGACTAAAACGGCTTTTGTGACATGAATAGAGCCAGGACACACTGAGAAAAATCTGGATGATTCTCACCTCTCCTTCACGAATGTGTATGTCTTTATGCTTGCCGTTCTCAATCACTTTCAAAACCATGTCTCCCCTCACCTGGTAAAAGAGCTGTGGCACAAAGGCAAACAAAACAGGAAGTCAGTGAAAGGAATATTAGCATTCTGCGAACTGTGGATAACAAATCTTTTAGCTTTACTTGTTTGCCTTTGTTTGAAATCATCAGCCTTGTAACTGCGACCTGCTGTTGTGTCAGAAACTCATTTTTCTGCAAGTGTGATTTCATTTATAGCCTTGGAATGAAACTTCATGCTAGATGGGGAGCAAGTGCTTCTCTTCCAGAGAAAATCTATATTATTCAACTCTGTGAACTGTATCTGATTTAACAGCTTTGCTGTTAAACCTTCACAAACCTTAAATGACGCTCAACGGAAAACTTATGTAACACATTGTGCCTCAAACTTAAGGGGTAATCATGTGTGGAATATCTAGAGCAAATATAGCCGCGATTCGGATGGTTTGCACTGACCCCTAGTGACCAAGATTAAAACATTAACCAATGAACAGAGTCCTGACTGGCTCACTAAACTAAAACAAAGTAGGTTTTTTTTTAAAGCGGCGTTATTGTGAGCCGCACAGCAATTGTTAATTCAAATAACTTCATGCTGTTGTTTCATTTAGAAAATTGTCATTGTAAAGATGCTTTAGTAAATTATTTGTGACCTTGGACCACAAAATCAGTCTAAAGTTGCTCAGGTATATTTGTAGCAATAGCCAAAAATACATTGTATGGATCAAAATTATGAATTTTTCTATTATGCCAAAAATCATTAGGATATGAAGTAAAGATTATGTTTCACGAAGATATTTTGTAAATTTACTACCCTAAATATATCAAAACTTAATTTTTGATTAGTAAAATGCATTGCTAAGAACTTCATTTGGACAACTTGCCATTTTCTCAATATTTTGCACAAATAGTTGTATCTCGGCCAAATAGTGTCCTATCCTAACACACCATACATCAATGAAAAGCTTATTTATTTTAAAAAAGACCCTTATGGCTGGTTTTGTGGTCCAGGGTGAGATTTTTTAATCCAATGTAGAAAATCTCTGTCTGTATTTCTGCCACTAAAATAGGTGTCATTACACATTTAAATTTTTTCATTTAGCAGATGCTTTTATCCAAAGTGACTTACAAATAAGAAATGCAACTTCTTACCCAGGAGACATGAGAAAGGCTGCAATTTAAAGTTTCAAAATTGTTCACAGAAGTACAGACCAGAGCTTAGATGAAAATGAGGGACAAAAGATATATAGTGCCTTGCAAAAGTATTCATACCCCCTCAAATTGTGTTATGTTGCGGCCTTATGTTAAACTGCTTTAAAATACTTTGTTTTCCCCACATCAATCTCCACCCCATACACCATAATGCTTTTTGCAACTTTGCAAATTTATTCAAATTAAAAAACTGAAATAAGTACATTGCATAAGTATTCATATCCTTAACGTGGTACTTAGTTGAAGCACCTTTACAGCCTCAAGTCTTTTTCGATTTGATGCAACAAGCTTTGCACATCAGCATTTGGAAATTATCTGCCATTCTTCTCCTCACCTCTTCACCTCTCAAGCTCTGTCAGCTTAGATGGGGGCTGGCAGACATTTTCAGGTTTCTCCAGAAATGTTTGATTGGGTTTAAGCCTAGGCTGTGGCTGGGTCACTCTCGGACATTCACAGAGTTGTCTATAAGCCACTCTTGCTGTGTGCTTAGGGTCATTGTCCTGTTGGAAGATGGACCTTCTGACCAGTCTTAGGTTCTGAATGCTCTGGACTGGGTTTTCAATAAGACTATCTCAATATTTTGCTGTGTTGAGCTTTCCTTCTTCTCTGACGAGTTCCTCAGTCCCTGACTCTGAAAAACAGCTCCACAGCAAGAGGCTGCTACCAGCACACTTTTTTGGGATGGTACTCTGCAGATGATGAGCAGTGCTTGGTTTCCTGCAAACATGATGCTTGGAATTGAGGTTCATCAGACTAGAGAATTTTGTTTCTCACAGTCTGAGGGTCCTTTAGATGCTCTGTTGCAAATTCCATGTGTTTTTATATTTCTTCACTGAGCAGAGGATTGAATTTGGCCACACCGCCATAAAGCCCAGATCGGTGGAGTGTTGCAGTGATGTTCGTCCTTCTGTAAGTTTCTCCCATCTCCACATATTGATCACGGAGCTCCACTAGAGTGACCATCACCTTTTTCGTCACCAGTCTAACCAAAGCCCTTCTTCATCAATTGCTCAATTTGACCAGGAGGGTCCTAGTTATTCTAAACTTCTTCTATTTTGGATAATGGAGGCTATATGCTTCTGTGAACCTTCAGTGAACCAGAATTGTTTTTAAATCCTGTCTCTGAGCTCTACAGGCAGCTCTTTTGACCTCAGGGCTTGGTGTTTGCTCTGATATGCATTAGACCTTTTATTAAGACGTATGTGCCTTTCCAAATCATACCTATTTAATTGAATGTGCCACAGGTTAACTTCACTCAAAGTGTGGTAACATCTACAACAATATGGATGCTCCTAAACTAAATTTCAAGTGTCCCAGAATGAATGAATACTTATGCAATGGAATCATTTCAGTTTTTTTTTTTTTTTTAATTTCTAATAAATTTAATAAAAAAGTTGTTTCAAACCTATTTTTTGCTTTGTTGCTTTGTCATTATGGTGTATGGAGCGTAGATTGATGTGGGGGAAAAACTGTTTAAAGCAGTTTAACATAAAGCTGCAACATAACAAACATGAAACAAATTGGGTATGAATACTTTTGCATAGCACTGTATATATGTACTGTTTTTTATTCCCTTAGAACTAGCCAACCAAAAACACTTTCTGCTTGTAAATCATTTTGTGTGCTGACATTGGATTAGCTTACATGTCACTGGAGGGCGGGGCTTTGGCGAAACAACGTATGGGTGGAGTTACGAAAATGCTGAATGTTAGCAAAATAACGTGCAACTGTATTATAACTATAATATAATATAATATTACACATAGTGACATTATAATCAGCCTTTTAATGTTAGAAGTTGTGTATAGTATTTTACTTTATTGGTTGCATTATCTCTCAAGTTGCAACGTTTGCTTTTCTTGGCAAATAAGTTGTCAAAGTCCACCGTCATGCAAATTATGTTGTAAAGGCAGGCTATTTTAAAGCTTTAATGCAGCTAAATGAAACTGGTAGTTCACTGAGTGTTGTAGCCAAACACTATAAAATCATGAAACACAATAAAGTGTGAGCGACTCTCAAATACAAACATGTTCTCAAAAAACAGCAGGGAATTGCATCATCACAAAGACTTTGTCCCCATTAAAAATACAAAGTGTATTGGCAAAACTGCTGCAGTCCATGGACCACAATTTCAGCATGTGGTGTAAATCCTAAGCAATAATTAACATGCGGAGAGCTTCACCGGAGGTGTAGAAAATCACATTGTCAATATCAGATCATCTTTAATTATTAGTTTTGTCCTCTTGTCCTTTTCCGCTCCTTTTCCTGGAAAATCTAATCCCACAGCTGCTGAGTCTCAAGCACTAACCTTTATAAAGCTCATGGCTAATTCTGTTCTTATCACCTGTTAGCCTTCTGGGTCTGATTCCCAGAATGCAGTGCAGTTAATCAAAACAAAAAAGCAAGTCAGCTAGTTTTAAACGAACATGTCATATTTGTAATATTATCTCGTTTGGTACATGAATAGCACCTCACCTCTTCCCCTTCCTCAATGTGATAATCCTTCCTTACATTTGGACCACCAACATACATAATATTCAGTTGATAAAAGAACCTATAACACACAATGTAAAGACAAGGCTTATTTTTGGTCAGTTTGAATATATAATGACATATTTTGGTTTGTTTATGAACGATCATTTCAGTACACTTACATTAATTTGTTGCACACAGGTGGTAGGAATGAACTCTCATTCTCAGCAATCCACTTGTCAATGTTCACATGAAGAGACTGGTTGGTCATTTTTCTCTAATGTCAGAATACAGCAAGATGCTTGCAATAATCTTAGTAAGCAACAACTTTCTGAGTTCTGGTTTATTCCATCAGGGAATTTGTGACAGACTACCTTTAAGTTATTGAATAATAGGGGCGGTGCTTGTGCGTACAATATGTGACCTTGTGAGGTTGAAATCCATGTTTACGCAGCAGTAACCTATCAGTGCTGACAGCGCAGCGTAAACCTGCATTTCAGTATAGGCACCACTGATTTACAGTGTTTTGTGTGGAATATGTTCTGCATTTGCATTTAAAACTTGATGGTCCAGCAGGTTAACGACCTGCTTCACCAGTCCATATTAGCCTAAACACACTGAAGCCCTGAGATAAACTAAATAATAAAATAAAGTTTTGATTTTGGGCCTAAGATGCCCACTACTATCATGCAATAAACTAAAACTAAATGCACATTTAAAGGGCCATGAACTGCCTTTTTTTATTTGGTAGGTCCTCTGAGGTCCTCATATAATACTATCAAGATTTTTATATTAAAAAACAATCATTTTGAAGTAATAGGCTATTTTCTGACCTGTTTTTAACCCATTTTGGCAGGCTGGCTTCAATATAAGTTGTTTTTAGACTAACACGGAAGGTTTAAGTTCTGAAACTTACAAGATGTTTTTATAGTACAATGACCTCTTATGTGTCAAATAGGGATGCATCGAAATAAAAATTCTTGGCCGAAGCCGAACAAAATTACACACTGGGCCGAAGGCTGAAAGCTGATTACCGAACATGGTTTTTTGTGTTTTTCCCCCATGCATTTTGCCTTTTTTTTCCACCATTGCATAAATTAAATGGCTAATATTTGCTTTTTACAGTTCTGTCTTGCTGCGTGTATTAGACAACATTTTGCATCTTTCTCGGACAGTTTAAAATGCTTCCACACTGCAGACATGTTTGCTGCAAAAGTGCGTGCCTCTATTTGATTGCATCACGTCATTGTTCGGTATCATTTATTTAGCCTTTTCGCTTATTGGCCTAGCTTTCTTTTTTTTTTTTTTCTCGCTATTTTCGGCCGAATAATTTCGGTTGCAGAACATTCGGTGCATCCCTAGTGTCTAAATATCAAGGGGATTTTGGTTTCTCAATTCATTACCTCTTTATGTCATTTATAATGCTAAACCAGTTTATTTATGTAAAACATTCACCATATATTCATCAAATATTTAATATTTAAATACCAGTATTCGAACATTTTAGATATTACATGAATAAAGGTTCCAGTCAAACAACATCATTTTGATGTAAATTCATTTTCTCACTTTCCTTTCTCAAAAGCTGTTTAAATTAGTGAGAATTAATGAGATTCATTTATCCTCAAAACCATGAACAAAATTAAATGAATGAATGGCCTTACAGTCAAAAGTTCAAAAGTTTACACTCCCCTTTCAAAATCGGCAAAATGTTAATTATTTGATCAAAATAAGAGGGAAATGCATGTTAATGTTTATTTAGTACTGACCTGAATAAAATATTTCACATAAAACATGTTTACATATAGTCCACAAGAGAAAATAATAGTAATAATAATTCTTAATACTGTGTTGTTGCCTGAATGATCCACAGCTGGTTGTGATAGTTGTTCGTGAGTCCCTTGTTTGTTCTGAACAGTTAAACTGCCCACTGTTCTTCAGAAAAATCCTTTAGGTCTCATCACTTTTGTGTATTTGAACCCTTTCCAACAATTTTCAGAACGATCTTTTCACACTGAGGACAATTGAGGGACTCATATGGAACTATTATAGAAGGTCCAAACGCTCACTGATGCTTCAGAAGGAAAGACTATGCATTAAGATGATGAGATGAGGGGTGAAAACTTTTGAACAGAATGGAGATGTGTACATTTTTCTTATTTAGCCTAAATATCATGCTTTTTCATTTAGTACTGCCCTTCAGAAGCTACAGAAGATAGTTACATGTTTCCCAGAAGACAAAATAAGTTACCCCCCCCCCCCACCCCACCCCCTGGTTTTTCCTTCTGGAACATCAGTGAGTGTTTGAACCTTTTATTCCCTCAGTTGTCCTCAGTGTGAAAATATGGATCTCAAAAACATGCAGTCATTGTTGGAAAGGGTTCAAATACACAAAAATGCTGAAAAGCCAAAGAATTTGCGGGACCTGAAGGTTTTTTTCTGACAAACAGTAAGGAGTTTAACTGTTCAGGACAAACAAGGGACTCATAAACAACTATCACTCAAAAAAAAAAAAAAAAAAAACAACAACACAGTATTAAGAATCAAGTGTATGTAAACTCCAACTATTATTTTCTCTCGTGGACTATATGTAAGCATATTTTATGTGAAATATCTTTTTCAGGTCAGTACTAAATAAACAATAACATGCATTTTGTAAGATCCCTCTTATTTTGGTAAAATAATTAATTCTGAAAGGGGGATGAAAACTTTTTGACATCAACTGTAGATGTTTTGCAGAAAGTTTTTGTACTTCTTGTTTGGACCATGAGAGCAAAAAAGAAAAAAAAAGAAAAAAAAAGAGAGAGAAAAAGCCATTTTTGATGGCTGGACATTTGTGTGAACGTAGCAAGCAATTGAATCTATATATGGCTGCAGCATCCTGATGATGTTAGTAACTCCTGCACTATTTCATCCTGTAGCTCGTCTTGATGGAGTTTAATGAGCTGTTTAAAACAATTTCCTTACTATAAAAATGTCATAAAAATAATAAACCAGTTACCATTACCCAAGAGACGCATTCAATATAAAAAACTGAAAGTGAAACTATCTCCCTCAGTAACCTCACATAACCTCACATACTCATGTTGTATTATCCAGATTCCAACTCTGTTTCTAAATCAATAAAATACATTGTGGTAACATTTGTGAATACCAGTACCACAAATGAATGCTTTAATTAATGATTAATTATTCAGTTGACAAATCTTTCTTTCTGTTCCTTCCTGTGTTTGACGACTAAGAAATTTCATAATTCGAAGCGTCACATTAGTTCTGTAAATTTCCACTGAAATCCATAATTTTATTAATAAGCAAACCTTATAAATATAGAAATGTGTTCAAATGTTGTAATATTGTACAAACAAGTTTTAAAACTTACCAGACTGAGGATAAATGTATAGCGGCAAATACAAAAAGGAACTTATCCGTGATACACTCCGATACTTAATTCCTCATTTATCATAAATCATATGCTAGAGTTTGTTAGTCATCCTGTATCAAACTGCACATGTGCCTTGCTAGAAGCAAACAGATATGTAAAACCAGAAATGCCAAGCGTAGATGTTGGATAAGAGAGGTTAAACTGGAAGTACATGCACAAAGCAATATTGTGAAAACCACAAGAAAGGATTTCTGACAAGAGCAACACAAACAAATGAAGCTTTATAGCACAATTTATGCATTTATTGATTTATTTTTTTATTTATATACTTTGATACATTTGTAAGTTTCACTTTAATGTATGCATCTCATGTGAATCTGAGCACTTTGTAGTTTTGTAGTAGATTGTAGTTTAGTTGTTGAACACAGGTTCAATGGCCTTGTCATTATGACCTTTTTGTAAACTGAAAGAATAACCACTTCTTCTTTTGCCTCAAGTGGGCGTTTCTTTAGGTTACGTGGGGACTCTAAATGGCTGATGGATATTGGGCTGTTGAGAAATGTGATACACATACAAATATAGCTGCAATCAGTGTTTACCAGGGTTCATCTGTAAAAACAAACAAACAAAAAAAAAACATTACAAATTATTCAGCAAGCCTGTAACCACCCAAATCAATGATTTATAAATCATTTTTGACAAATACAGGTATTTACCCTTGAAATATGATGTTTTTTTGTTTTTTTTTTATCATTTATGACGGTTATAGTGGCAGCTGTGGTCCGATCTTCCTAAAACTTTGCATGCTTGTTTGAAATCACCTGTAGCATGTGCTCACCAGGCTTTGTGAAGTTTTGAGTTTTCGTTTAGGGTTTATAGGCTTTGGGTATTTTTGGACAGACCCCTTTTCTAAACAACCCTGTTATAGCTTCCCAAAGGGTAAATGTCAACCTTTTTTGATAACTATTGACCTAAAGAGTACAGAGAATTCTACTGCAATGTTTTTTTTTTTCAGATTAAGCAAAAAATCTAGGACTAGTTTTTAAAAGTAGGTTTTTCATATCTTCTCAAGCATTTAACTAATGGTTTGATTGACAGCAGTGGTTTCTAGTGGCAAAGTTGTTCGGAACGAGGAGGTCTATCGTATGATACAAATATCTTGTGTATGTGTGAAAAAACGTGCAATATACAATCATTTACACCCTTGAAAAATGTGATATCACCTCCCAGTGGCCGATTTCTTTCAAATTTCTCACAGACCTATATAGGGCCATGAGTCAAATAGGTCCACTGAGTTTCATTCTGATCAGCCTCCGTTAATCTTGTTTAATAGGTGCTCAAAGTTCATTGGCCTATGGCGGCCATGTTTTTTTAGATACGCAAATGTTCTTATAGACACTTGTGGCACTTTGGACCAAGACTGTGCTTACCAATTTTCATGTCAATAGGACAAATGGTTGCGTAGTTATGGCCGTTTTTATGATTTTTTCCCTTTTATAGCGCCACCAAGTTGCCAAGCTCCGCAACTTTTTTCATGTGACCTCAGATTGAGTTCTTACAAACGCATTGTGAGTTTGGTGAAGATATCTTATTCTGTTCAAAAGTTATAGCCGTTTTAGTAAAGGTGGCCATGCCCCTTTTGAACATTTCGGTGTCCCTTTGCAATAAAGTGTCTAAAGTTTTTTTTGATAATTATTGATATTCACTCTCGGGATAATCTTCATGCATTGGTTAGGTTACGATCGGGTGAAAAACCTAGGACAAGTTTGCAAAAGTAGGTTTTTCAAAAAATGCTAAATACTTGAAGATTTCGCCAGGGTGACGGATGAATCAGAGGTATATGTTATGATCGATTTTGTACTTTTGATCGCTGTATCGCCCCCGTAAGGCCGATTGGGCCGAGCCTTGGTGACGTTTTAGATGGTGTGAGTACTACCATCCCTCCAAGTTTCAAGTCTCTACGACTTACGGTTTGGTCTGCCCAATCAGTTTCACAATGAGATTGCTGATCCTTGGCCATTCTAACAATTGCAATAGGGTTTCAAAGCTAGCCTACGCATGCTACTTTTCAAATTGTCACAATTTATTCAAATGTACTACTTTAACTCAGTGTTTATGCACTGCTCTAAATACTTTCAGAATTATTAGGATCCCTCCTGAAGCCTGAGAATATACGAATACAAAAAAGCAACAAACGAAACGAAAATAGAGAGGCTGCGGTAACACAAAAAGAGATGTTTATATTAGACAAACTGTGGAAGAAGCCAGTTCAAATGGAAAGAGAGCTTCTTTTTAAGAAGAGCACAAAAATAAATATGCACCCGAGATAAATGGGACATTTATTCAGAGCAGAACAATAGGTGCAGTTTCAGAACGCAGGGTGTCTGGTGGAAGAGGAGAAGCGACATAGGGAGTATGTGTCAAAACTGGAAAGCCTCCTGAAAAATAGCTTAAACTGAAATGAACCCTCAGCCTACTGGAGTTATTTCTGTTGTCATGTTATTTCATCACTGAAGCTTATTTGCAATGCACCATCACCCTGACAGCTCATCTCCCCTATTATTTACTGACTGCTTCTTTCACTTTTATATATGAAACACTATCATACCTACCTTCACAGATTTTAAAAAGTAAAACTAAAGAGTTGGGGTTTCAGCAGTGGTTGTGTTTTTAATTGTGTGTCATTTTATCTTTTAAATGTATTTAAAAATATTCAGTATCCTTTATGGTTTCCTTGTTACATGTACTTACTTTTAGAATAACAATTAATTATGCATAATTACATACAAGTAACCCTAATCCTATAGTAAATACATGCAGGTAATTAATATTATGCAGTACTGGAATGTACACAAGGATATCTTAAAATAAAAAGTGTAACCAGATATTCTTTTAAAATTGGTTGATAGTGTAGTGAGTATCTCTTTCTCTGGGGAAATGTGATGTTTTTACCATTGCAGTATGTGGGCCATACTGTAGATCTGGACCAATGCAATTTATAATGCTACAAGACCTTCATGGTACAACCTGTAAAATGTATTTAGGCCATTCAACCAATCCCACAAGACATTTTTCAGACAGGGAACAAAGAGTGTAGACACGTAGCCTATAATTGTTGGGTTTACCAGATTATTCAAAAAGTAAACAGGGCTGTATGAAAATTTCCGATTTCAGGCAGGGATGTGACCTGAAGATGGGAAGTGCATGTTGACACTGATATGTTGGTAACCTTGAGATCAAACCTAGTTTGTCATTTATATACCCTTGAATCACTCCAATTTTACCCAGTTAGCTGTAGCACTGGTTCCAAACACTGGTGAGAAACGTGTCACAGGAAGAAATAACCTATAGAGGGAGCTATAGAGTATTTATAAGAATTTCTGCCTATAATATCATACGGTACTGTACCACACACATATTGGGTCATATTTTTGTAAAACGTGTCCATGAGTTACTAGCCAAGTAATATTTAAGTAGTATGGTAAGTGAGCAAATTTGCATCTATAGTGGTTGGGACAGGGTAAAAGAGGTGCACCGTAAAAACCTAGTATTCACTATTGTTTAGGAGCCTTTTAGGTTTGTAGCATACATTTATCTATTACAACTGTACAATTTAGGAAACGCAGCTTGTTTCATATTATAATAGTGTTATTTTGTTATTTTTTTCATGTTGTTGACAGTTTGCTGTTAGCTCATTTGCTAGTCAGTAGCGTGAAACAGTACAAAATTCTGAGAGCACATGCAGCATTAATAGCATTCGACATTGTATGTAATGCTTATAACACTTGCAAAATCGATGTAAATTGTTTTAACTATGCTACTAAATCGATATAGCGTAACGTTGCTAGTGCATCTGTGTGCTGTTTTCACTAACTTCACTAACACAGCAAGATAAAACACGTAAGACGTAAAACAACAGCGTCATTAAATTCAGTGGCACAATTAGAATATAATTCCCGCCAATCAAACAATCAATAAATATTCAAGTCGCAGTGGGGAAAAAAGTATTTAGAAGCGTCTGCTATGTTGTGTTGTAGTGTATGGCTGGCAGACCTTGAGATCATATATCTGATTGCAGCCAATGTGAGCGAAGCTCCAGTGGCGCAATCGGTTAGCGCGCGGTACTTATACAGCAGTACATTGCAGAGCAATGCCGAGGTTGTGAGTTCGAGCCTCACCTGGAGCAGTGTTTTTGTGTTATGGCAAAAAATAACTTGAGTATGTACCATTTTGTCATTACTGTTGAAATATTTCACCAGTGTCTTTTTTTTAAACAGTAAATTATTAGTGTGTTAAAGGGGAGTTCGACAATGAGTATGTAATTACTTAATGACGTTAAATAATGTAATATATAATTACTTATTTAAATTATTTAAATATGTGTTCAATTGCCAATTACTGATTTAAGTATATTCTTAAAATTAGTACATTCTAGTGTAGCTAACGTCTTTATATGTTTGACAGCTTGTTTTCTGACTTTCTGGCTTTCAGTCGAATTGATTGTAGTACCTCCGTCTAAACAGCAGGCAGCAGTCTAAGATCGTTTAAAAGCCTTTATGTGTCTTGTTAATGAACATACGGCACTTACACGCACCTCTCAGTTGGTGGCAGTGTTGTTTATGAATTTTATGAAATATCACTTTTGCTTCCAGTTCATGTAGTTCGTTTTTCTCATGTTCACTTTTTTCCTTGGATGTTAAAACAACATTTCATCTTGGAAATCCACTGTCCGGACATTTTACTAAACACTTTCTTTTAAGTTTATCAAAAAAATTTACAATTTAAAAAAAAAAAGTTTAGATTCAAGAAGGTGAAACTTTTATTAAATGTTTTATTCTGTTGTGTTTTATTTAATTTTGAAGCACATTTGTGACCCTGGACCACAAAACCAGTCATAAGGGTCAATTATGGTTTGTTAGGACAGGATCATATTTTTCAAACAACTATTTGAAAATCTGCAGTCTGAGGGGCAAAAAAATCTAAATATTGAGAAAGTTGCCTTTAAAGTTGTCCAAATTGTTCTTAGCAATGCATATATTACCAATAAAAAATTACATTTTGACATATTTACAGCAGGAAATTTAGAAAATATCTTCATGGAAAATGATCTTTAAAAAACGATCATTTTGTCCCGTACAATTGGTACTAATATACCAGTGCTACTTAAGTTTTGTGGTCCAGGATCACGTTTAGTATGTGCAGTCTATTCAACAAAAGTTTGAAAAATTAACCACCTTCACGCATATAACTATTGCAACTTGTATACAATACAATCAATTACAACATTTAAATTAAAACATTTAAAACCAAAGATAACTTCTGTGACAATGTCCAAACATTTCACTTGGTAAGCTTCATCAAAACTAATTTTTCTCATCACATCACATCATTCATTAGGCCCTCACTGGAAAAAAAAAAAAAAAAATGCTTTTCTTACTTTTTTTGTCTTGTTTCCAGCCAAAATATCTCAAAATTCTTAAATCAAGAAGGATTTTTCGAGTTTTCAGAAGAAAAAAAAAACACCAAATGAAGTGAGTTTTTGCTTAGAACAAGCAACAAAAAACGATATTTTTTTTCTTACCCCACTGGCAGATTATTTTGGTTGTTTTAAGCAAAAACGCACTTAATTTTGACTTGTTTCTTCTGAAAACAAGACAATAATTTTTACTCGTCTAGAAAATCTGGATTTAAGAATTTTTAGATATTTTGGCTGGAAACAAGAGAACAAATCTAAGTAAGAAAACATTTTTTTCCAGTGGTTTCCACATAGTATTTACATCTCAGTTGATCCGGTCACAGTTGGTCAGCACTAAATACAGGTGTAAACGTTGTCCGCCACATTCAGAAATGGTCAAAAAGCATTATAAACAGATGTTAACACCAGGTGACTTTATGCTGCTAGTCAGAATCATTACCCTCATATCTTTTTCACTACCTTTGTCTACGCATCACGGTCATAATGACACGGCCCTTCAGGCTAAAATGTTTTCAAGACAAACCAAACATCAGATGTGTCAGGCTGGTTTCATTCCACACTTGATCTTGACAGTACGGATAAGACCTCTGGCCTGACTATAACATTTATGTTGGAAGAATCAGCAACATGTTATTATACCAAAATCTGGGATCCAGGCCAAATCTGATGCTGTCTGTGGGAAGATTCTTACTCACAGTTGGCTGGTCTTGAATATTGAATTCTGATTAGTTCATTTTTGATAACAGAAATAGACAATGTGATTCAAACACAACTGGTGCCAGTGAATAAGCCAAGAGCCTGGCGGGTTTACCGCTTTGAATCCGATAAAACACTCTGTGAGCGAATGAGTCAGCAGATCTAGTCTGGAGAGACAGCGGCAGACAGCTGACCATCAGTTTGCGATCCTTAACTAACCCCCGTTCCTGATCACCCGTACACACACTCACTCGCCTCAGATTTGCTATCGCTGTGAGTTAAATGACTAAACTTCATACAGTTAACTTGAAAAGGACAGACCCTTGCTGATACATAATGACATAGCCTGCTGAGGGATTTAGCCTCCCTTTGTTTAGCGGCCCGCTAAGCAGCACTGGAGGCCTAGAGGCGATTAGCATTAGATCAGCTGAAAATAAGGTCAAGTCAGGGAAAGAAGTAGCATTTCGGAGGAGAGACCACATTAAGACGTGGCTCGTCCAGTGCGATGACCTTCCTCTCTGGAATGAGCCGTGGCCGCAATTCACTGGTTTCCATGGGCTTTAGCGCCGCAGTTTATCAGGAAGTGCCGTAACAGAACATTTTACACAAGAAAGAGGGATCATTCATCGTTAAAGGTCATTCAGCTGCATTTTTACAGGCTGTTAAGTCTTAACCAAGTTATATTTAATGTCGTAATAAAGCACAGATGATTTGATTTCCATGACACTCATGATAAACTGCAACTTTGGTTATTTACTCAAATGCTGAACTTCATCGAGGAAAAAGAAGAATTACCTCAGTTATCTAGGTCATAGACACGCTAGGCTACGTAGGACACTCGAGGCGTTTTTGTGAGAAAACAGTTCTTTGCTCATACATGCCCTCTGTCAGTGGGACGTCAGCTGAAACTGTCATCGGTGTGATTTGTCTGCACTTGCGGTGTGTTTTTCATGGAAGTGTACACCAGAAAGAGTGACGAGGCTAAACACACAATCATCACCACAATGCGTTCGACTGTCCAAACATTGCAAGGAATGTTTTTCCTATACATTTTCGTGCTTTGACCACAAATTTAAATTGTCAAACACCTGCCTAACATGGTAGCTTTTGTGAGGAGTTGTTGATATGCAGTTTAAAAGTGTATTGCATTAAGTAAGTAACATTGTGTACTTTTAATTTTGTTATGTTGTGCTTTTTTATACTATACAGGAGGTGCACAATGTGGAAGCCCGTTTCCACGAATAAAAAATAAAAAAGGTAATTGCAGCGTTTATCTCACAATTCAGATTTTTTCGTGCAATTGTGAGTTTACATCTCACAATTCTGATATTCTGATAATAATTCTATTATTGTGAGATATAAACTTGCAATTGCAGGTTACAAAGTCGGAATTACAGGATATAAACTCGTAATTCTGACTTTTAATCTTAGAATTGTGAGATATAAACATACAATTGCGGGTTATAAAGTCTGTAAAGGTATAGCCTAAAGTTATAACAAGCACATAGCGAGTTATAACATTGCAATTCTGTGAAATGAAGTCAGAATTGAGTGATATAAACTTGCAATTGCGGGTTATAAAGTCAGAATTATGAGATATAAAGTTGCAATTCTGAGAAATAAAGTCAGAATTGTGTGATATAAACTCGCAATTCTGATTTTTATTCTCCAAATTGTGAGATATAAACATGCAATTGCGTGTTATAAAGTCAGAATTATGAGATATAAGGTTGCAATTCTGACTTTTAATCTTAGAATTGTGAGATATAAACACACAATTGTGGGTTATAAATTCATTGCAGATATAAACTCACAATTCTGTTTTTTTTTTTTTTTTTTTGCATGATATAGTCTAAACTTGCGATTGCGAGTTATAAAATCAGAATTGCGTGATATAAATTCGCAATTCTGACTTTTATTCTCCGAATTGTGAGATATAAACTTGCAATTGCGGGTTATAAAGTCAGAATTACGAGATATAAAGTTGCAATTCTGGCTTTTAATCTTAGAATTGTGAGATATAAACACACAATTGTGGGTTATAAAGTCTGTAAAGGTATAGCCTAAAGTTATAACGAGCGCCATAGTGAGTTATAACATTGCAATTCTGTGAAATGAAGTCAGAATTGTGAGATATAAACTTGCAATTGCGGGTTATAAAGTCAGAATTATGAGATATAAAGTCGCAATTCTGACTTTTTTTTCTCAGAATTGCATGATGTAGCCTAAACTTGCGATTGCGAGTTATAAAGTCAGAATTGCATGATATAAAGTTGCAGTTCTGGGAAATAAAGTTTGAATTGTGTGATATAAACTCGCAATTCTGACTTTTATTCTCCGAAATTGTGAGATATAAACTTGCAGTTGCGGTTATAAAGTCAGAATTATGAGATATAAAAAAGAGTACATTATAATGGCGAGATTTGTTGACATTTCAATTCATTTACATAAAATAGTTATATTAGGCATTTTTAGGTCATCAGCCAAAACATAAATATTTACTTATTTATTAATTAATTAATTTATGCAGACATTTTGTCGCTGATTTGGATTCTTTTGAATTTTTTTATTATTATTATTATTACTCAAATGTTCTTTGCTGTTTTTTTTTTTTTTTTTTTTTTTTTTGACAGTTTTGCATGCTTGAGCACAGACTTTTCCAGGGCAGGGTTTTAATGCTTTTAATGCCTTCTCTTGCCTTAAGTGCACTGTAGTAATCAGTTATAATTGAAAATATTATTATGAAATCTTCAAGCAGCGGAACATACTGTGCATCCACATATATACTGTTTTTAGGAAATCTATGTGAAGAATTCAGCCAGAATCAGAACTAGATACTATACATGACCCAAATTGGTCATGTGCATTTGTATTTTATGTTATTCGCTGCATCTCTGCAAATGATAGCCATAATCTATTCTCCATGAACCTAATGACAGTTCCATAACCATAACTCTTTGTAAATCCTTTATGAGCTTATGTGTTTTGAAAGGTCTCAAATGTACCAGTTACTTAAATAAATCTCACCTCCGTAGGGCTAAGGGCAGAGGAATGTATCTTGGGTTAAATCTCACATATGTCTCTGGTTAGGCATGAGCTGTGAATTGTGACAGGTCATTGGTTCAGTGCTATGTACTGCGAGCCTCAGGCAATGCTCATTATAGTAGAAGACATAATTATTATCATTACTGTGGCTGTTTTTTTCCACACGCCGTTTTCCTCCAGGCAGGTTGATTATTAAGTGTTTGTAAGGCTGCCAAGGGGAAGTGATGTCACCTTATTTGGCATGTAAGACAACAGATCAGGTTACATTACTTTTCTCATGAATACAGTTTTTATCTTGCAGTGGTTTGACAGCATTTACAACCGGAATTATTTAGTGCTTGTTTGTTCAGTCTCTCTTTTTCTTCACACTTCATCTTCTTTGCTTTTAAATGCTTAGTTTTTCCTAGAAAATATCAGGACTGCAACTTCTTGCTTTCCACAGTCTTGAAGTATGCTTGTTTTTTCAAGCACTAAAAGTGCTACAGGAGATCAGGGAATGAAACTGGGTGGATTGTGAGAAGAATTGATTTCTTTCACAGAAAAATGATGATGGCTGTCCACAGATCTTGAGCAGTAACTAAATATTTGTTGAAGATGGATGAGTCAAGTGAGCTCTTGAGGGTCTGGTCTGGTATCGGCTCCTGTCCCCCCTACATCTCTTTAGTCTTATTAAACATGTCTCCAACAGACTGTTCCACTGCCAGTTCCCTTGACATATTTCTCCTCTCCACTGGAAATCTGACTTGATTTACAGAACTCCAAATGAACCCCATTCACACTCCCCCAAGTTCAGAAGATTTTCAGAGCTCGCTATGCTTTATAAATCTTCCAAATGCCTTTATGAAGGCATTGCAAAGATAGATTTTTTTTACTTTTTATAGCTGATCTTTATATTCCATTGCAGAAATAGCCCTAGCTTCTGTGTTAGTGTCATTTGAAAATTATGCTAATGATCTGAATTTCCTCATGCCCATATGCTCTCTTTTTTGTTGGGGATTGTTTATGACTGGCACATGCATGCTTAGATTCAGCTCCATTTATCAATAAAATAGTCTGCTTGTGCAGTTTCCTTTATTTTATCAGCCAGACCAAAGATTGTATCCTCCTTCCTCTTTCTACCCCATCCCGTGTCAGCTTATAAAAACGAATGCCTCCCGACCACATCCACTGGACCTACTGCCCATCCAGATACATGTCATGAATATCGAATGCTCATTGGAGGTGCTGTTTGATTTATGGAAATTCAGGGCGCCCAACATTTGGGAAGTGTCCATGTGGTGGTCCAAAATATTATCATTATTATTATTTTTTTTTTTCCCAGAGAACATCCTTGCCAGAACCGTTCTCTTTATCTAAAGCAGAATGTGAGCTTTTGTAAAGTCTTTTCTTACGTTTGTTGCCAAACAAACTGTTGGTCACATATGGGCCATTCTACAAATTTGGTGCAAAGTCAGATCTGGAAACATCTTGATTTTTTTATTTTTTTCCATATTTATATGTATGCAAATTATATAATATGCAAGGTACACATTTCTAGTAATTGTTTAATTCTCATATTGTCTTTTCAGAAAGTTTTGGAATATTTGTCCTCTCCCCAAATTGCTACCGAAACAGTAATCTATAATTTAATGAGAAGGGTTATATTGACCTATTACGATTTTACTTACATCTTCCTTATTTTCTATTTTGATGCACTGCAAAAAAGGCTTTTCTTACTTAGTATTTTTGTCTTGGTTCTAGTCCAAATTTCTATAAATTCTTGAATTAAGATGCATTTACTATAAGCAAACTTACATAAGATATTTAGTCTTGTTTCCAGGGAGAGGAAACAATTAAGTGCAGTTTGCTTAAAATATGTAAAATCATCTGCCAGCTGGGTAAGTAAAATACTCTAGTTTCAAGAACATTTTACTTGCCCCACTAGCAGATAATTTTACTTGTTTCCATAGAAAAACTAAATTAAAGTGCATTGTGCTTAAAACAGACTAAATATCTTATGTCATTTTGCTTATCTAGTAAATGCATCTTAATTTGGGAATTTTTAGATAGTATTTTGGTCTTGTTTCTAGTCAAACTAAGTAAGATAAGCCTTTTTTTGCAGTGTAAAAAGTTTTCAGAAGTGAATTAATGTTACAATTTTAACAATATTTCAAGTGTAATTTATGAGTTTTGTTGTGTTTTTAATCAATTTTTCCTTGTAAAAGCCGAAAAGGTGATCATTAGTTTGAATATACAGTACAGACCAAAAGTCTGGACACACCTTCTCATTCAAATGAATGAGAAGGTGTGTCCAAACTTTTGGTCTGTACTGTATATTTTTCTGTTTATTAAAGTTTTTACTCTACATTTGTGCAATTTTCAGTGGGTTAGTGATATATTTTAAATATATATAAATTAATTAATAAATATATTTTTTTAAATGGGTTCTATACAAAAACTGCTTTTTATGTAAAATTCACTTTATAAAAGACCCACATTTCTAACTTTAATTCATGGGGATAACTTGGATAATTTCACATGGTTTAGTGTAAGATTTTTGCCATCTTTTGGAAAATCCAGTTTTAAAAGTAAAAAAAAAAAACAACAACTACAAATAACTTTCACCAGTAGGTGGCTGCAGAGCTCCACTATTTGCTATTTGACCACCTGAAAGATATTTTTTCAGTTGAATTCATATCTACAGTACAGACCAAAAGTTTGGACACACCTGAATGAGAAGGTGTGTCCAAACTTTTGGTCTGTACTGTATATAAAATCACACTTTATCAAACTGTAATGTGGGGTGTAGTTGAAATCAGTCTCGGCCAATTGACTAAAACATACACTGTTTCGGCAGGGACATGACAATGCAAGACACATTTTTCAGCAGTGTTATAATTTATAAAGAAAATATAATAATACAATTTTTTCTAAAAACTTCACTTAAAAAAATCTAAAAGATATTTTTTTAAAAACAACAAAAAAACTTAAAATCAAGCTTACTGATATTTTAAATATTATTGTGAGTTTCAATAGATAATAAAATTATCTTCATAAACATCTATTTGAATACTTAAATGCTTTTTAAATTATTTTTTTTTAGTTATGGAACAGCAGTTTGCACCAATTCTGTAGAATGGCCAACATATCTCATCACAATATTACTAATTTACAAACATGCCTACTCCATATCTATCTTTTTACAGTCGTCTTTGCAAGTGCACCACAACATCCTGTAGTATTTCAACAGTATTATAATACTGGAAGAACCTGCCAGCGTGACTCACAGTATTATGTACCATGCCTTCATCTGTTTTTTAAAGCCACTGAGCAGTGGTGTTTCTAAGAAGAAAAGGGTAGGAGTAGACAGTCGTCTACAGCGAATGTATGCCTCCGATACTACTTAAAGTTAGGCCGACAGGGGGTTGAGCAGGTTGGATCTTTCAGAGTCCTGGTTATCTCTCCCTGTGGATATGTCAAGGCCAGTATGCCTGATCTCCTAGGAGGTGATGACAGTACCCCTCAGTTCAAAGACGTCCTTAGGGAGTTCCTGGCAATGAAAGGCGATTTTCAGAGCAAACTCCATTTTTAGACCAAAGACTTGGAGAATAAGACAAATCCTTTAGAAAAAGTCCTGCTGTGGCATGTGCGGCATCCTTCACTGCATCATATCTTGTAATCCACTGAACAAAAGCTTCAGTAGAAGTGATTTGTGGTTGGGATGTTTATTTTTCCACTAGTTCTGAACTACTTTTAGTTAAACATCTTGCGTTTTGCTTTTGATTGGTTGTCTGTTGTCACGTTGGATATGTCAGTCCATGCAAATCTATGTTAGTACTCACATCACTGTCAGAATCTAGTAATACAACTGTACGTCGTTTCCTCTGAATGTTATGAAACCCTTCATATTAGCTTGCATGCAGCCTGCTGCATTTTCATCAGTGTCTATTTTTCAAACATAAACCATGTTGTGTTTTAATGGTGTACTAAAGGGAAACGGCATGAATGGCCCATTCAGTTCACTTATGCTGTAACATTGCAGGGAAGCAAGCGAACTGTATGTAATTTTGACAGTGGGTGAGGCTGCCCCCCTCCCCTCAGTCCCTCGATCCGTGCCAGGCTCTGATCCAGAACTAGGGGGTTGACATCATTCCCTCCAGACATCCAGGCTTGTTATTGCTGCCATTCCAGAACTCTTTGCTTGGGCTGAGCAAACAACTTGGACGACTTCACAAGGGCCCTGTCATTCAGACAGCAAAGCACCGCAATAGGGCCACACTAGCAAGCTGTTGAGTGAGGGGACTTGTGACTTTTTTAATTATACAGCATGGAGTTTGGCTGTTCAAACGATTGCATTTGATCCCCATGAGAAGCTATTAATTATAAGCCCAATAAGAACCTGCACATCCCGAAGGGAGCGGTTGAATTGGCAAAACAGAGAAAAAAACTTTTGAAAAAGTATAAAGGTTATCCATATAACTTATACAAACATAGGCAAACAGAGACTATAGTACAGTAAATGTTTGTTCAGGTGCGACCTGCCCTGTGGCGCTTTCATTTCGGGAATATGGGCCAAGTTTGCTTTGAGGCTCTCAAATATCTATATTAAAATATAGCCATGTTAGTTCATTTTATTATTGGTCTCACTGTGCATGATGCTACTACACTGTAGAAAATAAAATTACATGACATACCATTTGGGGTTACTTAGATCTGTGTTTCTTAAAGGGTTAGTTAACCCAAAAATGAAAATTCTGTCATTAATTACTCACCCTCATGTTGTTCGAAACCTGTAATCTGAAACCTGGATTTTCAAGGTTCTTCATAGAACCATTGATGCCAATAAAGAACCTTACTTTTTAAGAGTGCAGACAGGTTCACATTCAAGGCCCAAAAAGGTAGCAAGGACATTGATAAAATAGTCCACGTAACATCAGTGGTTCAATCGTAATGTTATGAATCTACAAAAATAATTTTACCACGAATCATGTGAATGTTGAATGTTAAAGATTGACAGAAGAGAAGACATTGCTGAATAAAGTTGTTATTTTTGTTTTCTTTGCACACAAAAAGTATACTTGTAGCTTCATAAAATTGCGGTTGAACCACTGTTTTAACGATTTCCTTTCTACCTTTTCTGGGCCTTGAATGTGTCAGTTCTGTTGCTGTCTGTGTTAGTGTCAACAGGGACAGAAAGCTCTTGGATTTCATCCAAAATATCTTAATTTGTGTTCTGAAGATAAATGAAGATCTTACAGGTTTGGAACAACTTGAGGGTGAGTAATTAATGACAGAATTTTGCTTTTTGGGTCAACTAACCCTTTAACCCTGTTCCTGAGGTCATACCAACAGTACATATTTTCAAACTCTTTCTAATCAAACACACCTAGTTCAATTTGCTAACTCATTAGTAGAGATGCCAAGGCATAATATGGATGGGTTAGATAAGGTGGACAACAAAAATTTGTACTGTTAGCTTGCCTCCAGGAAACACTGCAATAGATCACCACACATGGTGGAACTCTTTGAAGAACCTCAAGATACCAATATGAAGGTGACTCAAATATGTGTACTCAACAAGTTTAAGTGCCTTAAAGCCCCTTGTACGATGTAGTTTCTGTAGGAGATGCAATAATTTACTCACCTCCTTGTCATCCAAGATGTTCATGTCTTTCTTTCTTCAGTCATAAAGAAATTATGTTTATTGAGGATGACATTTCAGGAATGTTCTCCATGTAGTGGACTTCTATGTTGCCCGCGAGTTTGAACTTTCAAAATAAATGCAACTTCAAAGGGCTCTAAATGATCCCAGCCAAGGAAGAAGAGTCTTATCTAGTGGAAAGATTGGTCAATTTCTTTACGACTGAAAAAAAAAAAAAAAAAAAAAGACAGGAATGTCTTGGATGACATTCAAGGGGTGAGTAAATTATCTGTACATTTTTGTTCTGGAAGTGAACTTCTCCTTTAAGAGCATTTAAATTGTATTGATGTACCCTGAGTATGCAAAAGGATAGTTGAGGCACCTTGAGTTTGAGGTACCAAGAGGTTCTCCGAAGGGTTCAACAAAGCCGACAGTCTGAAAAACCCAACCAGGTCTCATGACGAAAACGTACACTGTAAAAAGTTTGCTGTAAATTTTACAGTAACTTACTGGCAGCTGGATGCCAGTAAGTTACTGTAAAAATGTTTACAGTATTATTACTGTAAGTGCATTTACAGTACTAAAAGGTATTTACTGTAATTTCATTTACAGTATTTTTACTGTAATTTCATTTACAGTGTTTTTACTGTATCTTCAATTACAGTATTTTTACTGTATTTTCAATCACAGTATCAGTACTATAGAGTTTATTTTCATTTATTTTAAACATTTTTTACCTGTAAAAACAATCCAATTAACCTACAGCACTGTAATTCAAGATTTTTACCACCCCAACCCCATAAAAATCACAATAACTCATAAGCATTAGTTCTGATAATATTCTTTTTAATTGTTGAACATTTTCTTTTTAAAAGTACAGAGACTTTGTATCATGGCAAACATACACACACTGAAAAGCAAAAATAAGTAAGTACACTACCAGTCATAAGTTTTTGAACACTAAGATTTTTTTAAAGAATTCTCTTCTGCACACCAAGCCTGCATTAATTTGATCCAAATTTAATTTATTCCTTTGATCAAAGCTGAATTTTCAGCATCATTACTCGTCTTCAGTATCACATGATCCTTCAGAAATCGTTCTAGTATGCTGATAAACATTTTATTTAATTTTTAGATTTTTCAGGATTCTTTGAATAGAAAGATATTATTTAGCAAGGATGATTTAAATTGATCAAAAGTGATAAAGACATTCATAATGTTACAAACTATTTCTATTTCAGATAAATGCTGTTTATCTGAACTTTCTATTCATCAAAGAAACCTGAAAAAAAATGTACTCCACTGTTTTTAGCATTATAATAATTTCAGCAACATCATAATAGTTTTTGAGCAGAAAATCTGATTATTAGAATGATTTCTGAAGGATCATGTGACTGCAGTAATGATGCTAAAAATTAAGCTTTGATCACAGCAATAAATTACATTTTAAAATATATTCAAAAAGAAAACAGTTATTTTAAATAATAAAAATGGCTCAAAAGTGTATTGTTTTTGCTGTACTTTGGATCAAATGAATGCAGGCTTAGTGAGCAGAAGAGAACTTCTTTAAAAACATTTAAAATCTTACTGTTCAAAAGCTTTGTCTGGTAGTGTAAATAAAATAAAATCATACAGTAAAAATGTGTTTGTGTTGTGTTAAATTTTAGTAATTTTGAGTCAAAGTTGACAAGCTCTCTGATGAGAAACGGCAGAATGGGATTCAGGCTGATGCTTGCTGTTTGCACCCTCTTTCCAGAAGTCCATCTGATCTGTGACTGTCAATGCATTTGCTGCCACAAAGGTTGACTGTCTGAACGAACCTGCAAGCACAAGAAAAACAGTGTTTAAAGAATTTGCCTCAACTGTCAAACTTGGTGCTGTATGCATTTAAAAAAAAATGATATACTACATACGAACGCAGTAGTAAGAAAAAAAACTGAAGAAACTTTTTCTTGAAATTTTTTATAAAGAATTTTATGAATGAGTCAGTAAGTCACTGATTCTAGGTGTTTAAAAAAGGTAAATTCATTCAGTAATGAAACACTGCTGTGTGCAGAGATGCACAACATGGCTTTGTTAAGAACCGTTTTTACTAAATGGAGCAAAAAGACAATATTTTCTTCTTGATTTAAATCACTTAATATTACATTCTTGTTTATTGAATTTTGTTGCCCTGACACTTAGTAAAGTCTGCCACAGACCATGCTAAATGCTAACCAATCTGTTCATATAAACATTCTAAACAGGTGTGTGTTTCCTAGAAAGTCTGTGCATATAATAGGCCTACTATGATTAAAAATCTATATTTGTTGCTTTACAGTAACAATAATCTAAATTTGACAGATGGTAAGATTGCTATTATGAATTTAAAGGTTACAGTAAGTTAAAGATACCTGAAGCAGCTGCATTTTGCTGTTTAAATGCTGGTTTAATAGAAATAATTTTAATGCGCATGCAAACTCAATCTTGATGGTAATAAAAAACATTCCCAGGAAATAAATACCTTACAAATGTGTACTTTAAATACAATATAACTTGCTTAGGATAAAAGCATCTGAAAAATGCATGAATGTAAATGCAATGTAAAACAAAATATGTTTTAGGTTACCTTATTCTGCATGTCTGTAAAATGGACAGCTGGCTGTATGATGATTCTGCCCCTGATGGTCAGCATCCAGTTAGTGCTTGGAGAAATCTCCTGTAACAGACAGTGTCACAACACCCTTTTAGTGTTACTATAGTTTATGATCAGAAAAGACAACTACTGTACAGTAATAAAATTTACATTTTTAATAAAATAAGCATTTATCATATTTATTAGCAAAACTTGCTATATTAATATATTGCTAGCTCGTTACTCTCTTTAAAAAGTTAACCTGTTCTGCAAGTCAGTGGAGAACAGCAGCCTGTGGCTAATTTGGCTAATTTAGTAACGTTAACATTAACTTAGTTAAATTGATGAAAGGGGAAGCTCACCTGTTGTTTGCACCGCGACGACGGCAATCACCAGAAAAGACTCTGATACACCTCCGATGCAGACGACATGACCACGAGACCACAAACTTGAAAATAAAACACAAAAGATGCAGTTAACCGCGGTGTTCAGTTTTACCTCAGTGTTTCATGTTAGCGCGCTGTTTATGTCACGTCTGTCACTGAAGGGACCGTCTATAAAGTTACATACGACATTCATACACACATTTCTTACTTTAACATCATTTGAAGAGAATTACCTTGCTAGCTATAAAGAGGCAGCGTTTAAAAGATATTATGCTGCTCTGTGACTAACGTTAAGTTTGTCAACTTCGGCTTACTGACATTATTAGCTTACCAGTTCATGTTATCGTCGATACTATGGCAGTCATTCACAGAAGAAGATCCAAAATACACCTCCGCGCTCCGACGTTACAGACGACATCCAGACCAGAAACTTGAAAATAACAAACAAAAGAAGGGCTTGAAAATACAGTTTAAAATCTCCACAGAAACAGTGGTGTTGCTTAACGCACTTTACCTCAGTATTTCACCTCAGTTTGCTGTTAAGCTTGAGTAAGGGCTCGTCAGACGAACAACTAACTTGCATTAAAGGGCAGCCGAATATACAAACGTGTTTCTCAGTTTAAATAAAGTTTATTTCGACTAATATAGGTCACCTTAATTTACTCACCAGTCCATGTTTTCACCGTTATGGCGGCGCCCCGGCCGTCAGTCAGAAAAAAAAGGCTACCGACATGAAAAACACGATGAATATTGTTAGTTTGCTGTTAACAAGTGAAAACAAATTAAAATTGTTCAGTTTTTCATAAAACAGAAATAATATACTAACCTTTTTGTCGAGTTATTGATGCAACATTTCTCTTTTGTCCTTTTTACCGCCACTTCCTCTCAACAGGAGAAAAAAAAATCTCCCTTGCCATTGGTCAATTTTTCGCGGGCAAGTTCACTACTGTAAACGGATTTACAGTAGTGGAGAATTACAGTAGTGATCATATATTTTCCCATAATCCTTTGCAGTTTACAGTAAAATACTGTATATACATTTTACAGTATCTTACTGTAGATATTACAGTAAAATACTGTTCAAATTACAAAAATCGGTTACAGTGTACCTGTGGGAACGTTTTCACAAGATGTGAAATACATACCAATAAGTACGTATTGCAAACATGCCGTTTAGCTTGTTTTTCAATCTCCCGTCTTTCAGCTCTTTGTCAGTCATGTTTTTCACAGGATTTGTACCAAAGGATTCCACATCCTGTGTTCAATTCCGTGCCGGCTGAGCTACCGAGCGAGCTTGTTACTTTCTGAAAGTGAAACATGGAGCTGTAATCATAACTGTGTACAAAAATGATTACAAGTGCTTACTGTTTTACCGCCTCTAGTGGACATTTCTGTTGGAAATTGCAGTGACATGCACTTAGTGGTACGTATTCCCACAGGTACGTTTTTGTCATGAGATCAGGTAGGAAAAACCCCAAATGGATTCTTATTTTCATTCTTTCTCAAAGTGAACTGGCCTATCAGTGGAAAGGTAGACGGATCATTTAAAAGCAGAAGGGATGACTGAAACTCAGTGTAACATGTACACATTGCTTAGTGATGCAGGGAAGATGCGTCAGTGTGCGCCCCCATCTCTTCAAACTGCTCCAGCGTTGTCTGTCTCGAGCTCTGTGTACTCAGTACTCGCGGCCAAGATTAGCAGAGAGCTTTATAGGGGCAGCTCGCACCTCTGGCCCCATCTCTCACATTCCTTTGTCCATGTACACACGCAGCTCAGTCTGTTAACACAAGCCAGTCTGTAGCCACATCTTGTTAAGGGAAGCCATGATGGTAACCTTTGCACCCGAAAGCTTAATGTTTCTGTCCTTGTGGTTTTTCTTGTAGCTGAGGGAACCACTACCAATGTGTTGTCTTCAGAGCAGCAAAACCAACACATGCCACTACTCATTGTGCTACAGCTTGGGTGCAAGGTTGACTCTTGCTTTGGCTCAACTGGTTGGTTTGTACAGCATTTGATCCTGTTTAATCTAGGCAAGCGAGACTCCTGTGCCTTTCTTTGGCAGAGCCACTCTAAACACATGGATCTACACCTGCCAATGCATATACACACAACTATATGAGCATACACTGCAAATCAAACTGATCTGGGGTGCATTTCCCAAAAGCAACCATGGTCTCAAGTTCCGTCATTACCAACAAGTTCAGTGGAACTTGCGACCAGTGTTTTTGGGAAATGCACCCCAGAGTGGTTTAAGAAACAACCACAGCTTAAGAAGTACTGACATTTCTTTGGAATCCCAGGTTCGGCACACAGTGACCTATCTTATTTCATTTCAAGTCGTTTACCTCTTTGACAAAATGTTATGCTTCAGTGGAGAGCAGAGCCCAAGAGAGCCACAGAGCTTTGACTTTCTGTGAAGTGGTGAATGGACACAGTTTAAATGCATTCAGTGTTTTGTGGAAACGAAGAGGTAACAAAACCATAACCCACTAGACTGTTTTGATTTATTCAAACAGAGCCACATTTGATATTCATTTCCGAAACCATAGCCAGCTAAAAACAACCACAAATAGAAACGTATCTACAATATGCAGTATTGACGCGCCATACATGCGAGAGTCTGTCTTTTTTTTAGGAATGTTTAGTCTTTTTATGTGTCGTTTAATATTTGCCAGCTGCTTTTGCTTTGACAGATGTAAAATGCATATAATTATTTAAAACACCTTTAGGTTATGCAGTTTTGCCTGGGGAAGAACGATCCAGAAAGTTACTGAAAGCAAGCAAGTCAGTTACAGAGTCAGAGCTTCCTGTGGGAGAGCCTAGAATTTAAGTCTGATTTTACTTCGTGCTGAGAATGGTGTAAATGAGGAGAAAGATGAAGAGTTGATGAAAGCTAGTTATAGTAATGTAATCTCATGTAAAGCAAAAAGGTCTCATGGGACTCAGATTGATATGAGAGCTGCAGAGAGGAGGAGAAAGAAATGCGCTTAGTTTGATTGTTGGTACTGAAAAGGCTGGATGAACGTAATCCCAAATGGTGTTTTGTTTGTGATTTTTTTGCTGTATTTAAACAAATAAGTTAAGCGAACCATGTCTATTTTCTTTCCATGCACTGACTCATATTGTGCTTACTGTAGCCTTTTTTTTAGGCTTGTGATTGTTTTTTTTTTTTTTGTCTATAGCAGAAGAAAATGTGGCATTTCATTTGTGAATTAACCCAATGAATCAGCAAGTCTTTCATAGCAGAGAGAGAAAGTGAGAGAGAAAGAGAGAGAAAAAACTGAAGGTCTGTTTTGTTTTCTCTAGTTGGGAAAAGACTTGTGATGCTTAAAACGTGTAGAGGATAGTAAGACTTGTTTTGGCTGTGAATGAAAATTAAGTTAAGTTGAATTAAAGATTCAAATGTCAAAATACTCACCTGTCGCCACCTACTGGTGTAACAATGTGACCTGCAAAATGGCTAACTAAAGGAATCACTGAATTACACTCTTAAAAATAAAAGCTCCAGTGATGCCATAGAAGAACCATTTTTGATTTTTGATTTTTCTGATTTTCTGATTTTTTTGATAAGTTCTTCAAAGAACCATTTTGAAGAACATTTTAAATATCTAAAGAATCTTTTTTGACTATAAAGAACCTTTTCTGCATTTGAAAGGTTCCATGGATGTTCAAGGTTCTTCATGGAACCATTGGTGCAAATCTTTAAGTAGATTTGTAGGCACACAAATTTTAGTAAAGGATATTAAGACTTATTTGGGCTGTGAATGACCATTGAGTTAAGTTGATTTAAAGATTTAAATGTCTTTACCACATAAAAAGATACTCACCTGTCGCCACCTACTGGTGTAACAATGTGACCTGCAAAATAACTAACTGAAGGAATCACCGAATTACACTCTCAAAAATAAAAGCTCCAAAGGGGTGTTTTTGCAATGATGCCATAGAAGAACCATTTTTTGGTTCGTCCAAGAACCATTTTGAAGAACATTTTGAAAATCTAAAGAATCATTTTTGACTATAAAGAACCTTTTCTGTATTTGAAAGATTCCATGGATTTTTAAGGTTCTTCATTGAACCATTGATGCCAATAAAGATTTAGTGTAATCTAAAAATCTCTCTTTTATTGAACAAATTCAAAAGATTTGAGTCACTGGGATGGATCAAAATCCCCACAACAATTCCCAAATTACACTCTTAAAAATAAAAGCTCCAGTGATGCCATAGAAGAACCATTTTTGGTTCTTCAAAGTTCTTCAAAGAACCATTTTGAAAAACATTTTAAATATCTAAAGAACCTGTTTTGACTATAAAGAACCTTTTCTGCATTTGAAAGATTCCATGAATGTTCAAGGTTCTTCATGGAACCATTGATGCAAATCTTTTAATAGATTTGTAGGCACACAAATTTTAGTAAAGGATATTAATACTTATTTGGGCTGTGAATGACCATTGAGTTAGGTTGAATTAAAGATTTAAATGTCTTTACCACATAAAAAGATACTCACCTGTCGCCACCAACTGGTGTAACAATGTGACCTGCAAAATGACTAACTGAAGGAATCACTGAATTATACTCTTAAAAATAAAAGCTCCAAAGGGGTGTTTTTGCAGTGATGCCATAGAAGAACCATTTTTGATTCGTCAAAGAACCATTTTGAAGAACATTTTGAAAATCTAAAGAATCATTTTTGACTATAAAGAACCTTTTCTGCATTTGAAAGGTTCTATGGATGCTTAAGGTTCTTCATGGAACCATTGATGCCAATAAAGAATCTTTATTTTTAAGAGTGTAATCTAAAAATCTCTTTTTAGTGAACAAATTCAAAAGATTTGAGTCACTGGGGTGGATCAAAATCCCCACCACAATTCCCAAATCACTTCCTCAAAACTTAATCCAATTTAATGAGTACTAATGCTTTATTTGAAAAATATTGATTTCTGCATTCATTTAGTTTCCTGTTTACATACATCAAATTATACAGTAGCACAATAAGAATAATTCTATAGAGTTTACTTGAGAGATAAATGTGTGTGTTACAGTACACAGATGTGGAGTGGGGTTGTCAGACTGGATCTGATTACTAGTAGGGATGGCTGGGAGGCTTTTGCGGTGAAACGCTTTCTCAATCGTGCATTCCAGTGTTGAAACAAAGCACAACTGCTCTGCTTGCTGGGACAGGCTGAGTTCTCTCATGTTTGTGTTTGTGAGTGTGTGCGTGCATGTGTGTGTCTGTTAGATAGAGGTGAATTGAGCAAGTATGCCTGCGGGAAATGTGCTGCATGTAAGACTCTGCCGTTCTGGGCTGGGCCGTTCAATCTGAGGCGGTTCATGGCTACCTCCAGGCACAAGAAATCTGTGCCATAGCTTTCTTCTGAATGCAATTTTGTTAAAAGAAAAAGCACAAAGGGCTACAAAAAAAAAAAAAAAAAAAAAAAAATCTTTCATGCTTGGTTAAATGAGAAAGGCTGTGAAAAGCAATCACTGACACTCGTCTCCATTAGATTACGATGAAGACGTGAGGGATGTGATCCACCTGGTTCAAGAGAACTTTATTGTGCTTATTAAAAGTCATTCCAGGCAAGATCACCGGTTTCTTGTTCTCTAAAATGTGCTTAACAAGTGCAAATAAAAACTGTGCCAACATGCAACAGTAAATAACTTGCTTTCCCATGAAATTCTGAGGTTAAATGGAGAGCAAAGTGAGACAGTATTGCTTCTTAAATGTATCTTAGTAAAAGACGACAGTAATCTCACAAGTGTCTCCTCTAGAGTTTTAAAGTTTACATCTTAACCATATCTTAAACTCAGCTCAGATACCAACATATGCAGTCAAAAGTCTAAGATTTCATTACGAACTCAAACGTTTCTTATAAAATGTTTTGACAGGATTCATACCCAAGGATTTTGCATCCTAAGTCCAATTCTGTGCCCATTGAGCAACCAAATAAGCTTGTTACAGCCGGAAAATGAAACATATGGAGCTGTAATCATAACTGTCTATGAAAACAGTTACAAGTGCTTGCTGTTTTACCAGCTCTAGCGTTAATTTCTGTTGGAAACTGCAGTGATATGTACTTATCGGTATCTATTTTATATATTATATTTATATATAAATTTTTTATATTATATTTTTATTATTATTATTATTTTTCCCCTGACTGTACGTGCCTTCTTATGAATCCAAATGCATAAACCACTGCATTTTAATCATGATCCAAACAAACATGCTACATGTAACAATAGCAGTTTTTTAATGTAAATTAGATTGCATAATTTCAAAATCTAGAGCAAAAACAGAATGGTTTAACCTTATCTTTGTGAAATTATCCTTCATAAAACACCTGAATGAAACTAAACCAGCGGACAGAATGAATGAGAATGCTGAGAGAATTCACGCTCTGACAGCAGGTGGCGCTTATGGAACACCAGCAATATAGTGTTTCCTTGATTAATGCTGTAAACACAGCAGTGCTGCGCTTTTAAATACCATATTAATATGCATTATACAGAGGTAAGCTGAAAAGAAAATAACATCTATACTCTTCTAAAGAGAGGTAGTTCCCATTAGAGATACAGTCATATAAAATATTAGTATTTAGGATTTTCTTCTAACCCAATGTCATGGCAATTTGTACATATTTTACGAGGTAGATAATTTGTATGAATTCATATGACCTTACTTGAATGAATTTTTTGCGAAATCATACATATTTTATGCGTTCCCCAATTCGACCTACCCCTAACCCCGCCCCTAAACCTACCCATTACTGACAAATTGTACAACACTGTCAAAAACAATTTGTTGAGTCAACTTAAAATAATTTGTTACCTGGCTGCCTTAAAATTGTAAGTTCAGTTAACTCAAAAAAGTTTAGTCAACTTGAAATGTTAAGTTGTGCAAGTAACAACTTAGATATTTGGGTTAATTTAATTTAAAATTTTAGGGCAGCTAGGCAAATTGCTCAGGTTTTAAGTTTAACTAACCAATTTGTTTGTTAAGTCAACTCAAATATCTAAGTTGTCACTTAGACAATGTAACATTTCAAGTTGACTAAACTTATTTGAGTTGACTGAACTTAAAATTTTAAGGCAGCAGGGTAACAAATTCGTACGAATTAGCCACCTCGTAAAATACGCACAAATTGGTCATGAGTGCTGTTTTCTTCCAATATTTCGCCCATGGTGAAGTGTTTTTGCTCTGCCTTCTACATGTTTTCTCCTCTTTGCGGTTCATCTTCAGCGTCTCTGGTTTCTGTTAACAGCGATTTAAAAAATGGTTTAGTTGTTCAGTTTAAGAATTAGTAGTTCTGAAAGTTCTCCAACTATTAATCTAAAGTGTATGCAGTGTAAGCAACACTACTTTGAAGCAATAAAAAAGAGTGTATGCAGCACTACTTTGAAGCAATACAAATCTTCTGGGTTGTATCATGGTATAAACTATTAAAAACTGCTCTATTCTTTTGACACAAGTTTAACACCAACATTGGCTCAACCAATGGAGTGAGTTTGGTGTGCAACCATCTGTTTGTCTGACCAGTTGCAGTGTTTGTAAATGGACTTGTGTGCCTTATTTTAGTTCTTAATCTTAATTTTTGCAGTACTGTTGTTAAATGGCACCATGCATGTAGGATTTAATTCTTTTGCTTTGAAGATTTCAAAGCTTTTTCAGACTGAGAACCATGGAGGGCATGGTGTATATCTATGAATCTTCCAGCATGCCACCAGGAAATGGGATACAATTGCAAAATGCAGCTCTTTAAGAACAAACAGCTGTGTGCCAGCAGCAAGCCCTGCCCTTCCAGTTTCCTCCATCAGTTACGCTGCGGTGGAAAATTCCACTCCCATCCTTATCGTTCCTCACATCTGTCTTGTCCTCAGCCGCAGCTATAGGCTCAGCTTAACACCTCACTTGTATTCACAGACACTCACAGCGCCCCTGTCACTCACCCCTGGCTCCTGGTTCACACACACCTGCATGAGAGTCTGGGATTGTGTGCTTTTCCAACACCTCCCTGGTCTTCTTTCTCAATGAGTCAGGATCTAAAGAATTCCCATGCTGAAAAGCATGTAGTGTTATGTTGTGGGAATATTTCCTTACAGTGTTTGTGCCAAGTAGGATTTCCTGGATCACCATTGGATCTTCTAACCAGTTGGTTTTAGGGTTAGGTTTGGAGTGAGTAAAGTACCGCTTCTTTTGCATCATCCAGAGGAATTCTGCTGACAAATAAAGGATATGTGGATCCAAGTAGCACAGAGAAAGAGTGCACACATTGCTAATTTACACATCAAGACGAAAAGCCATTTTTAGAAGGTTTATTTTGAATTGTGCATCATCCCCTTTGTTCTCATCTGCGATGTAACCAGTAAATAGCTTTCAGACTTCCACAGAATCTACCTCACCCACCATGATTTACTATGGAAAGGAAATAACATTCACCGGCAGGGTTTGTTTACTATACTTTGTATGGAAAATCTTTCAGGAATGTTAAGGAAGTGGGTGTAGCTCTGTGGAGTTTGTATTTTATGAGGTTGCAAATGAAGGGGAGTGGGGGATTGAAGCTTCAGGTGGGTATGAGCTCTGTGGGTGGGTCAGAAGTCTCTTGTAGATGAGAGGCTATGCTTCTGAAGATGCTTATCCCTGTATCAAAACCTCAATTACATGAAAGTAGGCAATAATATACCTGCTTTAATGAATGCTTTCTTACCACAGGAAAATTCCCCAGCAGGATGAACTTTCAGTGGCTTGCTATCTGATTTAGGGCTTCTGTCTTTGGTTTTCCCCCCTTTAATTCCACACATAACTCCAAGAAACAGCCTCTGCATTACGACATGCGTTGGATGCACTGGATCGTAAATGCAAATGATCTGCCATAGAATTCCCAGTATTGTCCCAAGGTAGTGCTTACTCTCTCAAAACTATCATACGCACAAATCTAACCCAAGATTTCCAGAGCATAAATGATAGCCCCTGGTGTATACATGGGGTTTTCATTGTGAATGAATTAGAATGAATGTATTTTTTCAATAGCTGTTCTACATTTAAACTACATTGAAGCAACCATTTGTACTAGACGTTTTAATATAATCATAACTACAACGTAGTTGTACAATGATGTCATTGGTTTCTAACTGTGACATAAATGCCACATGCATTTCCACAAATCAGATCAACTCAACAATCTGCTGGGGCTTTAATTTACTTACAATGACAAGCGCAACATGGCCAATCTAAAAGCTAAAAAGCAGACTCACCGTTTACATAAGCAGAGCCGTGCTTTGCCTTACTGGACATTAAAAGAAAAGCCAATGTTTACCATTATCAGATGAAGGTGTAATTGGATCTCCTCCTATTGCTATGGTGGAGCTGGAGATGGATGAGATGGAGGGAGTGGTGGACTACGGCCAAGAAGAAAGACGAGATCACAGGGCAGGGGAGAGGGCTTTTGGGTGTCTGTAATTGGTACCTTCCCAGTATCCCCAGAGGACAAGAGTTTTCTAAAACAGAGGTGGGCCATTTCAACCCTGGAGGGCAGCAACGGTGGCAGGGTTTTTCCATCACTGTCCTAACTGGTAGCGCTGGTATTGAAGTCATTATCTGGGGCTAGGAAAGTTATTTAGTTCCACATTACCAGGTGTCAAATCAGAGGCTAATTGAAAGGTAACTAGGCCTCTAGGAATCGGTTTAACCAGTCATCCACCCCTTGCTAAAGGGCCGGGCCACACAGGACTGCCAAACTTATCCATTCTTTTCAGGCCTCTTATCAGGGCACAGACAGCCTCGGTGCCATGGGAAGTTTGACTCGCTGGGTAGTGTTTTGTGTATTGTGTTCTTAGCGCAGCCCTTTTACAATGACTTTAAAGAGTTGCCAATGCGATACGGTAAGAGACGGAGGAAGTCAGTCCAGCTGGAAGTTTGTAGAGCCACTTCCCGCTCCAGAGAAACAAGTCTCTTTTCTTTTCTTTCTTTAACTCGACTTTTGTTTTCTCTTTATCACCAGCGAACCCATTGATTGGTAGGCTTAAGACATCAATGGGACCTCGTATAGATTTGCTAAACTCCCTACAGGTACTGGATGAAATCCAAAATCAGGCTGGTGTATGTTGTACAAACACACAAAGGCAAATACTGGATGAATAAGATCTGATACATGATCTTACAAGACATTAAATATCAATACGTGACAGTACATGCCATGTTACAGTATGAAAGTCATAAATCAAAAGAGTTATTTACTGTAGCATAAGATAAAATAAACTAGATATTCTGAAAAAAGCGTAGGTGGTTGCAAGGCATTGCTACAGTATGCATTGGGTAAATGTTAGCACATTAAACGTATACAGTTGAGGTAAAAAGTATACATCCCATTTTCAGAAGCTGCAAAATGTTAATTATTTTACTAAAATAAGAGAATCATAGCAAAATGCATGTTATTGTTTATTTAGTACTGACCTGAATAAGATATTTCACATAAAAGCGTTTAAAATAATACTAAATAGTTGAAAATCATAGTTGAATTTATAAAAATGACCCCATACAAAAGTTTGCATCCCCTTGATCTTAATACCGTGTTGTTACCTGAATGATCCACAGCTGTGTTTCTTTTGTTTAGTGATAGTTGTTCATGAGTCTCTTGTTTGTCCTGGACAATTAAACTGCCTGCTGTTCTTCAGAAAAATCCTTCAGGTCCCACAAATTCTTTGGTCTTCCAGCATTTTTGTGTATTTGAACCCTTTCCAACAATGACTGTATGAGATCCATCTTTTCACACTGAGGACAACTGAGGGACTCATATGCAACTATTACAGAAGGTTCAAACGCTCACTGATGCTTAAGAAGGAAACGCAATGCATTAAAAACTGGGGGGTGAAAACTTTTGGAATATGAGGTTAGGGTAAATTTTGTCTTCTGGGAAACATGTAAATATCTTCTGTAGCCTATGAAGAAAAAGATACTTAGGCAAAATGAGAAAAATGTACACTTCTCCATTCTGTTCAAAAGTTTTCACCCCCTGGTTCTTTGCATCATTTTGAAATTACGCTCTTTTGTGGACTATATGTAAACATTGTTTATGTTAAATATCTTATTCAGGTCCGTACTAAATAAACAACAACATGCATTTTGTATGATCCCTCTTATTTTGGTAAAATATTTAACATTTTGCAGAATCTGAAAGGGGTATGTAAACTTTTGACCTCAGCTATAAATCAAAACTGCCTAATGTTATCGAATGAAATGTCAGGCGTTGGTAGAAAACTGAAAGGTTCCAGGCCGTTAAGTCCTGTTAAAAAAACAGTATTTTTCCCACCTTAGGTGAACATGAACAATGCTATGTCACTTTTTACAAAGACTGCTGAACGAGTAAGACAGGTTTATTATTTACTTCTTGTCAACAACAACCGCGTTGACAGAACTCCCAACTATCGTTTTTCACGCTTTTCACTCATTGACTCTCTAAGCGTGTCACTTTAGCTGAAGAATCAATATATTCAGAGTTTGTATGCACAGCATGGCAGTCTGAAAAAACACTACATTACAGGAAGAGAGGGCCGGCAGAATGTTCTGTCTAGCCTTGAGTTATAAGGTGAGAATTCCCGTCTCCCCTCTGATTGATGGAGTCCGAGTCACGATCTCCAGAGGGTCTACAAGGGTCTGGGGCCCCCTACTCCATTAGAGGCCACTGTTTTACAGTTCAGACAAAAGGGGAGGGCCGAGGCCATGAAATACATGCAGTCTTCATATAGACAATAAAACTCACTCACACAAAGCTCTGAAAACTTCATTTGTGTGCTTGTCAATCTTTGGAGCATACGAATGCAGAATATAAATTTAAAGGCCTTCATTATTAGGGGCCAGGGCTCCTATTAAAATGGAAATGTGCACATCAGTACATTTGCAGGTGCATATGCATTCCAAAAGCAGAAATAGTTCCCTTTGTTAACCTCAGTGTTGGGGCTAATTGCTGTACACATAATACTTTTATTAATGTGCTTTATTGCCTGGCATTCACTATGCATATTTTTATAAAGCAGTGAAATTATGCGTCATTAAACATCTGCTCAGTTTAAATGCTTAAATCTGAAGTGCATAATAAACCAGCACATTGTGACTCAGCATACAGTAAATGTCTGGAATTGAAATATCGCAGGGGTGATTGATAGGAAAGGAAAGGAGGTGAAGTGAGGCCAAGTATGATGACCCATACTAGGAATTTGTGCTCTGCATTTAACCCATCCAAGTGCACACACACACACACACACACACACACACACACACACACACACACACAGTAGTGAACACACACACACACACACACACCATGAACACACACCCGGAGCAGTGGGCAGCCATTGCTGCGGCGCCCGGGGAGCAGTTGGGGGTACGGTGCCTTGCTCAAGGGACTTACCTCAGTCGTGGTATTGAGGGTGGAGAGAGTGCTGGTTATTCACTCCCCCCACCTACAATCTCTGCTGGACCTGAGACTCCAACCTGCAACTTCTTGCCTTTGTGGTTGCTAGGCTGGACTGGATGATTTACTGTATAGGACATTGTTGGGATGTTATGAAGTTGACAATTTAATCTGACTGAATCTCTTTTGTAGCTTTAATTAGAATCACTGTATAATGTATATTCATATAATGAAGGTTATGTCAGCTTTATTTTTTAGACTACTTTAGATAGTATCTTATCTTTGTTGTTTTGTTAGTGACTGTATACTTCAGTATTCAATAAGCAATTAGGTACAATAGAGCGCAACAGTGCCTGCCCCTTTTTTTAGCTGTGCTGGTTTCGGAAATATTTTTGCCACTCATTTTTCCCATAGGGATTTCAAAAACGCAGTGTCCTGTTGGCAGAGGCTATTTACACTAACTCTGCCCACCAGCGTGTGGTAGGGTTAGACAACATTGCGAAAGACAACCATTAAACAGTAGTTCCAGGGGCATAGGTAGTAAAGTTTGTCCTTCTCCCTTCTCTACATCACATTAATATGGAAGCCTGTCTCCACCACTTAATAAAAAAAAAAAAAAAAAGCTTATCGCGACTTTTAATCTCACAATTCTGACATTTTTTTCTCAGAATTGCGTGATACAAACTGATTGTATTATGAGATTATGAGATACAAACTCACAATTACGAATTATAGTCAGAATTGTGAGATACAAACGTATAAATTCAGAATTGCCAGATATGAACTTACAATTACGAGAAACTCACAAATGCGAGTTTGTATCTCGCAATTTTGACGTTTTTTCTCACAATTGTGAAATAAAAACTTGCAATAGCAAGTTATAAATTCAGAATTGTGAGATATAAACTCACAATTTGACTTTTTTCTCAGGATTTTTCTCAGCAAACTTGCAAATGCGAGGTTTGCATCTCACAATTCTGACTTTTTTCTGCAATTCTGACTTGATATAAGATATAAACTCACAATTGTGACTTTTTTTCTCAGAATTGTGTGATATAAACTCACAGTTGCTAGATATAAAGTCAGAATTGCTAGACATAAACTCACAAATGCGAGTTTGTATCCTGCAATTCTGACTTTTTTTCCTTGCAATTCTGACTTGATTGTGAGACATAAACTCACAATTCAGACTTTTTTTTCTCAAAATTGTGAGAAACTTGCAGTTGTTAGTTATAAATCAGAACTGCGTGATATAAACTATACCTTCATCAAAGATACAAATTTTTCTGTACAGCATATAATCAAATAACAACAAATAAACAAAAGTAGGTCTGTCTTTAAAGGTTATCATTAAAAGTTTTTCTATGAAGAAAATGAATGGCTCTTTTACTTCTGGAACCCGACTGTTGCACTCTATAAACTTTTTACTTGCATTAGATTTAGTTTTGCTTGTGATATCGAAAATTAGTGTGAAGAACTAAAATTTCAGTGGTAAAACTTGCAAATTTGACATCTGTTTATTCATGTGAATTTTGCATATTTGCGATATTGTTAACTTCCTTGCTCAACTGAGTCATTCCCCTCCTACCTTCTAGCAGAACACGTACTTCTGTAATGCAAACCGTCAGCCAAGTGTGCCGTAAAAGGTCAGCCACGGTGCAGAGGCCCCTACTATTTTACCGAGGCCGGAGCAGCTGATGTCAGGCTCCTGTAATTGATGTCACATCCCCAAGATCAGCGGGAGGTGAGCGCCTCAGGGTGTGTTGGAGGTATTCAATTGCCCTTGCGTTTCTGGGGCTGACCCACAAAGCACGTTTGCTGTGTAAAGGTAATGGAGGGTTCAAGTATTCGTGCTTGTGGAAATTCATATGGGATAGTTATCCAACGTATGGGTGTGCGAGTGGTTAGTGAACCACTGATGAGGCTTACAGGCCTGGCTGGAGCTGCGGGATGACATCAGAGAACAAACTGTACAAACAACAATGCTTGTAACCTAGGAGACGGGCTTCATTTGGCCTCGGACTGCGGGTCCGTCAACACTGTAATAGCGGCGAGCCAATAAGATGGTAACACCCCCCATCTGTTGCTCTCCCTCACTGCTCTCCCTCCCTTTCACGTCGTGAAAAAAGCCCAAGGTCTTCGTAATTGCTTTGGACAAATTAGGTACTTTTGGACTTCTTTTCTTAGCCAGTAAGTTCTAGTGCACATCTGCGCGTGAGCTGCGAGGCCAAGATATCGAATGACGAATCGCTCATTGTAATTGCTATTTCCGATTAGCAGGTTATTGCCTGTGTGTGTGCGTCCAAGAAAGAGCATCATGAGAACATTTCGAAAGTAATTTTGGAGATGTTTATGTTGGCCTATCTGACGGTTAGCAAAGAGTGCGTGGGTGTGTCTGCATGTTCCTGGTTATAGATCATGGATGGGAGCATGTGACTGGCCTACTTACGGAAAAGAGCTCTCCATAGACAAACACGCAGTCCTCTTCACCGTGACATTCTGCATTATGTAATTACAATCCTTCGTTTTTTTTTCTGTGGATATTGCAAATTCAGTTACCATGGCCGTGGTCCAGGGCATCTGCTATCCATTAGGGAATAACAGCCAGATAAAAAGGATGACAAATGAACAGGGATGCCTGAGTGGAACCTTGGCAGCCCCTGGAGGGATCCGGCCCTGTTCCACACGGCTCCGTCTCTGACCCGCGGATGAGATCCTGTGTGAGCGATGGTCCAAGTAACAACTTAGACACAGGCCTAGACGAGATCACAAGGACTTGCCTTAGATGTCGTTTTGTCATTTTGGACTTAGCGGTTTCCCCAGACACTTGTCAGTTAAAAAGGGCATCTTTTTCATATCCTCCTTAGCCGAATGAAGGCCTGTGCTCAGGTTTGCAAACAGTTACTGTAAATGTAGTGTTCTTTTCCACTGTGGGGTATTTGCTAAAGTCAAGAGAGGATGTGTAGGGTATAACTTAGTGGTCCTGCTTCAAAAGAAGCAAGGGAAAATTTTGACGCGACGGGGAAGAATTAAATGAAAAAAATATGACAGATGCAGTCTCTCTCACACATTCTGAATGTGTGCTTTTCTCAATATGTTTCTTATTCCTGGTTGGTGTTTTTGTGCCTGGGCACGTCTGATGTTCCCTCAGGGCTTTTCAGGATTAAGACAGTAACTTGCATGACATAAACCCAGTACTATTCCAGTAACCAGCAAAACCTTGTTCATGTTGCTTCTTCTTTAACATCGATCTACATTTCAGTTGTCCACTTTGGCATGTCCATTGACACTGCCACCCACAGACCAGAAACAGAAGCTGATGATGTGTTTACATGCATAAGCATTCAAATTATGTGCTACCAACCTTCTTTAAATCCTCAAATGACATTTTTTAATTGCTTAGATGTTGATTTTACATTGCTCAGAAGAATTGTTTTTGTTTTTTTGTCCCATTTCCACCACTGAATAAAAAATACAGATTTTATCTCACAATTCTGACTTTTTTTCTCAGAATTGCATAATACAAACTCGCAATTTAATTTTGAGTTTTTCCTCAGAACTGCATAATACAATCTCGCAATTTAATTTGGACTTTTTTCTCAGAATTGGATAATACAAACTTGCAATTCTGACTTTTTTCTCAGAATTGCAAGTTTATATTTTTTCCTCAGAACAGCATAATACAAACTCACAATTCTGACTTTTTTTTCTCAGAACTGCATAATACAAACTCACAATTCTGACTTTTTTCTCAGAATTGCATAATACAAACTTGCATTTCTGACTTTTTTCCTCAGGACTGCATAATACAAACTCGCAATTTAATTTTGAGTTTTTCCTCAGAACTGCATAATACAATCTCGCAATTTTGACTTTTTTTTCTCAGAATTGCATAATACAAACTTGCATTTCTGACTTTTTTCCTCAGGACTGCATAATACAAACTCGCAATTTAATTTTGAGTTTTTCCTCAGAACTGCATAATACAATCTCGCAATTTTGACTTTTTTTTTCTCAGAATTGCATAATACAAACTTGCATTTCTGACTTTTTTCCTCAGGACTGCATAATACAAACTCACAATTCTGACTTTTTTTTCTCAGAACTGCATAATACAAACTCACAATTCTGACTTTTTTCTCAGAATTGCATAATACAAACTTGCATTTCTGACTTTTTTCCTCAGGACTGCATAATACAAACTCGCAATTTAATTTTGAGTTTTTCCTCAGAACTGCATAATACAATCTCGCAATTTTGACTTTTTTTTTCTCAGAATTGCATAATACAAACTTGCATTTCTGACTTTTTTCCTCAGGACTGCATAATACAAACTCGCAATTTAATTTTGAGTTTTTCCTCAGAACTGCATAATACAATCTCGCAATTTTGACTTTTTTTTTCTCAGAATTGCATAATACAAACTTGCATTTCTGACTTTTTTCCTCAGGACTGCATAATACAAACTCGCAATTTAATTTTGAGTTTTTCCTCAGAACTGCATAATACAAACTCACAATTCTGACTTTTTTTTTCTCAGAATTGCATAATACAAACTCACAATTCTGACTTTTTTTTTTCTCAGAATTGCATAATACAAACGTGCATTTCTGACTTTTTTCCTCAGAACTGCATAATACAATCTCGCAATTTTGACTTTTTTTTCCCTCAGAATTGCATAATACAAACTCACAATTCTGACTTTTTTTCTCAGAATTGCATAATACAAACTCACAATTCTGACTTTTTTCTCAGAATTGCATAATACAAACTTGCATTTCTGACTTTTTTCCTCAGAACTGCATAATACAATCTCGCAATTTTGACTTTTTTTTCCCTCAGAATTGCATAATACAAACTCACAATTCTGACTTTTTTTCTCAGAATTGCATAATACAAACTCACAATTCTGACTTTTTTCTCAGAATTGCATAATACAAACTTGCATTTCTGACTTTTTTCCTCAGAACTGCATAATACAATCTCGCAATTTTGACTTTTTTTTTCCTCAGAATTGCATAATACAAACTCACAATTCTGACTTTTTTTCTCAGAATTGCATAATACAAACTCACAATTCTGACTTTTTTTTCTCAGGATTGCATAATACAAACTTGCATTTCTGACTTTTTTCCTCAGGACTGCATAATACAAACTCGCAATTTAATTTTGAGTTTTTCCTCAGAACTGCATAATACAATCTCGCAATTTTGACTTTTTTTTTCTCAGAATTGCATAATACAAACTTGCATTTCTGACTTTTTTCCTCAGGACTGCATAATACAAACTCGCAATTTAATTTTGAGTTTTTCCTCAGAACTGCATAATACAATCTCGCAATTTTGACTTTTTTTTTCTCAGAATTGCATAATACAAACTTGCATTTCTGACTTTTTTCCTCAGGACTGCATAATACAAACTCGCAATTTAATTTTGAGTTTTTCCTCAGAACTGCATAATACAAACTCACAATTCTGACTTTTTTTTTCTCAGAATTGCATAATACAAACTCACAATTCTGACTTTTTTTTTTCTCAGAATTGCATAATACAAACGTGCATTTCTGACTTTTTTCCTCAGAACTGCATAATACAATCTCGCAATTTTGACTTTTTTTTCCCTCAGAATTGCATAATACAAACTCACAATTCTGACTTTTTTTCTCAGAATTGCATAATACAAACTCACAATTCTGACTTTTTTCTCAGAATTGCATAATACAAACTTGCATTTCTGACTTTTTTCCTCAGAACTGCATAATACAATCTCGCAATTTTGACTTTTTTTTCCCTCAGAATTGCATAATACAAACTCACAATTCTGACTTTTTTTCTCAGAATTGCATAATACAAACTCACAATTCTGACTTTTTTCTCAGAATTGCATAATACAAACTTGCATTTCTGACTTTTTTCCTCAGAACTGCATAATACAATCTCGCAATTTTGACTTTTTTTTTCCTCAGAATTGCATAATACAAACTCACAATTCTGACTTTTTTTCTCAGAATTGCATAATACAAACTCACAATTCTGACTTTTTTTTCTCAGGATTGCATAATACAAACGTGCATTTCTGACTTTTTTCCTCAGAACTGCATAATACAAACTTGCAATTTTGACTTTTTTTTCTCAGAATTGCATAATACAAACTCACAATTCTGACTTTTTTTTTCTCAGAATTGCATAATACAAACTCACAATTCTGACTTTTTTTTTTCTCAGAATTGCATAATACAAACGTGCATTTCTGACTTTTTTCCTCAGAACTGCATAATACAAACTCACAATTCTGACTTTTTTTTTCTCAGAATTGCATAATACAACCTCGCAATTCTGACTTTTTTCCACGGAATTGCATGATACAAACTCGCAATTTAATTCAGATTTTTTTTCTCAGAATTGCATAATACAAACCTCGCAATTTAATTTTGACTTTTTACTCGGAATTGCATAACACAAACTCGCAATTCTGACTTTTTTTTTTTTGAATTGCATGATACAAACTTGCAATTTAATTTTGAATTTTGCTTGGAATTTCTTAGAATTTCTTGGAATTTCTCAGAATTTCTTGGAATTCTTATTTGTTTTACTTACAATTACGAGTTTATATCTCACAAGTCTAACTTAAGAACTTGCAATTTTGATAAAAAAGTGAGAATTGCGTTTATATATCATGCAATACTGACTTTATAACTAATTTCTCAGAATTGAAAGTTTGTATCTCCCAGATCTGACTTTGTAACTCACAATTGCAAGTTTATATCCCACAATTCTGAGAAAAAAAAGTCAGAATTGCGAGTTTGTATCACACAATTCCAGAAAAAAAAAGTCAGAATTGAGAGGGAAAAAAGAGAATTGTGAGACAAAAAGACACAGTTACTTTTTAAAATAAATTTTATTCAGTGACAGAAATAGGCTTAAGCATCAACTTTGTATCAGAAGTTACTCCTAAAAAGTACCTTCAGAGAAATAAAAACAAATTAGACAATTTGAAAGTATGACTTCTTCTGTGGTACACAAAATATGATATTTTGAAGTGTTGTCCATACGATATCCCAAAAGACATGCCCATAATTGCATTGAATATGCACTTTGTTGTTCTTCAAGTCTTATGTAATAGAAGATGTTGTTGCACTCCAATTGAGTAAAAATCAAGTTCCTTTAGGTGTGTAAAGTAAAAGAGTTGCAAAGAGATTGCTGGCTGCAAACTAAAATAAATCTTCAAATCTTGAAAATATGTTTTTAAAACCTATCTGCAGATAAAATAATATTAAAAAGAGTACACTTATTTGAATGTGTTGACTAATGTTGTTAACTGTAGTTCATACTGAAGTCTCTAACTTTGCAGATTTTGCTGTCTTGGCAAATCTGTTGACATGTCTATTGAAACTCTAAAACAGTTTGGTCTTCTTATGATTAGTTCTACTTTTAATCACATTTGGGTCTAATTTTTTTTTTTTTACCCTATGGGTCATTTCTACACTGTTTGAACCGGAAACCATGCAGAAAGCATGCAACTCAAAAGCTAATGGATTGCACTCCAGAGGATGTTTTAGGAGTTAGTTTGGTCAGCTGATGATGTGACGGATGAACTTGTTCCTGCAAACGAGCCATGAGAAGAGATACGCACGATCGGCGAGCGAAAAAAAATGAAGGAGGGAACATACCTGCATTATCTGCAGAAAAAACAAGAACAGTGTATGAAGTCCATGATAACATTGATATTTCTTCATTCATACTCTTCGTTCTTCATAATTCTGCAGTCAGAATCCCTCCCATGTCTGTCTGTTTAAATGGATGTCTTTTTTGTTCCACAGTTGCCATAAAAAAGTGGTCTCATCACATCAACTGTTTGTATTACGTTACACATTTCAACATGAAATCTGGATTGTAATTCTTGGCGTGCAGATGTTGTGTTCGTTTCATTGTTCATGTGTGCTGTATATACATCCTCAGGAAATCTTTCAGTGGATGCAGTAATAGATTTCAGCTGGAATAAAATGTTTCAGCTGTGTTTGAAATGGTATAATGTGTTGTTTATAAAAGAGCCAAAGAGGGCATTCAGAAGAATTATTATGTGATTTACAGAGAAAAGGCTTTTGATTAGATGACTCAGGCAGTTTGGCTCGTGTGCTGCCCGAATCTAAACTTGGAGACCTAAAGCATTGAACCCACACCCTCATTTATGGGAATTACAGGTTACTCCAGGGGTAAGTTTATGTGTGTGCGTGTTTGTGCATGTGCTTAATAATTCCTCTATTTCCTTTATATGGGTGGATTTATGTGTTTACAGTTTGCTCAGGCTCACATTCGCACACACGTCCCCTGCATATAGAGCGCATAGGCCTCTCTGAGATGTTTTGATGAATCAGAGGAGTTGAAGGCAGACGCAATGCGAGAATGTAGCAGCTCTAAATGCAGTCACACACACACACTCTCAAAATATGTACAGCTGGAAAACATTGAAGAGCCCCATCCACAGCGGGAAGCTAATGGGTCTCTAAAAACAATAGTTCCTATGAGAGAAGGCTTATGGAAGACATAAAACAAGAAAGTACGAATGAGAAGGGAAGCAAAAAAGAAAGCCAATAGAAGACGTGCAAGTTAGTTGAAATGAAAATCTGCCATTGTTTACTCACTCTCACGTCAGTCCAAACCCATATGACTTTATTTCTTCTGTGGGACACGAAAGGAGACATTTTGCAAAATGTTAAAGATGCTCTGTTTTCATTTATTGAAAATGAGTGCGGACTGTGTTGTCTACTATGGCAAACTGCATTAATACTGGATATTATTTTGTATTTTTTACATTTCAGCACGAATTTGACAAAATATAAAGCTTTATGCTTCGAAAAGTGCAAAACTTAAGTTGATTACAACAGACAGTTGTTCTATAGAAGCTCATTTCCGCCACTGATAAAAAAATAAAAAGGTATGACTTTTTGTCTCACAATTGAATTTTTTCTCAGAATTGAGACATAAACTCGCAATTGTGAGTTATAAAGAGTTATAAACTTGCAATTCTAAAGAATGAAGTCAGAGTTGTGTGATATAAATTTAAATGAAGTCAAATTTGTGATATAAACTCGCAATTCTGAGAAATAAAATCACAATTCTGACACACACAATTGTGAGAAAAATTGCTTTTTAGAGCTTTTATCTCCCAATTCTGACTTTATAACTCACAACTAGTAGGTTATATCACAACATTTTGACTTTTTTTTTCTCACAGTTCAGAGAATTTTATAATATAAACTTGAGATATAAAATATAAACTCTAAATTCTAAGAAAAAAAGTCAGAATTGCAAATTTATATCATGCAATTGTGAGTTGTTAAGTAAGAATTGTGAGATATAAACCTGCAATTCTTAAAACTAAAATTGCACTTTATAACTCACAATTGTGAGAAAAAAGTCAGAATTGCTTTTTAGAGTTTTTATCTCACAATTCTGACTTTATAACTCACAATTGTGAGTTATAAAGTGCAATTTTAGTTTTCAGAATTGCATGTTTATATCTCACAATTCTTACTTAACAACTCACAATTGCATGATATAAATTTGCAATTCTGACTTTTTTTCTTAGAATTTAGAGTTTATATTTTATATCTCAAGTTTATATTATAAAATTCTCTAAACTGTGAGAAAAAAAAAAAAGTCAAACTTTTGTGATATAACCTACTAGTTGTGAGTTTATAATGCGTTATATCACGCAATTTTGACTTTTTTTCTTACAGTTCAGATAATTTTGTACTATAAACTCAAGATATAATATATAAACTCGCAATGAGAAATAATAGTTAAATAGTTAAGCCAGATCCGTGAAATATAAACTCGCAGTTCTGAGAACATATCAGTCTTCTCTACTCTTCAAAATTGTACTTTAAAAACTCATAATTGCGAGTTCATATCACACAATTCTGTCCTTTTTCTCAGTTTTGAGAATTTTGTCATATAAACTCAAGATATAAGATATAAACTCACAATTCTGATAAATTAAGTCAGAATTGCAAATTTATATCTCATAATTCTGACTTTGTAACTCGCAATTGCGAGTTTATATAAGATATAAGATATAAACTCACAATTCTGACAAATGAAGTCAGATTTGCAAGTTTGTATCACGCAATCCTGAGAAAAATGCTAGAATTAAGAGTTTAAAAGTCGCAATAACCTTTATTTTTATTCAATGGTAGAAATGGGCTTCCATAGTCGTCCTGTCTGTTATATTGTAGTTTTGAAATCTTAAAGGCATAGTTCACCCAAAAATAAATATTTGCTATTAATTTACGCACTCACAGGTCATCCAGGATATGAGTGACTTTTTTCTTGAGTAGAACAGTAAAGAAGATTTGGTTGAAAACGTAACCCTTGTTGATTCATAAAATGCAAGTCAATATCTACCGGCACTGGAGAGAACAAATTAATACCTGTGGCTCCCGTTGATACACTACAGTATATTGCCAAAAGTATTGGGACACCTTCTAATGAACAGGTTTGACTACTTTAGTCATTTTCATGAGTACAAATCTTAATGTTTTAGCATATAATTATATTCTAGGGTATTGTGTGCTTCCAATTTAATAGCAACAGGGACGGAACCCTTTTCTATTCTAACATGACAATGCCTCTGTGTACAAAGCAAGGTTAAAAAAGAAACTATTAATTCAGTCAGTGTGGAAGAACTTGACTGATCTGGTAAAACCAAGTCGTAATCCCAGCTGAACACCTCTGGTGTGACTTTTAAATGCAGACCTTGAGCCAAAAACTCATCACCAAACACCAATGACTTGTACATTCACTATATGTACAAAAGTACTGGAAAACCCCTTCTTTAGAACAGAAAAAGGTACTTCCAAAACTGTGGCAACAAAGATGGAAACATAATTCTTGTATTTAAAAATTGCATTTACATTTCTGTTGTTGATTTGGAAATGTCTAAAATGACTGTACCCATATGTACACGTCATTGGTAATTGGTGATGAGTTTTTGGCTCAAGGTCTGCATTTACAGTCACACCAGAGATGTTCAACTGGGATTAGGACTTTACTTTATGCAGAACAGTCAAGTTCTTCCACACTGACTGAATCAATCATTTCTTTTTGAACCTTGCTTTATACACAGATGCACTGTCATGTTAGAATAGAAAAGGGTTCTGTCCAAACTGTTACTACAAAAATAAAATTATACAATACCCTAGAATATGAATATATGCTTAACATTAAGATTTGTCTCATGGAAATTACTAAAGTAGTCAAACCTGTTTATTAAAATGGGGCGTCCCAATACTTTTGGCAATATAGTCTATATTGGAGTCTTATGAAGCAAAATGATTAGTCTGTGCAAGAAACTGACTATTATTTACAACATTATCGCACCATTACGACCATGTCAGCTAATAACTCAACTATTCTGCAGAAAAAAGTCACCTACATCTTGGATGCTTTGCATCAGATGTGACAAAGTGACAGTTGATGTCATAACACATCAGATCCAAAGGTGTTTTTTGAACCCTTTTGAAGCACCAAGTTAAAATTTTCTCAAATGTGAATGAAATTTAAGAGCTTAGATTTTCAGTACATAACTTCTTACATTTCAGAAGATAAAAAATAATACTGATTTCGAATGACATGAGAATGAAGAAATTGCCAGCTTTTCTTTAAACATACATTTCTGTGCAATTAGTGGAATTAAGTTTAACTGGTATCAGTTTGAGCCGTTCAACTGGGTTCCCCTTCAGTCGTTTCACTACGACGTTACATATGGGAACTCGCCTGAGAGACCAATCATCTCTGAGCCTTATTCAAAAGGCCAATGAACATTGGCGAGTGGTATTTGCATGCCAAGCCATTCCCCCATACATACGGGTATATAAGAGGGTGGCTTGCAACCACTCATTCAGATTTTCGCTTCAGAGCCTCTCTGTGTTCGAGCCGAACAACAGATTGAATTCCTGCGATGAGTTCCCACTCTCTCCCCCGCTGGCATGCTGCCGATCTAAAAGAGCATTTCTAAAAGAGTATTTTGGCAGCCACCAGTGGGATCCTGCGGGCTGCCGTTTTCACGGCTTTAAGAAGCCTCTGCATACCAGCGAGCAGCCTCATCTGAGTGCACAGTGGTGAATTTCTCACGGCTGTGAAAGACATTCCTTTGAGATGCCTTTCCGGCCGTGCGCTTCTGGGTGCGGCAGTTTCCTCACTTCGCTGAACGGACATGAACGCTGCCTCGCATGCGTGGGCTGAGAGCGTACTGAAGCAGCGTTCATAGATGGTTCGTGCGTTCATTGCGAGTCCCACCGCTCGTTCACAAGCAGGCTCCCCTCGTCGTCCTCCCGCGGCAGGTCGTTGAGCTGTCAATGTTTTTCGGCCACCGTCGCAGACGCGAGGGTGACGTCACAGTTATTAAAAAAAAAAAGAGTGCAGAATGCGCCGCCGGCATCCAAAGCCCTGCGACCTTCTGCACCTCAGCGTAGCCCCGTTGAGTTCCCAGAGCAGTGCGCTTCCCCGCACGCCGGGCTGAGTGTCTCCTTTGGTACTCCTCAGGAAGATGAGATGTCTGACGCTGCGTCAGAGGGAGAGTCAGGGGGTGAGGCGGACGTCTCAGCGGCTCAGCGCCCCTCCGCGGTCGCTGTCCCGTCTGGAAAAAAAAAAAAAAACAGCTCCTCTCCCCTCACCACCCTTGATGGCGGGGCAGTCAGGGGGTATGCGGCGATTCCCCAGGTCGAGCGTTGCGGTGCACTTATGCCCGCGCGGCGCTGACACCTGGCGGGATCATCCACGTCTCCCGTCCGGGGCGTGTGAGCGCTCGTCCGCACTCGCGGGCAGGGTGTACCGTGCCGCTGGACAGGCTGCCACTGCCTTGCACGCCATGGCGGCACTTCAGGTGTTGCAAGCCAAGGCGTTAAAACAGCTGCACAAGAGTGGTCCTGACCAAGGTGTGATGCAGGAGCTCCGTGCCACCACCGAGTTTGCTGGACGAAGGTCGCGGCACGTTCCCTTGGTCAGGTGATGTCCACAGCTGTGGTCCAGGAGCGACACCTATGGCTGACTCTGGCCAGATGGCAGATGTCGACAAAGCACGCTTTCTCGATGCTCCTATCTCCCAGAGCGGCCTATTCGGCGACACTGTCGAGGACTGCTCAGCGGTTCTCGACAGTTCAGAAGCAGACAGAGGCCATCTTACACATCTCGCCCCGCCGCAAAGCTACCAATCCGCCACCAGGGCCTCAACCTCCGCCTGCTCGTCGCCGAAGGTGCCCTCCTGCGTCCCCCAAGAAACAGCTCCGTCCCCCGCCGAGACTCATGATGCCAGACTGGCGGCCCGACGACGAGCTGGCCGTGGGAGAGCAGCGCCGCCCGCCTCTCAGGGACCGGCCAAAAACAACTGCAGGAAAGCTGCGAAGCGTCCCTGACACGGGCAGCCCAGAGGTGATGGAGATTGCTCTTTAAAAAAAAAAAAAAAAAAAAGGAGCTAGTTTCCTCACCTCTGGGGCCTCGCCCCCGAGTTCCTTTCTCAAGCAGCACTTCCACTCCTCGGAACTGGACTCGGAGCCGGATATCGCCAGCGCGGGAACCAGGGAAGAAGGTAAGCGCTGCTTATGGCAGTCAGACTTTTCTCCAGGACGTTCATCCTTCTGGGATCAGTCCCCTTCCCTTTTTCTCCCGCAGGCTGCCCCACCGCGGTCACGTCGGTCAACGTTCCCTTGATTCCCCTGGCTTCAGCCTCCCAGCCCCTCACAGTAGTTGATTCGGACGGTACGTCTCGGCTATGCGATTCAGTTCGCCAGGCGTCCGCCCAGGTACAGAGGCGTCCTTTTCACTTTTTGTCCATTCAGACACACATGCCGCTGTGCTTCGTGCGGAGGTTGCAGTCCTACTGGCAAAGGATGCAATCAGCCCAGCCGAGATGAAGTCAGGGTTCTACAGTCCCTGCTTCATCGTGCCCAGAAAGAGCGGTGGGTTAAGACCCATCCTGGATCTCCGAGCCTTGAATCGGTCCCTTCTCCCTGGTGCTTCGGCACCTCAGCCATCTGGGCCTTCAGGTCAACTGAGGGAAGAGCAAACTCTCTCCCCAGTGCAGAGGTTCTCTTTCTCGGTGTGGAGCTGGACTCGGTCAACATGACAGCCCACCTCACCAGCAAGAGCGCGCAGTCAGTGCTGTAGTGTCTGAAATCATTCAGACACAGGACAGCGGTCCCTCTCAAAATATAGAGGCTCCTGGGGCATATGACAGCTGCAGCCATGCCACTGAGCTTGCTTCATATGAGACCGCTTCAGCACGATCGAGTCCCGAGATGGGCATGGCACCCTGGCACACTCCGGACTGGCGTTTTCCCGCAGTGTTGCCGCCTAGTCAGCCCGTGGCCCACCATGGGTTGAGGTGCCATGTGCAACGGGCAAGCAGCATCGGGCTCCTCGACAGGACCTCGACTGCAGCGGCATGTCAATTGCCTCGAGTTGTTGCCTGTGCTTCTGGCCCCTCGTCGCTTCCGACTGACGTTACACCAGAAGCACGTGCTTGTTTGCACTACGACCACGTGTCACAGGTCACAACTCGCCCGCCATCTGCTCCTACGGAGTCGAACGTGGCAGACATCGCTAAGTGCCATTCACATAAAACCAGGGAAACTCAACCGTGCAGCCGATCGGCTCTCACAGCAGTCCACCCACCCTGGAGAATGGCGACTCCACCCCGTGACAGTCCAGCTGAATTGGAGCCATTTCAGCAAGGCCCAGCTACATCTGCTCGCCCTTCCTGAATCTTCCCTTTGCCAGTTGCTTTTCCTCAACAAAGTTGCACTGGCACACAGCTGGTCTCTGGGGCTCAAGTACGCCTTTTCCCCAGTGAGCCTCCTTGCACAGACCCTGTGCAAGATCAGGGAGGACGAGGAGCAAGTCCTGCTGGTTGCGCCACACTGGCCCACCCAGACCTGGTTCCCAGAAGTCAAGTCAAGTCAAGTCAAGATTATTTATACAGCACTTTTTACAATACAAGTTGTGTCAAAGCAACCTTACAGTATTAAAATAATAAAATAAAATGTCAATAATAATGCAAGAGTTCCATATTGCAACAAAGTCAAATTGGGGAGGACTCATCTGGTTCCCATGGCCTTGTGCCGGTGGCCATTTAGGGTAGGAGTTCTTTCTTGATGATCTGTCTCTGGGGCTCATCTAGTTGACACGGTATCCGCTGACATTCGGCTGTAGGTGTTGATCCACCATCTGCTCTAGGTTTGGACTGGATCCGGGGGACTGCAGTGACCATCTGATCTGGATACGGACTGGATCTGGTGGCTATGGTGACCTGGGAATAAAAAAACAAACAGACTAATATTAATGTAGATGCAAGAGTTCCAAGTTGCCACAAAATCAGATTGGAAAGGACTCATCTGGTTTTCGCTGTCGTGCGTCGATGGCCGTCTAGGTGATGAGGTCTTCACTGATGATCTGTCTCTGGGGCTCATCTAGTTGATGTGGTCTCTGCTGACATTCAGGGCTGTAGAGGATACCTCTGGGTGCTGATGGGCACGGACTAGATCCGGGAGAGTGCAGTGACCGTCTGATCTGGATACAGGTGGCTACGGTGACCTCGGAATAAGAAGGAAAGATACTAATATTAGCGTAGATGCCATTCTTCTTCTGATGCAACGAGTACATCAGGTGTTATAGGAAGTGTCCCTGGTTCCGGTTGACCTAAATAATGCAGCCTAACAATCCTTTAACGGATTTGGATTATGAAATGTATTAAGTGTAGGCCAGGTTAAAGAGATGGGTCTTTAATCTAGATTTAAACTGACTCTTCCTGCAAGAGAAGTTGGAGCACAGGCTGTCCCCTTCGACTCTCAAAGTGTACATTGCTGCCATTGCAGCGTATCACAATGCAGTGGATGGAACATCCCTTGGTAAGCACCAACTCATTGAGAGGTTCCTGCGAGGTGCGAGAAGGATTAATCCTCCCAGACCGCATCTCATACCCTCTTGGGATCTCTCCGTTGCCCTCCGCGGCCTACGGGAAGCCCCATTCGAGCCACTTGCATCAGTTGAGCTGAAATTCCTGTCACTTAAGACAGCGCTCCTGACTGCACTGGCCTCCATCAAGAGGGTAGGGGACCTACAAGCCTTCTCTGTCAGCGAAACGTGCCTTGAGTTCGGGCCCGGAGATTCTCACGTCATCCTGAGACCCCGGCCCGGTTATGTGCCCAAGGTTCGCACCACGCCCTTCCGCGATCAGGTAGTGAGCCTGCAAGCTCTGCCCCTGGAGGAAGCAGACCCAGCTTCTACGCTGCTGTGCCCTGTTCGTGCTCTGCGCTTATATGTAGACCGTACTCGCCACTTCTGATGCACTGAGCAGCTCTTTGTCTGCTTTGGAGGTCAGCAGAAAGGGAATGCTGTCTCCAAACAGAGGTTGGCCCATTGGGTGGTGGAAGCCATCTCCCTGTCTTACTTGTATCCGGGAGAGCCATGCCCCTTAGGTGTTCGTGCCCACTCCACTAGGAGTGTTGCCTCATCCTATGCGTTGGCTCATGGCTCCTCACCAGCAGATATCTGTAGAGATGCCGGCTGGGCGACACCTAATACCTTCACTAGGTTCTACAACCTTCGCGTAGAGGCCGTTTCCTCCCGTGTCTTAGCATAGACTTCAGGTGAGCGGGAGGACGGCTGGTGTTGGCTTGCTCCGCCATTCCCACGTGGATCCGTGCGCCATATTCACAGAATGTTCCCTCCGGCGAACCCTGGGTCCTCCATGCCCCGCAGTCAGGCCTAGATGCGGAGTAGTCCCTGACTGTGATCTTGCCTGGGTCTCCTTCGCCCCGCAGGTTGTGGCTATATTTTTCAATATTTCCAGCGGAGAAAACCGCTGTTTCCCTTGTGTATCCCTAAAAGCTTTATGGATATATTGAATTATTCTCATTTCCACATGTAAAGATCTCATGCTCCTCAGCGAAAACCTGAATGAGTGGTTGCAAGCCACCCTCTTATATACCCGTATGTATGGGAGAGTGGCTTGGCATGCAAATACCACTCGCCAATGTTCATTGGCCTTTTGAATAAGGCTCAGAGATGATTGGTCTCTCAGGCGAGTTCCCATATGTAACGTCTCCGTTCCCTCCTTCAGGGAACGAGGGTTACCTTCGTAACCTAGACGTTGCGCATAATAATATTGATAAATATGTTAAATTGCTTATGTTCTTCTATTGTAGTAATTTTAGATAAAAAGCATATGCAAATATGTGTGTAAATTGAACAATTGCATGAAAAATAGAACAGGTTTGTCTGAACAGAATTTTTGCAGAAATTACACACTTGACCTTTAAAGACAAGTTTGTTAACTGGTTTGTGGAATAAAGCAATTTTTAAATGTAGTACTTTCCCCACTTCCTGCATTGCACATCCCACATGATACATACATGTGTTCACAAACAGTAAGACTAAGAGTAACAAAAGAGGAAATCAGTTGACTGCACTTGTATATGTTCAGAGAATGACCAGAAATGGTGTAGGAAATAATGTGACTTTGCTATTTCAAAACATTATTTTTAGCACATTGCATCAGAGACTCATATCAGAGGAAAAGAGGAAAAGAACATTTACCAGCATGTGCTTGACATGTTTTCACAGAAACTTTCACCAACTGAACTTTCTGTAAACCTCTCATGGAAAGCCGTAAACTGTGCCTAGTTACACAATGGCTGCTGTGTTAGTGAAGTGTGTCACAACACATGAGTAATGTGCTGTATGTTGCAATATAGCACACCAAGTTCTCTGTCACACAAATACATTGCTTGACTGTCAGCACTTTTGTGGCAACATAGAATCCATTTGATTATCTAAAAATGGCTGGGAAATATAGCTGTTTGTCATCCGGGCTGAGGCACTTCTTTAGTTAACATCATTTACGGTGGTTGTTTATTTCCTTGTACTACTGTGCTTTTGCTTGAGGACTATGCCATGAATCACTGCCTGAGGGTCCTGCTAGACACAAACACACCCTCACCTAACTCGCCCTCATAATTAGTGTCAGATCTTATCCTTCATCTCAGTTGTTACGTCTCTTGTACCTCCCATAGTACTCTGCTTTTCTTTCTTCCCCATTTTTTTTAGAAGGTGACCAGGAGTAGATACTCACTCAAATAAATTGGTCAGTTTTGCTTTAAATTTAAATAAATTCCCCACAAGGTCAAAATCTACTGGTATTCCTATCCTTGTGGGGACATTTGGTCCCCACAACGTGATGAATACCAGGTACACACACACACACACACACACACACACACACACACACACACACACACACACACACACACACACACACACACACACACACACAGTTTTACTGAACACCAGAACGCACTATATCTTCTTAGTATCCTATAGTAACTCACTGTAGTTAATACTACATTATGATATAGTATGCATTAATAAAGTGTAGAAAATACTATAATATACTACAGTATTACTATGGTAAAAGCTTAATTTTATAACAGTTACAAACTCACTATAGTTAATACTAAAGCATGCTGTAGTATAAATTAAGAGTGTAGTATATACTATAATATACTAAAGTTTACTACAGTATTTATTACAGTTCATGAACTCACTATAGTCAATACTACAGCCTGCTGTAGTCTAAGTTAACAAGGTGTAGTAAATATATTTACTACTAGAGTAGCAATACTAGAGTATTACTACATTTTACTATAGTAAAAACATAATAAATATAGTTAATACTAGAGTAGTATACTGTAGTATAAATTCACAAAGTATAATATACTACAGTGTACAGTTTACTAAAGTAAATACTAAAGTTTACTACAGTATTTACTACAGTTTATGAACTCACTATAGTCAATACTACAGTATGTTGTAGTCTTAGTTAACAATGTGTATAATATACTACAGTATACTACTGTTATTACAGTTTACTAAAACGCAATTTTAATACAGTTACAAACTCACTATAGTAAATTCTAGAGTATGCTGTAATATAAATTAACAACGTGTAGTAAATATTTTAATATACTACAGTGTACTGCAATGTACTACAGTAAATACAGTTTATGAAATTACTATAACCAAGACTACAGTATGCTGTAGTATAGTAACAAAGTCCAGTTAATACTTTAATATACTACAGTATGCTACAGTATTACTACAGTTTACTATAGTCAGAACTTAATTTTACTACAGCTACGAACTCACTAGTAGAGTTATAATAAGAATAAAGTAACAATGTCCAGTAAATACTTTGTTATACTAGTGTATTGCAATTTATAACAGTTTACTATAGTGAATACTAAAGTTTACTACAGTATTTACTGCAGTTCAGTATAGTATGAACTCACTATAGTAAATACTACAGTATGATGTAGTCTAAGTTAACAAGATGTAGTAATTAATATAATATACTACAGTATACTACAGTATCTACTACAGTTTACTGTACTTAGAACTTAATTTTACAACAGTTACAAACTTGTTATAGTTAATACTAAAGTATTCTGTAGTATAAATTAACAAAGTGTACTAAATACTTTAATATACTACAGTGTACTGCAATTTACTAAAGCTTGTATCACTAAATACTAAAGTTTACTACAGTTTATGAACTCACTATAGTCAATACTACAGTATGCTGTAGTCTAAACTAACAAGGTGTATTAAGTACTATAGTAAACTACAGTATTACTATAGTTTACTTTAATTAGTTATGAACTCATGATAGTCAATTCTAGAGTATGCTGTAATATAAATTAACAAAGCATAGTAAATATTTTAATATACTACAGTGTACTGCATTTTACTACTGTAAATAATAAAGTTTACTAAAGTATTTAATATAGTTTATGAACTCACTATAACAAGGTGTAGTAATTACTATAATATACTACAGTATACTACTTTATCTACTACATTTACTATACTAAAAAATAATTTTACAACAGTCTTGAACTTGTTATAGTTAATACTAAAGTATGCTCTAGTATAAATTAACAAAGTGTACAGTGTACAGTGTACTGCAATTTACTAAAGCTTTTATCACTAAATACTACAGTTTATGAAGTCACTATAGTCAATACTACAGTATGATGTAGTCTAAATTAACAAGGTGTAGTAGATACTATAATATACTACAGTATTAAAAGTAAAAAAGTAATTTTACTACCATTACAAACTGACTATAGTTAATACTAGAGTATGATTGAGTATAAATGAACAAAGTCTAGTAAATACTTGAATATACTACAGTGTACTGAAATTTACTACAGCTTGTAACAGCAAAAACTAAAGTTTACAGTTTTTACTGCTGTTTATGAACTCACTATAGTCAATACTACAGTATGCTGTAGTCTAAGTTAACAGGGTGTAGTAAGTACTATAATGCATACTATAATTTAATACAGTTTACTATAGTAAATGCTACAGTTTACTACAGCACTTTTTTCATGTGGGTATTTAATATAATTTCATGTTGAATTGTTAGTGTTAGCCCTTTCTTGTGAATTTTACTAGCTATAACTGAATGAATATACAGATTACTTAAGACACTTCACACAGAGACTTGGGAAATAAGAGTTCTGTACAGACTAGCAGTGTTGTGTAATGTTTGTTTACAGATTACTTGTGTATTTATCTAACAACTTCAGGAAAAACAGAGTTGTTCTTTGACTGGCAGTGAGCAGAGCATCAAATAACACCCAAATTAATCTAGAATTCTGAACAGCAAGTACATTTATGAGAAAAAAGGGAGATTTTAGCTTATCTAAGCTAGTCATGCTGAAATCAACCAAAAGAGTTTAGTTTTGTATGTACAGTATTTATCAATTAGACTTAACTGTACAGTCCAGTCCAGTACATATTAACTTGGGTTTAGAAGAGAAAGGCCAGACGTGCGTGTGTATTTTTCTCAGTAGGGAACAGCTCTATGGAGTTAAATGGGACCTAAATGAAATCCAGCTGTAAATGGAGGGCACTTCAAATACAAATGGGACGCAGACATTGTTTGAGGCCTGCGGTGTAAATATTCATATAACTTTATCTCCACAGACCATTCCCAGTCCTTTCTTAATAGCCGAGAGCTGGAACCAGGCCAGAGCGATAAATCTTACAGCCAAACAAAACTCACAAAGATGGAACTGCTTTATAGCCCACTTATTTGGTGGCAGCACCTTTGCCCGCTCTCTTATACTATAGAGGGCCGATCTGACCTCTGTTTTCATCAGGGCCCTGTTATGGGCCATCAGAGACCCCACATCCTCTCCCTGACTCTGGGACAGTGCAGAAAGAGGTGGAAAAGGAAATGAGAAAGAATAGAGGGAGAAATGCACAAACGGATGTGGTGAAGCCTGAGTATTAAGGGCCCCGCAGACCTTATAAATCAAACCAAACATGGTAGAAGTACTTGTGGCTACCTAGTTGTGGTTACGGAGGGCTCTTAGAGTGGACCTGCATCATATTTTGCTTTTTTTACCCTCTCAGACCCAAAATCCCTTGTGAAACATTCTTTAGCGTACTTTTAAAAAAGCAGCTTGTTATGGAAATAATGTCATTCCAAACCCATAAGACCTTCATTCATCTTCAGAACACGGATTAAGATATTTCTGATGAAATCTGGGAGCTTTCTGACCCTGCATAAACAGCAATGCAACTGACATGTTCAAGGCCCAGAAAGGTAGTAAGGAAATCAATAAAATAGTCCATATGACATCAGTGGTTCAGCCATAATGTTATGAAGCTATAAGAATGCATTTTTGTGCGTGAGGAAAACAAAAATAACAATGGAATGGAATGAAAATTCTGTAAAAAAAGTGATTTTTTTATTTTAAATTTCTGAACACACAAAAAGTTTTCTCGTAGCTTTATAAAATTAAGTTGTGAACTACAGTTATGAACTCATTATAGTTAATCCTAGATTATGCTATAGTATAAATTAACAAAGTGTATTAAATGCTTCAATATACTACAGTGTACTACAATTTACTACAGTTTACTATAGTAAATACTAAAGTTTACTAGAGTAGTATGTAAGTTTATAAACTCACTATAGTCAACACTACAGCATGCTGTAATTTAAGTTAACAAGGTGTAGTAAATACTGTAATTTACTACAGTTTACTATAGTAAATAATACAGTTTAATACAGTATTTACAACATTTTATGAAGTCACTATACTATAATATACTACATTATACTGCAATTTACTACAGATTACTATAGTAAATACTAAAGTTTACTACACTATTTGCTACAGTTTATGAACTTACTATAGTTAATACTACAGTATACTGTAATTTACTACAGTTTACTATAGAAAATACTACAGTTTATTATAGTAAATACTATAGTTTACTACAGTGTTTACAACATTTTATGAACTCATTATAGTTAATACTAGAGCATGCTATAGTATAAATGAACAAAGTGTAATAACTGCTTCAATATACTACAGTGTACTGCAATTTACTACAGTTTACTATAGTAAATACTAAAGTTTACTACAGTAGTATGTTTATGAACTCACTATAGTCAACACTACAGCATGCTGTAATTTAAGTTAACAAGGTGTAGTAAATACTGTAATTTACTACAGTTTACTATAGTAAATACTACAGTTTACTACGCTATTTGCTACAGTTTATGAACTTACTATAGTCAATACTACAGTATACTATAATTTACTAGTTTACTATCGTAATAATACAGTTTAATACAGTATTTTCAACATTTTATGAAGTCACTATACTATAATATACTACATTATACTGCAATTTACTAGAGATTACTATAGTAAATGCTAAAGTTTACTACAGTATTTCAATAGTTTATGAACTTGCTAAAGTCAATACTACAGTATGCTGTAATCTAAGTTAACAAGGTGTAGTCAATACTATAATTTACTAAAGTTTACTATAGTAAATACTAGTTTACTACAGTATTTGCTACAGTTCATGATCTCACTATAGTCACTACTACAGTATGCTGTAGTCTAAGCTAACAAGGTGTAGTAAATACTATAATACTATAGTAAATACTACAGTCTACTACAGTATTTACAACATTTTATTAACTTACTATAGTTAATACTAGAGCATGCTATAGTATGAATTAACAAAGTTTATACTACAGGGCCACTGAATGCTTGAATCTGATTGGCTGACGGACATTCTAATGGTGTGCATTATTTTCAGGAAAACGCACGGCGAACGTAGTTCCAAGAAGCACGTGACCGCATTACATGTCTATATCACTTTGCCACACGATTTCAGTTATTTCAAAGGTCCTTACAGCCCAAAACAGCAAAATAAACAAAACCCATGACACTGGCCAAACAAATAAACACGGTAAACAACAGGATAAAAATGACAGATTGTTTCCATGTAGTCTAAGTTAACAAGGTGTAGTAAATGCTATAATTTACTACAGTTTACTATAGTAAATACTAGTTTACTACAATATTTGCTACAGTTTATGAACTTGCTAAAGTCAATAGTACAGTATGCTGTAGTCTAAGTTAACAAGGTGTAGTAAATACTATAATTTACTAGTTTACCATAGTAAATACTAGTTTACTACAATATTTGCTACAGTTTATGAACTCACTATAGTCAGTACCAGGGTATGCTGTAGTCTAAGTTAACAAGGTGTAGTAAATATAGTAAATACTATAATTTACTACAGTTTACAGTCTACTACAGTATTTACACCATTTTATGAACTCACTGTAGTTAATACTAGAGCATGCTATACTATGAATTGAGTCATTCTACGAAACGGGTGCCATTTCCACTTTGCAATTTTCAAAAAATTAATTAAGAACAAACTTTCTATAAAAAAGACTACAACTTAAGAGACAAGTTGACCCTCCAAAAAACATATTTTCCCACCTCAGGCACAAACTTCTTATTAATATTATCCTTTTTTTCAGGCAAGGGAACCATTCTTGTACCACCCCATTACGGACGATATGTATGCCATTAGAGTAGTAAAACATGAAATATATTTTTTAAATTTTATGTTTTCCTAATAATGAATTGTCTCTTCTTTGCAAACCATCAATAGAGAGTCTGTAATTTAATAATAAAAAAAATTGTTAATTTTTTAGTCTTAAAAAAAGAATTTGACATTTCAATGGCCTCACTGTTTGTAGTGAAAAAAACAAATTCACTCAAAAAATACAAATAAAGTGGCATTTGTTTAAATAGTCCACACAATAGGAATATCATATACAACATTAAATCAAGTAACATTTCATTTTATTTATATAAACTTTTTACAAAATGACTCTGTGACGGGGTGGTATGGACAAAGTGTTTCTCTATGTGAACTGCTGGTTTTCAATTTTGTGCATACATTTCACAAGGGCATGTGTTCATTTGACTTGAAGCATTGCTGTGCACTAATCAAAAAAGACACCTGTATGGTCACCCTACCTATATTAGAATCCTATATTAGAATAGTTTCACACATCTTCTCATTCAAACAGGAAGCAGAACCATACCATATCACCATATCACGTCCATTACCACCCCGTCACGTTCACATCCATTACCACCCCGTCACAATAAAAAAAACGTGACAGGGTGGTAAATTTCAACCCAAAATGGCCGCAGATCTCCCATGTGGTCAAGTTTCTCACCTAGCATGCATGCATTCAATCTGAAATTTGATTTTCTTTACATTAATAATGTAAAAGAATTAATCAAAACAGTTTTCCCTATCTACTTTGCGTGACGGGGTGGTTGAGTTAAGCTTGATGGACCCTGTCTAACATGAAAAAAACATCAAATAAACAATGTAAAAAATGTCAGTATTTGCCTGCTTTTGTTCTTGGTGGCTGTAAGGCTCAAATGATGTCACTACCTCTTTGTGATTTCATTTAAAGCAACAGTACATTAATTATAGCTAAAACAAGTTAGTGTGACGGGGTGGTAAGTTAAAATGAGGGACACACACAAATCATAAAATATTTACAAAAAATAATGTTTAATTTGAATAAATATATCTTATGTAAACAGGGACACACATAAATTGCTGAAAAAAATAAAATTTAGAAAAAAATCTATAACTTACTTGGTGATATTTTAGATGAAAATATCATGTTGGTCAACACGGACATGTGAAATTGGCTATGTACTAATGAAAAATGATTACAAAATAGTATGTTCCCCTTCAGTCATTTCACTACGATGTTACATATGGGAACTCGCTTGAGAGTCCAATCATTTCTGAGCCTTATTCAAAAGGCCAATGAAAATTGGCGAGTGGCATTTGCATGCCAAGCCACGCCCCGTACATACGGGTATGCAGCCAGTCATTCAGACTTTTGCTTCGGAGCCGTTCTCTCTGCCCGAGCCTACAAAAAACAAACAAAAAAAAAAACGAAATTGCAACGTTCCTGCTGCTCTTCCCTGCTGACGTGCTGCCATCTAAAAGAGCTTCTAAAAGAGTGTTTTGGCAGCCGTCAGTGGGATCCTGCGGGCGGCCATTTTCAAGGCCAGAAAAGCCTCCTGCTCTCCAGCGAGCGAGCCCCTCTGAGTGCACAGTGGTGCCGCGGTTCCTCCCTGGGCCGACCGGGACTAAAAGAGTGATTTCTCACGGCTGTGAAAAACGTTCTTTTCAGAATGGCGTCCCGCGGCAGGTCGTTAAGCCGTCAATGCTTTTCGGCCGCCGTGGCGAGACACGAGCGGGACCTACGGGTCACTGTACAGAACGTGCCGCCGGCTACCCCAGCCCTGCGACCTTCTGTACCTCAGTGCAGTCTGGTGGAGCTTCCAGAGCAGTACGCTTCCCCGCCAGCCGGGCTGAGTGTCTCCTTTGGTGCTCCAGCAGAGGAGGAGATGTCTGTTGCAGCATCAGAGGGAGAGTCTGAGGGTGAAGCAGACATCTCAGCCGGCCAGCGCCCCCCGTGGTGGCTGTTCCGTCTGAGGTGGACGCCGAACTCTCGGTTATGCTCCTCCGAGCCGCCAGGGGGATCGGTTTGGCGGTACCCCAAGTGCCTTCGGCTGATCCTTCTAGGCTGGATGACTGGTTCCTGGGGAGGGCTCCCGCGGCTCCGCCGCGCTCCCCCCTGGTTCCATTCTTCCCGGAGGTGCAGAAGGAGCTGGTTAAAACATGGCGGGCACCTTTTTCATCTCGCCCACACCCCAGCTCCTCTCCCCTTGCCACCCTCGATGGCGGGGCAGCCCGGGGATATGTGTCGGTTCCCCAGGTCGAGCGCGCTGTCGCAGTGCATCTCTGCCCGCGTGGCACTGCCACCTGGCGGGACCAGCCACATCTCCCGTCCAGGGCGTGTGAACGCTCGTCTGCTCTCGCGGGCCGCGCTTATCGCGCCGCTGGACAGGCTGCCTCGGCCTTGCATGCTATGGCCATTTTACAGGTCTATCAGGCCCAGCCCTTAAAACAGCTTCATGAGGGTGGTTCTGACCAAGACGTGATGCTGGAACTCCGCGCCGCCACCGACTTAGCTCTACGGGCGACGAAGGTCATGGCGCGGTCTCTTGGTCAGGTGATGTCCACGGCTGTGGTCCAGGAGCGACACCTGTGGCTCAATCTGGCGCAGATGGCAGACACCGACAAAGCTCGCTTTCTCAACGCTCCCATCTCCCAGAGCGGCCTATTCGGCGACACTGTCGAGGACTTCGCCCAGCAGTTCTCGGCAGTCCAGAAGCAGACGGAGACTATCAAACACATCCTGCCCCGCCGCGAAGCTTCCATCCTGCCGCCGGTGGCCCCGCCTCTGCCTGCTCGTTGCTGAGGGTGCCCCCCTGCGGCGCCGCCCGCCTCTCAGGGACCGGCCAAGAACACCCGCAAGGAAGTTGCGAAACGTCCCTGATGCGGGCAACCCAGAGGTGATGGAGATTGCTCTTCGGGGGACGACAACATCAACGTCCCCACTCCCGGTGGAGGGCCAGGAGCTACTGTGTACTCAAATATCGCCGCCGACCCACGGGTTGGCGGTACCCACTTTTTCACAGATAGAGCTAATTTCCTCACCTCTGGGGCCTCGGCCCCGAGTTCCCTTTTCGAGCAGCACTTACACTCCTCGGAACCGGACTTGGAGCCTGATATCGCCAGCGCGGGAACCAGGGAAGAAGGTAAGAGCTGCTTATGGCAGTCAGACTTTTCTCCAGAACGTTTCTCCTTCTGGGATCAGTCCCCTTCAGGTCAACCGAGAGAAGAGCAAACTCGCCCCAGTGCAGAGGATCTCTTTTCTCGGTGCGGAGCTGGACTCGGTCAATATGACAGCCCGCCTCACGAACGAGCGCGCGCAGTGAGTGCTGAAGTGTCTGGACTTATTCAGACACAAGACAGCGGTCCCTCTCAAAACATTTCAGAGGCTCCTGGGGCATATGGCAGCTGCGGCCACGGTCACGCCGCTGGGCTTGCTTTATATGAGACTGCTTCAGCGCTGGTTACACGATCGAGTCCCAAGACGGGCATGGCACCGTGGCACACTCCGGATTGGCGTTTCCCCGCAGTGTCGCCGCCTATTCAGCCCGTGGTCAGACCCTGCCTTCCTCCGGGCCGGAGTGCCCATGGGACAGGTGTCCAGGCACGTCGTGGTCTACACGGATGCCTCCACCACGGGTTGGGGTGCTGTATGCAATGGGCAAGCAGCATTGGGCTCCTGGACAGGACCTCGACTGCAGTGGCCCATCAATTGCCTTGAGTTGTTGGCTGTGCTTCTAGCCCTTCATCGCTTCCGATTGACGTTGCGCCAGAAGCACATGCTTGTTCGTACCGACAGCACTGCAACTGTGGCGTATATCAATCGCCAGGGCGGTCTCCGCTCTCCTCGCATGTCACAACTTGCCTGCCGTCTGCTCCTCTGGAGTCAAACGTGACTGAAATCGCTACGTATCATTCCCATACCAGGGGAACTCAACCGTGTAGCGGATCAGCTCTCACGGCAGTCCACCCACCCCTGGAGAATGGCGATTCCAGCTGATTTGGAGTCATTACGGTCAGGCTCAGATAGATCTGTTTGCCTCCCCCGAATCCTCCCAATGCCAGCTCTTTTACTCTCTGACCCAGGCTTCCCTCGGCAGAGACGCACTGGCACACAGCTGGACTCCGGGGCTCAAGTACGCCTTTCCCCCAGTGAGCCTCCTTGCACAGACCCTGCGCAAGATCAGGGAGGACGAGAAGAAGGTCTTGCTGGTTGCGCCACATTGGCCCACCCGGACCACCCGGACAAAATTTCCCTTGCAGCAGCCCCTCCCTGGAAGATCCCCTTGAGGAAAGACCTTCTTTCTCAGGGGATGGGCACAATTTGGCACCCGCGTCAGACCTCGCCGGCCTTCCCCAGGCCGTGATAAATACCATCACTCAGTCCCGAGCCCCCTCTACGAGGCAGGCTTATGTACTGAGGTGGGGTCTGTTCGTTGACTGGTGTTCCTCTCAAGGAGAGGACCCACAGAGATGCACGATTGCAGAAGTATTTTCCTTACTGCAAGAGAATTTGGAGCTCAGGCTGTCCCCTTCGGCTCTCAAAGTGTACGTTGCTGCCATTGCAACGTATCACAATGCAGTGGATGGAACATCCCTTGGTAAGCACCAACTCATTGTGAGGTTCCTGCGAGGTGCGAGAAGGATTAATCCTCCCAGACCGCACCTCATACCCTCTTGGGATCTCTCCGTCGCCCTCCGTGGCCTACGGGACGCCCCATTCGAGCCACTTGCTTCAGTTGAGCTGAAATTCCTGTCACTTAAGACAGCGCTCCTGACTGCACTGGCCTCCATCAAGAGGGTAGGGGACCTACAAGCCTTCTCTGTCAGCAAAATGTGCCTTGAGTTCGGGCCTGGAGATTCTCACGTCATCCTGAGACCCCGGCCCGGTTACGTGCCCAAGGTTCCCACCACGCCCTTTCGCGATCAGGTGGTGAACCTGCAAGCTCTTCCCCCTGAGGAGGCAGACCCAGCTTCTGCGCTGTTATGCCCTGTTCGTGCTCTGTGCATATATGTAGACCGTACTCAGCACTTCAGAAGCACTTTGTCTGCTTCAGAGGTCAGCAGAAAGGGAATGCTGTCTCCAAACAGAGGTTGGCCCATTGGGTGGTGGAAGCCATCTCCCTGTCTTATTTATATCAGGGAGAGCCATGCCCCTTAGGTGTTCGTGCCCACTCCACTAGGAGTGTTGCCTCATCCTATGCGTTGGCTCATGGCGCCTCACTAGCAGATATCTGTAGAGCTGCCGGCTGGACGACACCTAATACCTTCGCTAGGTTCTACAACCTTCACGTAGAGGCCGTTTCCTCCCTTGTGTTAACATAGACTTCAGGTGAGCGGGAGGACGGCTGGTATTGGCTTGCTGCGCCATTCCCACGTGGATCCGTGCGCCATATTCCCAGAATGTTCCCTAGGGTGAACCCTGGGTCCTCCATGCCCCACAGTCAGGCCTAGATGCGGAGTAGTCCCTGACTGTGATCCTGCCTGGGTCTCCTTCGCCCCGCAGGTTGTGGCTTTATTTTCCAATATTTCCAGCGGAGAAGACCGCTGTTTCCCTCGTGTATCCCTAAAAAGCTTTATGGATATATTGAATTATTCTCATTTCCACATGTAAAGATCTCATGTGCTCCGGCCCCCCAACCCATGCTTCAGTACTTCTGGCATCCCTGTGGGGCCCCCTCTACTGGCCCCCAGGGCGTTGGGAAGGTTACGTTACAATTTCCATCGTGGGGGTTGTGCGTAACGCGGCGTCAAGGTTCGTGGCCTGTTCCATGGGTCTGTTCCCATATGTAACGTCGTAGTGAAACGACTGAAGGGGAACATCTAGGCTACGAAGGTAACCCTCGTTCCCTGAAGGAGGGAACAGAGACATTACATCCCCTGCCACGACCCTTGTATGGGGCGTGGCTTGGCATGCAAATGCCACTCGCCAATTTTCATTGGCCTTTTGAATAAGGCTCAGAGATGATTGGACTCTCAAGCGAGTTCCCATATGTAACGTCTCCGTTCCCTCCTTCAGGGAACGAGGGTTATCTTCGGAACCTAGACGTTACTTTTTAAGAAAAGTGTTTTGTCATATATCATGTTAACAAGAACACTTGAATTAATAACTTTAAGCTTTGAAACCACACTTTAGGACATTTTTTGTGCCTTAAGCATCTCATCAAACGTTGCGGACCCAAATGGCACCCGTTTGGTAGAATGACTCAATTAACAAGAGTAGTGAATACTATGATACACTACAGTATACTGCAATTTACTACAGATGACTATGGTAAATACTAAAGTTTACTACAGTACTTCAACAGTTTATGAACGTGCTAAAGTCAAAACTACAGTATGATGTAGTCTAAGTTAACAAGGTGTAGTAAATACTATAATTTACTACAGATGAATATAGTAAATACTAAAGTTTACTACAGTATTTGCTACAGTTTATGAACTCACTATAGTCAATACTACAGTTTGCTGTAGTCTAAGTTAACAAGGTGTAGTAAATACTATAATTTACTACAGTTTACTGAAATAACGGAAGAGAAAAATGTGTTGAAAAAAGTAGTTTTTTTTAGGTTGTTCTTTGCAAACAAAAAGTATTCTAATAGCTTCATAAAATTAAGTTGAACCACTGATGTCACATGGAATATTTTAACGATGTTCTTACTACCTTTCTAGGCCTTGAACATGTTAGTTGTGTTGCTGTCTATGCAGGGTCATAAAGCTGGCGGATTTCATCAAAAATATCTTAATTTGTATTCCGAAGATGAACAAAGGTCTTACGACATTAACAGGCATAATTAATGACAGAATTTTCATTTTTGAGTGAACTGTCCCTTTAAGTGAACTTTTATGATTTTAAGTACACTCCAAGTGCACATTCAATACAATTAAGTGTACTTCTGTTTCACAAGGGATTAGGACCATATGAACCAATACTTATTGTTCTGATTGTGAAGGAGAGTAATGGTCATACTGGCTCCGTTGACGTGCCTCGGCCCACTTAAGCTTTCTGGGCACCATAGATGGAGGGAAAAGGCCAGATTGTTTTTTTAAAAGGCACAGGAGAGCAGAAGAGCAGCAGTCATTATGTTTGTTTGTGGACACTCAATCACATACTCCAGATATAGCACCAGTCTCTATTCTGTCCACTAATGAACCTACTGCTGGGAATCTTTAAAAGCCTGTGTCCAGCCAAGCAGTTTACAAGAGTCCCGCAGAGTGTTCGAGTTAAAGTTTGTTGTGTTTCATGTAGATTTTCTCTACATGGCATTTCAGTCGAAAATCTCTTATGTGAAGAGATATCGCAGAAGAGCCTTCATGCTCCTTTCCTTAATTGCATCAATTTGCATTCACAGAGTTGTTCCACATAACCCGTATTTGGCCATGGTCACCTAGCAACTATGATAAAAGCATGTGAATGAAGTCCCTTATGCTCAGCATGAAAAAGGAGTCAATATGACGTCAAGCAGATATTATTATTCATCTCTCCAACTGGAGCATCTCAACTGGACTTTTCACATTATCCAACCCCAGGAACCTGAGTTTAATTAGGCTGCCCGCTGGAACGCGATAAACATGAATCTATATTCTTCTCTCTTTTTTTTTTGTTTGTGAATACAAGACTGTGTCAAAAATCTGAATTTACTGTTCTTTAATCACTTCAACGCTCGCTATGTGTTATGTAGTCCATCCAAAGGTGAAATTCACTCACAATAGCCACTAGCCAATAGCTCGCCAGTCTAGACTAAACAGTGGCTTTCTTCCCATACGAAGCAAGTTGGAAAGAACCTGGTTCTCACAGTTTTTTTTTTTCGATGTTGGGACCCTGAGTCCACAGCTGCCTGCTGGGTAAGCCCTTGATCCCTTTGGCTAATCCTCCAGTAATGACCCCTCCATCTCCCAGCAACACCACGGAGGTCCTCCGGCTGTCTCCACACCGGCCTGCAAGACGTCCAAACACATCCTGGAGACTGGGCTGTTTCGCAGGCAGGATGTTAGTGGGAGAGGGTGGTGGTTCTAGTTCTGTTGATTCTGCTGTAAAAGCAAGGGATAAAGGCACAGGGTTAACCAAAACCTTGTTTTGTGTTCTTTCTTATGTAATTTTTCTTCTTCTACTTCTACTTTTTTTTTTTATTCAATTCAAACACACAATGACTTTAACAAGAGTTCTTTATGACATTTGTTTTATTTCTTTCTTCTATTATTATTATTTTAGTGCATCAAGTATAAAATGTCATAATATCATCATAGAAAAAAAAAAAAAAAAAAGAGAAGAAAGCCTCTTTTTAATAAAGCCAGAAGTCTCCAACAATGTGCATGACTGCTAAGTAAGTCTCTAAAATAATAGATAATTTAATATTTAAATGGCAAGGCTAAATTAGTTTAGATTGTAAAATTTGTCTGGTAAAAACTTCAAAAAAAGAAAAAAATAATAATAGTGACTTATGTAAAAAAATCCACTTTTGGATGTCAATATCATAAAATACTTTAAAAATTACATTAGTGAGGCACAGGGTTAACCAAAACCTTGTTTTGTTTCCTTTTTTTATATATTTTTTTCTTCTTTTACTTCTACTTTTTTTTATTCAATTCAAACACACAATGACTTTAACAAGACTTCTTTATGACATTTGTTTTATTTCTTTCTTCTATTATTATTATTTTAGTGCATCAAGTAAAAATATCATAATATCATCATATAAAAATAAAAAAAAAGACAAGAAAGACTCTTTAATAAAGCCAGAAGTCTCCAACAATGTGCATGACTGCTAAATTTAATATTTAAATGGCAAGGGTAAATTAGTTTAGATTGTAAAATTTGTCTGGTAAAAACAAACAAACAAAAAAAAGAGAAAAAAAAAATATTAGTGACTTATGTAATGACATTTATCCAGATTTGGATTGATTACTTACAAATTTTAGTCCATTATTGATTACAAATTACATGATAAAAACTAGTTCCCTTCCGGGAACTCGAGCCGCGTCAGGAACGCTATGGGGAACGCCATTGGCGGGCCGCACTCTGAACTATGTCTAACAACCAATGAATGACGGGGGTGACGTCACAGGCGCGGTGACGTCACCAACCAGGAAGTATAAAGCACGTGCGTTTGAAGCCGGCGGCAGCTTTTGTCATTCAGCGAGAGCGCTCTGTGTCTGTGTCTGTCTGTATCATACTGCTGTTTTTCGTGTCCAGTTTGACACAATTTTATTTGAGTAGTATGGCTACACAACAACCTAGCAAAAAAGAGAGTTTGATGGCGGTTAAGCGCCCGCATAGGCAGTGTGTCCCTCCTTGCCAACGCTTCATTGTTGGTGGGGATACACACAGCCTATGTGTGGTTTGCTTGGGAGCGGAGCACGCACAGTCAGCCCTCGAAAAGGCTGGCTGTACGCACTGTGATCGCTTGCCGGTGCGTGTGCTTCGTTCCCGGAAAGCCCTCTTTGAGGAGGGGGCTTTCACTAGCGTGCCCCGTGGGTCTGGCCCCGCTGCCGCCGAGGCGGAGCGGCGGCTGCACTCGTGGGGCTCGCAGCTCGATCTGCTGGAGGGTATGGAGACGGGTGACCCCCTATCTCCGCCCTCACTCAGCGGATCGAGCGATCTCCTCCTGGATGTGGAAGCCCGCGCTGCGGTTTCTTCCCCCCGGGAGGAGGTCCCCGAGTTCCTCTTGTCTTCCTCCGAGGAGGTTGACATTGAAAGTATAACAGAGGAACCACAACCGCCATCACGCTCGCCTCACTATGAGGAGCTCGTCGAGGTGCTGACTAATGCGGTAGCCAAACTGCACATTACATGGCCCGCAGAACAAAATCCCCCTCATGAGCCGCAGCGAAGCCGGTTAGATGACCGCTTCCTGCGGACGAAGTCAGCACCTCCAAAACGGAGCCTTCCCTTTTTCCCCGATCTCCACCAAGAGCTAGCGAGATCGTGGGAAAAGCCATACTCTTCCCGTCTCTTCTCCCCTGCCGAAAATTATGGAAATGTGGGGGGGGCAGAGGAGTATGGCTATAGGGCGATGCCACGGGTCGAACAGACGCTTGCGGGCTATCTGTCCCCCGGTTCGGCATCGTCCTTGAAGGCTCCGTCCTTGCCCACCAGGCCTCTTAAAGTTACTTCCGGCCTGATGGGTAAGGCATACACGGCAGCAGGTCAAGCAGGGTCTTGCCTCCACACTATGGGCATCCTGCAAGCCTACCAGGCTGACCTACTGAAGGAGTTCAGCAGCGGCGAGGAAGTAAGCGTCACAGAGATGCAAAGAACCGCAGATCTCGCTCTCCGCGCCACCAAGGAGGCCGCCCGTGCTGTTGGGCGGTCTATGGCAGCCCTGGTGGCCGCGGAGAGGCATCTCTGGCTGACCCTGTCCGACGTAAAAGAAAAGGACAGGGTCACGCTTCTGGACGCCCCCCTGCAACCATCTGGCCTCTTTGGTGCCGCGGTTGATACCGTTGTGGCTAGGCACCAGGAGGCCCGCAAGCAGGCGGCGGCATTCAGAACATTCCTTCCTCGCCGCGTGTTCTCCTCTGAGGCTGCTGCACCATCTAAGAAGCAGCCTCAGCCGTGTACGAGCTCCCATCGTGAGGCACAGAAACAGAGCGTTGCTGCCCGTGCTCCCCCGGCCCAGCCTAGGGGACCCGGAAAGCGACGCTCTAAGTCGGGGGCTTCCAAGACCAAGAGGCCTGACCTGAGGGTCGTCCTCCAGTCAAGGAAGTCCTCGGCTAAGCGGCCCTGACGGTTGTGGTTCAGGGCCGTTGAGGGCAGCCCCTCTCGAGGGGGTCTGCACCGTACCTCCAGGTGCGGGTTTCAGACCCCTTCGTGGCCCTCAGGAGATGAGTCAGCTAACCCTGCCAGTGTTACAGGGCGCGGCTATCTCCCGCGAGCATCCTCTAGCTGTTCCGCCCGGAAACGTAGCGGCCCTGGAGAGTTCGCAGCCCCCGCGGGGGTCTCTCGAAGAGCTAGTTCAGGAGCTTCCTGCCAGTTCGCTGTTACAGGTCTCCGAGTTAGCTCCTCGAGCAAATCCAGACACCAGTCTCGAGAGGCTGGTACCCTTAGTGAACTTTCTGGCAGCGTGGAAACTACTGCCAAGAGTCTCAGATTGGGTCCTGCGTACTGTAGAGAAAGGTTATGCTATCCAGTTCGGCGCCACGCCGCCACCTTTCAGTGGGGTTTTTCCAACTTTAGTAAGCCCCGAGCAGGGTCTGGTGATGGAACAAGAGGTAGAAACTCTTCTGAGGAAGGAGGCCATCGAGGTGGTCCCTCCTCAAGACAGGGAATCCGGGTTCTACAGCCGGTACTTCATTGTTCCGAAGAAGGATGGGGGGCTTCGGCCCATCTTAGATCTCAGGCTGCTAAATCGTTCAGTCAGGAAGCTGAAATTCAAGATGCTTACTGTCAGGCAGGTCGTGTCTCAAATCAGGTCCGAGGACTGGTTTGTCACGATAGATCTAAAAGACGCTTATTTTCACGTCTCCATCCTTCCTCAGCACAGGAAGTATCTCAGGTTCGCTTTCAGGGGCAAAGCTTACCAATACAGGGTGCTTCCTTTCGGCCTAGCTCTCTCACCCCGCACTTTCACGAAGTGTGTGGATGCTGCTCTGGCTCCGCTGCGACTCCAGGGCATCCGCATACTCAACTACATAGACGACTGGCTCATCCTAGCCAGCTCGGAGCAGTTAGCGGTTCAGCATCGAGGTGCTGTTCTCGCTCACATGAAAGAGTTGGGGTTGAGACTCAACGCCAAGAAGAGTGTGCTCTCTCCACTACAGAAGACCACTTACTTAGGCGTAGTGTGGGACTCGGTCTCCATGCAGGCACGCATGTCTCCTGCACGAGTCGATTCCATACTGACTGCAGTGAATGCAGTAAAGCTAGGCCAGTCACTCACTGTCAAACAGTTTCAAGTACTGTTAGGTCTTATGGCAGCCGCTTCCAACGTGATACCTTTTGGACTGCTGCACATGAGACCACTACAGTGGTGGCTCAGGACCAGGGGGTTCTCCCCGAGGGGAAACCCATTCCGCAAGATCAAGGTCACGCGGCGCTGCCTACGTGCCTTGGCCATGTGGAGGAAACCCTGGTTCCTCTCTCAGGGACCGGTTCTGGGAGCGCCCGGTCGCCGCATCACGCTAGCGACCGACGCTTCCCTTACCGGTTGGGGAGCGGTCATGCGTGGCCGCTCAGCCCAAGGCCTATGGAGTGCCCACCATCTCTCGTGGCACATAAACCGCTTAGAGATGCTGGCAGTATTCCTGGCCCTAAAGAGGTTTCTCCCAGACCTAAGAAACAAACATGTGCTGGTCCGTACAGACAGCACTGCGGTGGTTTACTACATAAACCACCAAGGAGGACTCCGCTCACGCCCCTTGTACAAGCTGGCGTACCGGATACTCCTTTGGTCTCAAGAGAAATTCCTCTCCCTGAGAGCAGTCCATATTCCTGGACATCTGAATGTGGGAGCAGACGTCCTGTCAAGGCAGGGGCCGAGGCCCGGGGAATGGATGCTTCACCCAGAGGTGGTGAAGCAGATCTGGAGAGTGTTTGGCCAGGCTCAGGTGGACCTGTTTGCGACTCAGGAGACATCGCACTGTCCCCTCTGGTACTCTCTAGTTCATCCAGCTCCACTGGGGCTGGATGCCATGGCACAGACGTGGCCGAGGCTGCGTCTGTACGCCTTTCCCCCGATCGCTCTGCTCCCGGGAGTTCTGGAACGGGTCCGTCGGTTTCAAGTGCGGCTGCTACTAGTAGCCCCGTACTGGCCGGCACGAGTATGGTTCTCGGACCTGGTATCTCTCCTAGACGGCTCTCCGTGGGAGATTCCCGTCAGGAGGGACCTCCTGTCTCAGGCTGGGGGCGCAATATGCCACCCCCACCCAGAGAGGTGGAGGTTATGGGTGTGGCCCCTGAGGGGGCACAACTCATAGGAGCGGGTCTCTCAACCGAGGTTGTTGAGACCCTTCTCCAATCCAGAGCTCCCTCTACGAGGAAACTGTATGGCCTTAAGTGGAACTTATTCGCGAGATGGTGCCGCGAGCGCCACCTGGACCCAGTCAACTGCCCGGTCGGTACAGTTCTGGAGTTCCTACAGTCTCGCCTATCCGCAGGGCTAGCTCACTCCACTCTAAAGGTATACGTGGCGGCCATAAGTGCCTACCACGCCCCTTTAGGTGGCCTCTCAGTAGGTAGAGAGCCCTTGGTCATACGGTTCCTCCGCGGTGCGCTCAGGCTGAGGCCTCGAGTGACACCCAGGGTCCCCACGTGGGACCTCGCTGTGGTGCTAGAAGCTCTCTGCAAGCCTCCATTCGAGCCCTTAGAGGAGTCTACGGATCGCGCCCTCACAGTTAAGACGGCGCTCCTGTTAGCACTCACCTCCCTCAAGAGAGTAGGCGATCTGCAGGCCCTTTCAGTGGCCCCATCTCATTTAGAGTTTGCCCCAGGGATGGCCAAGGCCTTTCTATATCCCAGGGTCGGGTACGTCCCGAAGGTCCCCTCCCTAGCACCGCAGCCAGTAACGCTGCAGGCGTTCTATCCTCCTCCATACGTGGAGCCAGGTCACAGGAAGTTAAACTGCATGTGCCCAGTCAGAGCTTTAGACGCATACGTCCACAGAGCTGCCACGTGGCGTAAAACAGAGCAACTGTTTGTCTGTTACGGCCCCCCTAAGAGGGGGAGCCCAGCTTCAAAACCCACTATTAGTAGATGGATCATCGATGCCATAACTACTGCTTACGAGTCCTCTGATCTCCCCTCACCGTTGGGACTCAAGGCTCACTCTACTCGGGGCATGAGTGCCTCGAGAGCTCTGACGGCAGGTGTCCCAATACAAGACATCTGCAATGCTGCGGGTTGGTCCACGCCCCTAACATTCGTTAGGTATTACGAGCTCGACCTCAGAGCCGCTCCAGGCTCGGCTGTACTCTCGGCCTAGTGCGCTAGGCCTAGAGGGGCAGCCACCTCCCTAGCCAGGAGGAGACTTCTCAAGGCGCATTCTTTCTGCGGAAAGAAGAGAAGTCGTTTCGCCACTCATAAGAGATCTGCAAAACTTTACCCCTTTTGTCCGTGAAAGCTAGACAAAAGCCCTTTCAGTCCCTCTTGTCCTGGCAGAACCCCCAGACAAAGGACTAAGACCCCTCGTGAGCCCGAGGGCCGAGGGGTGCCTCTCGCACTGGCTGGCGAACCAGGCAGAGGTCACGGTTCTCGTGTGCCCGAGGGCCGAGAACTGTACAGCCCTCTTGTCCGCGGAATGCTAGACAATGGCTTAATTCTCCTCGTGTTCTGACGCAGGATGCTATCAGACCGAGTGTACTCCGGTCCCTCTGGTTTCTGGCTTTCCCCAGACCAAGGACTAAGACTCCTCGTCTGCCTTCACAGAAGGCCGAGGAGTGCCTCATGCACTGGCTGGCTACCAGGCAGAGGCACCTACTGTCTTCCCCGTGAGCCCGAGGGCCGGGGATTGCAGTGCCCTCTTGTCCGCGTAATGCTAGACAATGGCTTATTCCCTCGCGTCCTGGCGGAGCTCCAGGCCGAGCCTTGGATCCCTCTTGTTCTGGCTGAACCCCCAGACAAAGGATCACCCTCTCCTCGTGTGCCCGAGGGCCGAGGAGCCTTGAGGTCGAGCTCACCGTCCTCGTGGGTCTGCGGACCGAGGACTTCCCACACCATCTGTCCGCCGAGTGCTAGACAGTGGTCATTCGGTCCCTCTTGTTCTGGCTAACTCCCAGACAAAGGACTAAGACTCTGCGTGTGCCTGAGGGCCGTGGAGTACCTCTCGTTCTGGCTGGCGACCAGACAGAGGAAGACTACCATTCCTCGTGTGCCCGAGGGCCGAGGACTACAGGGCCTTCTTGTCCGCGGAATGCTAGACAAGGGCTCTCTCTTTTTCCACCCTGGTTGAGCAGACACTCGCAGGGCTCGGAAATTATGGGGGCGTTGGTAGTCTCGTTCCCCATAGCGTTCCTGACGCGGCTCGAGTTCCCGGAAGGGAACGTCTCGGGTTACTATTGTAACCTTAGTTCCCTGAGGGAACGAGACGCCGCGTCTCGGACCATAATTCCCGCACCCTGCGGCGCTCGCTTCATTCCTAAAAGAGCTGCCGCCGGCTTCAAACGCACGTGCTTTATACTTCCTGGTTGGTGACGTCACCGCGCCTGTGACGTCACCCTCGTCATTCATTGGTTGTTAGACATAGTTCAGAGTGCGGCCCGCCAATGGCGTTCCCCATAGCGTTCCTGACGCGGCGTCTCGTTCCCTCAGGGAACTAAGGTTACAATAGTAACCCGAGACGTTAGTAACGTAATCTAGACGTGCTACTTTTTAGAGTTCTTTTAGATTACTTTTATTATTTTATCAAATTTGTTTTAAACTTACCATTAAACATACCATATTTATATCAAAAAGCAAAGATAAAGAAAATATATTGCACTTTTTGATGTCAACATCATAAAATACTTTAAACATTAGTGAGACACAGGGTTGTTTTGTTTCCTTTTTTATATTTTTTTCTTTCTTTTTTTCTTCTACTTCATCTTTTTTTATTCAATTCAAACACACAATGACTTTAACAAGACTTCTTTATGAAATTAGTTTTCTTTCTTTCTTCTATTCTTATTATTTTAGTGCATCAAGTAAAAATGTCATAAAATCATCAAAGAAAAAAAAAGACAAAAAAAAGTCTCTTTTTAATAAAGAAATAAGTCTAGAATTATGTGCATGACTGTGTATCAGGCTTAGTGAGTCTCTAAAAATAATAGATAATTTAATATTTTAATATTTTAATGGCGAGGCTAAATGAGTTCAGATTTTAAAATTCGTCTGGTACAAACTTCAAAAAAAGAAAAAAAGATATTTGTGACTTATGTATTGACATTTATCAAGAGTTGTGGCACAGGGTTAACCATATATATATTACTATATATTATATCTTTTTTTATTCAATTCATACACACAATTACTTCATTATTATTATTATTATTATTATTATTATTATTATTATTATTATTATTATTATTATTATTATTATTATTATTATTATGTCATCACAGAAAATATTATTATAGATATTTAATAGAGAATTAAGTCTCAAGCAATGTGCATAAACGTAAGGAAAAATATATATAATTATATAAAAATATAAAATATAAATATACAAAATTATATTATAATTATATAATTATATTATAGAGAAAACCCCTGCAGACCTACATGACTGTGTATCAGGCTCCATAAGCCTCTAAAAGTAATAGATAATTTAATATTTTTATGGCAAGGCTAAATTAGTTTATATTGTAAAATTAATCTGCTACAGCCCTCGAAAAATGTAATATTTATGACTTATGTAATGACATTTATGATGTTTCAGAGCTGGATAGATTACTTACAAATTGTGATTACAGGTTACATGATAAAAACTGTAGTTAGTAACATAATCTAGATTACTCATTTTAGGTAATGTAATGTGATTACTTTTTAGAGTACTTTTAGATTACTTTTTTATTTGATCAAATTTGTTTTAAACTTACCATTAAACATACCATATTCATATATAAATATGATAAAGATAAAGAAAATATATTCCTTCCTATGACTTGTTGATGTCAACATCATAAAATGCATGACACATTACATTAGTGAGTTGATAAAAACCTAATAATGAAATCATAAAAATGAAAAATAAAAGCAATTTAAACATTTGAACATTAAAAATAGAACATCAGAGAACTGTACTGGTGACATGTGAATGAGATTATTAAAATGTTAACTTCCTTAGCAATATTTCAAACAAATATTTTATTTTAAAGGTGCCATAGTACGGTGCCCGCCAGGGGACACCTTCGGTTCACTTATGTTTGTCGTGGCCACGACATATAAACTCGTGGGAACATGATATTATGTCGTGGCCACGAGATATTAATTCGTGGGAACGTCATATTAACTCGTGGGAACGTGATATTATGTCGTGGCCACGAGATCATTTTGTCGAGGTAACGACATCCTTATGTCGTGGCCACAAGATGTGATGATGAGGGAACGAGATCCATTTCTCGTGGCCACGACTTATTATGTTGAGGAAACAACATGCATTTCTCGTGGGCACGAGTTTTAATGCATAAACAAACCTGCGTGACCATAGTAACCCAGGATTAGCCTATCAGAGATAGGTTTATTAATATTTTATTTTTAATTAAGAAATTATTATATTAATTGTTACAGAAATTAATACAATATTAAATTATTATATTAACAATGGGCGATGCTGTATATGCGAATGCTGATCTGTCTGTGCGCGATGTAGACATGTATGCATCCCACAGTCTTATTATCTCCTCTTTCCGTAATATTTGTAGGCTATTATTAGTTTATATTCGTTATTTTCCCCTTCATTTCGATCTCTTTACTTATACGTTCTGAATGTAGGTTCTATACCTGGGATTTTTACTGGAATGCAGTTCAAAGGCTGAATTGAACATATATTGTATTTTATTTAGTCTAATTAATAGACAAATATATTTTATTTAGTCTAATTAAAAGACAAATATAGTGTTTCAGTGAGAGTAAATTATTCACGTAGTTTCATCTGGAAATCATTTATCGACACACCGTAAAATAGGCCTACATGACATTTCTATTAACTGATCGTCTTTTTTCCGTATTATTATTATCGTCATCATTATTATAATTATTATTATTATTGTATATATTTTTATTTTCATTTATATTCGTTTCACTACGTGAATGATTCATTCGTCAGTGAACAGTATAGTATTATATAGTCTAGTATCTTAGACGAAACAAAATAAAAATATGTTCAATTCAACCTTTAAACTACATTCCAGTCA
>NC_133362.1:37812213-37874713 GCF_049309525.1 Garra rufa | reverse complement strand
ATCTGACATTATCAAGATTAATTTGTTTTGACACAGTTTAACACTGAGATCTTGTCATATTGTATTACCATTCTCTAAACTATACTGAATAAACTGTGATAATGCGATAAATGTTGAAGGTGTCTCAATAAATTTTGGTTTGACTGTATATATATGAAGTACATACATGAAGTTTGACATGCTGAAAACAAAAGCACTTTCAATTTTGTGTATAGTTAACAGTGTTCATAAAAAAGCTTAACTACTCATACAAGCTAATCTGTTATAACTCTGTTATTATGCATACAATTACATCATGCATGCATAATACTGAGCTAAGACCAGTATACAGTTGCCAAGAGTCCAAAACCTTAGACTTGTAAGTTGGATGATTTTTGTCTTTTATGACTATTCCCCTGGAATGTTCCAGAAAGCATTAGAATATTACAGACTATTACAGAATGTTATGTAATGTCACAGAAACTTCTAGAATGTTCCCATCTTGCAATTGCAAAATATCTTTAAAAACACATTCAAATTTGTAAAAAAAAAAAACTTATTTGTACTAAACCAGTGTTTAAGAGAGAAGCTCTAAAATTCACCAAAATATTGATGCTACATGAAATTAAATAGTATAATAATATTTAGCACCACAGAATTACACAATTTTACCATAAAAATTTTAAGTGAACATTTTTTTGTTACATTGTGTTATCTAATGACCCAACAGTTTTGTCATTTAAAGGCATAGTTCACCCACAAATAAAAAAATTAGCCTGTGATTTACGCACCCTCAAGGAATCCTAGGTGTATATGTGTAACGGGTGTTTTGGGTTTTGTTTTGGGGTTTTGTTTCATGTTCATGTTTTCATGTCTTTTAATTTGTATTTGGTTCATGCTGTTGTGTCTTGCTTCCCTTGCCCTCATGTATTCCTGCCATTGGTCCCTTTGCTCCATGTGTCTTGTTCTGATTGGTTGTCTTTGTTGCTATGGTCTTGTTCCTTGTTTTTCATTGGTTCATTCTTGTCATGTGTCCCTCATTGTCTGTATAAATAGCCCTTGTGTTTGAATGGTCCTTGTCGCATATTAATGTTGTTAACCTGCTGTTCGGTGAGTGTCTGTTTCAAGTCAAGTCTGTTTCTGTCAAGTCAAGTTTATGTCAAGTCTGTATCAAGTCAAGTCAAGTCAAGTCAAGTCAAGTCAAGTCTGTTTATATCAAGTCTGTATCAAGTCAAGTCAAGTCTGTTCATGCCAAGCTAAGTCTGTCAAGCCAAGTCAAGTCTCATCATTGTTTGGATTATCATTTGTTTGTTTGGATTTCTGGATTACTTCACTGTTTCAATAAAACTGCACTTGGGTTCATCACATCTTGCCGTCTCAGTGGACTATTGTTACAATATGGCTTTCTTCTTTCACATGAATGCAATCAGAGTTATATATTAAAATTAATGTCTATATTAAAAAATGTCCTGGCTCTTCCAAGCTTTATAATGGCAGTGAATGGCTGTTGAGATTTTGAAGTCCAATAAAGTGCATCCATTAAGGGTGTGACGAGACACTTATCCTACGAGACGAGACGTAGATTAATGATTAAAAAGCATCAGACAAAAAGACATCAGGTGAAACGGACTCAGATTAAAAGGCATCAGACAAAAAGGCATCAAGCAAAACAAACTCAGATTAAAAGGCATCAGACAAAAAGGCATCAGGCAAATCAAACTCAGATTAAAAGGAATCAGACAAAAAGGCATCAGGCAAAACAAACTCAGATTAAAAGGCATCAGACAAAAAGGCATCAGGCGAGACAAACTCAGATTAAAAGGCATCAGACAAAAAGACATCAGGCGAGACAAACTCAGATTAAAAGGCATCAGACAAAAAGGCATCAGGCAAAACAAATTCAGATTAAAAGGCATCAGACAAAAAGGCATCAGGCGAGACAAACTCAGATTAAAAGGCATCAGACAAAAAGGCATCAGGCGAGACAAACTCAGATTAAAAGGCATCAGGCAAAAAGACATCAGGCGAAACTGGCTCAGATTGAAAGGCATCAGACAAAAAGACATCAGACGAAATGGACTCAGATTAAAAGGCATCAGACAAAAAGACATCAGGTGAAACGGACTCAAATTAAAAGGCATCAGACTATAAAACAACAGGTGAAACACACTCAGATTAAAAGGCATCAGACAAAAAGGCATCAGGCGAAACAAACTCAGATTAAAAGGCATCAGACAAAAAGGCATCAGATGAAACAGGCTCAGATTAAAAGGCATCAGACAAAAAGGCATTACGCGAAATGGACTCGGATTAAAAGGCATCAGACTAAAAGTCATCAGACGAAACGGACTCAGATTAAAAGGCATCAGACAAAAAGACATCAGGCGAAACTGGTTCAGATTGAAAGGCATCAGACAAAAAGACATCAGACGAAATGGACTCAGATTAAAAGGCATCAGACAAAAAGACATCAGGTGAAACGGACTCAGATTAAAAGGCATCAGACTATAAAACAACAGGTGAAACACACTCAGATTAAAAGGCATCAGACAAAAAGGCATCAGGTGAAACAGACTCAGATTAAAAGGCATCAGACAAAAAGTCATGAAGGGAAACAAACTCAGATTAAATGCCATTAGACAAAAAGACATCAGGCGAAACGAACTCAGATTAAAAGGCATCAAACAAAAAGACATCAGACGAAACAGACTCAGATTAAAAGGCATCAGGCAAAAAGACATCAGATGAAACGGACTCAGGACAGACAAAGTTAACCATTGTCCTAAAATAATGCCTTTGAAAGTAATGGATACATCTTGCTGGATATTATTATTAATAAATGAACCAACATTTCCCCAGAATTGTTCAGTATAGTGACAAATCCAGAATAAATGCTGGTCCACACCACTTTGCTTGTTCTGAATGCCTTTTTGTCTGATACCTTTTAATCTGAGTCTGTTTTGCCTGATGCCTTTTTGTTTAATGCCTTTTAATCTGAGTCTGTTTCGCCTGATGCCTTTTAATCTGAGCCCGTTTCGTCTGATGTCTTTTTGTCTGATGCCTTTTAATCTGTGTCTGTTCTTCTGATGCCTTTTTGTCTGATGCCTTTTAATCTGAGTCCGTTTCACCTGATGCCTTTTTGTCTAATGCTTTTTAATCTGAGTCCGTTTCGCCTGATGCCTTTTTGTCTAATGCCTTTTAATCTGTCCGTTTCGCCTGATGCGTTTTTGTCTAATGCCTTTTAATCTGAGTCTGTTTCGCTTGATGCCTTTTTGTCTAATGCCTTTTAATCTGTCCGTTTCCCCTGATGCCTTTTTGTCTAATGCCTTTTAATCTGAGTCTGTTTCGCCTGATGCCTTTTTGTCTAATGCCTTTTAATCTGAGTCCGTTTTCCCCTGATGCCTTTTTGTCTAATGCCTTTTAATCTGTCCGTTTCCCCGATGCCTTTTTGTCTAATGCCTTTTAATCTGAGTCCGTTTCCCCGATGCCTTTTTGTCTGATGCCTTTTAATCTGAGTCCGTTTTGCCTGATGCCTTTTTGTCTGATGCTTTTTAATCTGAGTCCGTTTCGCCTGATGCCTTTTTGTCTAATGCCTTTTAATCTGTCCGTTTCGCCTGATGCCTTTTTGTCTAATGCCTTTTAATCTGTCCGTTTCGCCTGATGCCTTTTTGTCTAATGCCTTTTAATCTGAGTCTGTTTCGCTTGATCCCTTTTTGTCTAATGCCTTTTAATCTGTCCATTTCCCCTGGTGCCTTTTTGTCTAATGCCTTTTAATCTGTCCGTTTCGCCTGATGCCTTTTTGTCTAATGCCTTTTAATCTGAGTCTGTTTCGCTTGATCCCTTTTTGTCTAATGCCTTTTAATCTGTCCATTTCCCCTGGTGCCTTTTTGTCTAATGCCTTTTAATCTGAGTCCGTTTCGCCTGATGCCTTTTTGTCTAATGCCTTTTAATCTGAGTCTGTTTCGCTTGATGCCTTTTTGTCTAATGCCTTTTAATCTGTCCGTTTCCCCGATGCCTTTTTGTCTAATGCCTTTTAATCTGAGTCCGTTTCCCCGATGCCTTTTTGTCTGATGCCTTTTAATCTGAGTCCGTTTTGCCTGATGCCTTTTTGTCTGATGCTTTTTAATCTGAGTCCGTTTCGCCTGATGCCTTTTTGTCTAATGCCTTTTAATCTGTCCGTTTCGCCTGATGCCTTTTTGTCTAAAGCCTTTTAATCTGAGTCTGTTTCGCTTGATGCCTTTTTGTCTAATGCCTTTTAATCTGTCCATTTCCTCTGATGCCTTTTTGTCTAATGCCTTTTAATCTGAGTCCGTTTCGCCTGATGCCTTTTTGTCTAATGCTTTTTAATCTGAGTCAGTTTCCCCGATGCCTTTTTGTCTGATGCCTTTTAATCTGAGTCCGTTTTGCCTGATGCCTTTTTGTCTGATGCTTTTTAATCTGAGTCCGTTTCGCCTGATGCCTTTTTGTCTAATGCCTTTTAATCTGAGTCCATTTCGCCTGATGCCTTTTTGTCGAATGCCTTTTAATCTGAGTCCTTTTCCCCTGATGCCTTTTTGTCTAATGCCTTTTAATCTGAGTCCGTTTCGCCTGATGCCTTTTTGTCTAATGCCTTTTAATCTGAGTCTGTTTTCCCTTATGCCTTTTTGTCTAATGCCTTTTAATCTGAGTCCGTTTCGCCTGATGCCTTTTTGTCTAATGCCTTTTAATCTGAGTCAGTTTCGCCTGATGCCTTTTTGTCTAATGCCTTTTAATCTGAGTCCGTTTCCCCTGATGCCTTTTTGTCTAATGCCTTTTAATCTGAGTCCGTTTCCCCGATGCCTTTTTGTCTAATGCCTTTTAATCTGACTCTGTTTCGCCTGATGCCTTTTTGTCTAATGCCTTTTAATCTGAGTCCATTTCCCCTGATGCCTTTTTGTCTAATGCCTTTTAATCTGAGTCCGTTTTCCCGATGCCTTTTTGTCTAATGCCTTTTAATCTGAGTCTGTTTCGCCTGATGCCTTTTTGTCTAATGCCTTTTAATTTGAGTCCATTTCTCCTTTCTGCCTTTTTGTCGAGTGGTGAGGTTTTGTCGAATGGTGCGAATCTGAGTCAGTTTCATCCGATGTCTAATTGTAGGAGACTTGACACCTGATGTTGCTTTTCCTGAGACCTGAAGCCTTTCAGTCTAAGGCACAATGCCGTTTTGTCCTATGACTGATGCCTTTTAGTCTGAGGCATGACGCCTTTTCGTTGTATGGCTGAGGTCTGAGGATGTCCTAAAATTTACATCAGTTCGCTTCAGAAGGCCTTTATTAACCCTGGGAGCCGTGTGGAGCACTTTTTATGATGGATGGATGCAACTTTCAACAGCCATTCACTGCTATTATAAAGTGAGTGAGTTTTGCCAGATGTCTTTTTGTCTAATGCCTTTTAATGTCTGTTTCCCCTGATGCCTTTTTGTCTAATGCCTTTTAATCTGAGTCCATTTCGCCTGATGCCCTTTTGTCTAATGCCTTTTAATCTGAGTCCGTTTCGCCTGATGCCTTTTTGTCTAATGCCTTTTAATCTGAGTCTGTTTCGCCTGATGCCTTTTTGTCTAATGCCTTTTAATTTGAGTCCATTTCGCCTGATGCCTTTTTGTCTAATGCCTTTTAATCTGAGTCCGTTTCCCCTGATGCCTTTTTGTCTAATGCCTTTTAATCTGAGTCCGTTTCCCCGATGCCTTTTTGTCTAATGCCTTTTAATCTGACTCTGTTTCGCCTGATGCCTTTTTGTCTAATGCCTTTTAATCTGAGTCCATTTCCCCTGATGCCTTTTTGTCTAATGCCTTTTAATCTGAGTCCGTTTTCCCGATGCCTTTTTGTCTAATGCCTTTTAATCTGAGTCTGTTTCGCCTGATGCCTTTTTGTCTAATGCCTTTTAATTTGAGTCCATTTCTCCTTTCTGCCTTTTTGTCGAGTGGTGAGGTTTTGTCGAATGGTGCGAATCTGAGTCAGTTTCGTCCGATGTCTAATTGTAGGAGACTTGACACCTGATGTTGCTTTTCCTGAGACCTGAAGCCTTTCAGTCTAAGGCACAATGCCGTTTTGTCCTATGACTGATGCCTTTTAGTCTGAGGCATGACGCCTTTTCGTTGTATGGCTGAGGTCTGAGGATGTCCTAAAATTTACATCAGTTCGCTTCAGAAGGCCTTTATTAACCCTGGGAGCCGTGTGGAGCACTTTTTATGATGGATGGATGCAACTTTCAACAGCCATTCACTGCTATTATAAAGCTTGGAAAAGCCCGGACATTTTTTATATAATTCTGACTGTATTCATCTGAAAGAAGAAAATCATATACACCTAGAATGGCTTGAGGGTGAGTAATTTATGGCTTTAATTTTTGAGTGAACCATCACTAAAAGAGTTTTAAACTAAATGGAAAGACCAGAACTGAGTGCTTTCTGTATAAAAGTAAATAGGTAAACAATCCTGACCTCTTTTAATGGAAGTACTGTGCCCTGATCAGATGACCCCAGGGACTGTGAGGTAATGGAAAGTATTGTTCTTAATGGACTTGAGCAACCATCACCGCCCATACTGACATGCCTTATGCAACCCAATCATGTCCTCTTTTAGCAAATCAAATAAAATAAACGGCCATTTGAATTCCACATCGAGTGGACTTATATAATGGTGAGATTGCTTCATAGTGGAATTGCTCTTGGATTGTGTTGATTCCCAAGCGCTGTGTTTATTATTTCTGCTCTCAGAATAGCGTCGCATTGTAGTCTGATCCAAGCTGAGATTGAGTAGGGGGGTGAGAAATGTGGAGAGGGAAGAGTTTTTGGGAAGAGGAGAGTAAAGTTCATCCAACAGAGCTTTTTCTTTCTGGCTTTCTGAAACATGTCTGCCACGAACTGTAAAGAGTATTTGCGAGAGTTTCCCATCTGAGATTGCGATGAGGAAGGTCTTTTATGATGTAGCCTTAATGGATGATTGATGGGTCATTTATATTGCTCTTTTCATGGTTAAAGCTGTGGCATTGGCCTCTAATCCTGCATTACCTTTCCCACTAAAAGCTTGCAGTAAATGCCTCTGTGCGTTTACATGCTCAGTCAAGTCAATGCCAACACGTTCAATCTCCTATCGCACCTGTGGGCATATAACTTACAGACCTCACCCTCTGCTTTCCAACATGTTGTTTTTGGAAGAAACACTGGTTGTGTGCATGTTTCGGCAAGACCTGCATGACAAAACCTTTAAAGTAAAGTTTGTCCTCGGTATGTTTACATAGTTCTGCTAGCGCAACGGATCAGCATAGATGTAGACGCTCTCGACATGTAACGGTATCAGAGCCGCTATGGACTGAGGTAAACACAGACATAATTTATCTGTCTTAGCCCCTACCTGCTATTTTACTTTCTTTTTTTCGGGGAGGATCAAGAAGCCAGAAGAGGAGGAAGTCTCTTTCATCTACCGTAGTGTAGAAACATTGACTTTGGCAAGGTGCTGATTGCCTGGAATAGGCAGGAGATTATCATCCTCTAAACTCAGCAGAGAAATAGATTAAACCCTCTCACTGTTTATAGCTGTGCTTATGACAGCGGAAGGAGATAGCATCTGGATTTCAAAGAAACAGCTGACACTCGAGGCCATCATATATTATGAAACACCTAATAACTACATTCCCACTTTTGAAACTCAAAACCAGTTGCCAATTGATTGTGCACAAATGTTCCAATAAACACCTAATTTTACACAGAAAGGGAAAGTATTATATTGTATTATACTCACACTGAATTAGATCGCTTTCTGGCATTTCATGTGGGAAAAAAACTATTATTTTTTCTTTTTTATTTCTTTTTTTTTATTATTAAGTTATGCTTCCGATAAATAAACATACTGATTATACATTTAAATATGAAAAAATGTGTTTAAAAAAAGTTAAACTACAATTTTAAAAGTTTGAGGTCTGTCTTAAGTCTCTTACCATGCCTGCATTTATTTGGTAAAAAATATAAAAAGTACAGTTTAAAATAATTTTTATTTTTTTCATTTATTTTAAAATTTAATTTATTCCTGATTTGTTAGCATTATTATTTCAGTCTTCAGTGCACATGGTCTGTAAGAAGTCACTCTAATATGCTAATTTGGAGCTGAGGAAATTATTATTTATTATAATAAATAATACAAATTAAATATAAATTTTTCTACCTCTGTTATTATCAATGTTTTCCCCAGTTTTTGTTGTTGTTGTTGTTGTTGTTAATGAATGGAAAATTCAAAAGAACAGCAGTTATTCAAAATTAATGCATTTATGCTATATAATTTTTTTTTTTTTTTTAAGTTTTGAATGATCAAACACATTATAGTTGTATGATTTCAGCAAACTGTCTTTTATTAAAATTTTAAAAAATTTATATTGGAATTGGTTAAATGAAAAAAGAAATGTTATAACTAACATTTATTATATTATATTATTTTATTATAATATATTATATTTATTATATATTAAGATGTAGACAATATATATTCTGATTTACATCAGACACAGGGCAATGAAACAGGAGAAACGCTTAGTAGAGTCCGCACAGCAAAACAATACTTCGCAAGGCCTGTTTGGTTTAGGCCCTGCTTATATGGCAGACAAACAGGAAGTTACCACAGAGGCAGCAGAGGGAGCAGCAACAGTCAGTGTGAGTAAGGGCTCCCTCTGCTGGCCTGGCATTACAGATCCCCCCCCCCCCTCTAGGAGCGACTCCTGGCGCTCCAAAACAACAACAACAGTCCATAAGTCCAGGAGGGTGGTAGAGCAGGGGGTGGGACGGTGGACCAGGTCCATGAAGGGGAACAGGTACAGAGTCAGGGCCTGGTCCTTGGAGCAGAGGCAAACAGTGGAGCACTGGAGGACCTGGGCCATGGAGCAGTGGCAGACAGTGAGGCAATGGACGTGACTTGGCTCTGGCCGCTTGGGCGAGACGTGACTTGGCTCTGGAATAACAGCAGTAACTTGGCTTGGCTCATGAAGATCAACTGTGGCTTGGCTTGGCTCATGAAGATCAACTGTAACTTGGCATGGCTCATGGAAATCAGTTGCAACTTGACTTGCCTCATGAAGATCTGCTGTAACTTGGCTTGGCTCATGAAGATCAACTGTGGCTTGACTTGGCTTTGAAGGAACCACTGCGACTTGACTTAATGTTGGACGAGCAGCTGTGGCTTTACCTGTCACATGAACCTCAGCTGTGACGTGACTGGACTTAGCAGGAACAGCAGCTGTAATGTGACTTGACTTGGCAGAAACAGCAGCTGTGACATGACTTGACTTGTCAGAAACAGCAGCTGTGACATGACTTGACTTGGCAGCAACAGCAGCTGTAACGTGACTTGACTTGGCAGGAACAACAGCTGTAACGTGACTTGACTGAGGAACCTCATCTGGAAGAACAGCCATGATAGATGCAGACTCTGGAGCAGGAGACATGACGTGAACAGGCCGTAGCTTGACTGAAGCGGCATAAGGTGGTGCTGGCTTGGTTGACATGACGCTAGCGGGTGCTGGCTGGGCTGACGTGAGTTTAGGGAGACCAGCTGCTCGCGCCGACAGCAGTGGTGGGTCCTCTATGCTGGAGGCCAAGCATCTTGAAACCAGGTTGACACTATGAAGCGGGGATGTAGCGGCCATTTTGGGTACAGGCTCTGGGCTGGCAGCCATCTGGTGAACAGGCTTTGGGACGGTGGCCATCTTGTGAACAGGCTTTGGGATGGCGGCCATCTTGTGAACAGGCTCAGGCGTGGCGGCCATCTTGTGTAGTGGCTCTGGAAGGACGGCCATCTTGTGAACAGACTCTGGAATGGCGGCCATCTTGGCGACAGGCTCAGGTGTGGCGGCCATCTTGTGTAGTGGCTCTGGAAGGACGGCCATCTTGTGAACAGACTCTGGAATGGCGGCCATCTTGTGAACAGGCTCTGGGATGGCGGCCATCTTGGTGACAGGCTCAGGCGTGGCGGCCATCTTGTGTAGTGGCTCTGGAAGGACGGGTGCAGGCATGGCATGAGCAGGCCCTGGAGCGGCAGACGTGATGTAAGTAGGCTTTGGCGTGGCAGCAGGCTTAGTAGCTGTGACGTGAGAATTCTTTGGCTTGGTAAAAGTGACTTGAGCAGGCTTTAGCTTGGCAGACATGACGTGAACAGGTTTTGGCTTGGCAGATGTGACTTGAACAATCCCAGACGTGACATGAGCAGGGTGATGTGTGAGGGGTACTGTGGGATTGTGCGGCTCCTTTTCCACAACCCCCACAGTAAAATGTGAACCTGTCAGGAACAGAACAAAGTCAATATATTGTTCTAATGAAGCCGAGCATCTATTGTCTGGCATGAGGTCATATAAATCGTCCTGAAGTCCATTACGGAAAATGCCCTTTAAAGCCGTGTCATTAAAATAAACAAGATGGCACAGTTTGCAAAAATCCTCAACATACTCCTCTATAGTCCGGTTACCTCGATGTACACAGAGGAGGCGTAATGCTGGGTTCATTGTTGATCTGTATTCCAAAAGCTGCTGGATCTTGGGTAAGGCGAAGTATTTCTGTAACACAGGACTCGTTGAAGATCCAAACGCTAGCTTTATTTAACAGATCTTAGTCAAGACAGGCAGTGTCGATCTCCAAACAAACAGTAACACGAAGGCAAGACAAAAGCGTAATCCAGTAATCAGGCAGAACGTCAAAATCCAGTGAGCAGTCCGAAAGTAACAAATAAACAAGGCTATGAAACTAAGACAAACTATGGCAATGGCAAAATAAGAAGCTGTAAGTGGTTCGCACTCTGAAAAAATTAGACAAAGTCTTTAACAAAAAGAATCAAGTGTTTTAATGGAGCAAGAGCAGACGTTTCAGCCATCCAGCTATTCTCAATGCTCGTAATGCTCGTAATGGCAAAATAACAAAGACTATGACAATGAAACAAAACCGTGGCAAAAATAACAAAACATGGCAATGAAACAGGAGAAACGCTTAGTAGAGTCCGCACAGCAAAACAATACTTCGCAAGGCCTGTTTGGTTTAGGCCCTGCTTATATGGCAGCAACAGTCAGTGTGAGTAAGGGCTCCCTCTGCTGGCCTGGCGTTACAACAATTTACATTTATATGTTCAGATTTGCATATATATATATATATATATATATATATATATATATATATATATATATATATATATATATATATATAATATATATATATGTAAATCTATATATATATATAAACAATTTACACAAATATATACAGACTTGCATCTATATATTCAGAATAATAAATACATATTCACAATTTACATGTATGTATGTGTATATATATATATATATATATATAACAATTTATATTTATTTATTCAGACTTACATCTATATATTCATATTTACGTTTATATATTCAGAATAATAACTACATATTCAGATTTACATATATATATTCTGATTTACATTTATATATGTAGACTTATATCTAAATATTCAGATTTACATATATATATATATATATATATATATATATATATATATATATATATATATATATATTCATAATTTACATTTATATTTTCAGATTTGTATCTATATATTCAGACTTGCAATAATATATTCTGAATTACATTTATATATTCAGATTTCTAACTATATATTCTGATTTACATTTATATATATACTACATACTAGACTTTCATCTACATATTCATATTCATATTTACATTTATATATTCAGAATATTAACTAAATATTCATATTTACATCTATATATTCATAATTTACATTTATATATTCATACTTATAACTATATATATTCTGATTTACATTTATATATTCATACTTATAACTATATATTCTGATTTACATTTATATATTCAGATTTGTATCTATATATTCAGACTTACAGCTATATATTCCGAATCACATTTATATATTCAGATTTCTAACTATATATTCTAATTCATGTTTATATATTCTGATTTATAAATCAGATATAAGAATAATAACATAAAAGCATATAAAATTACTAAGGATTATTTTCTGGCAGGGACATTGAAAGAAACTGTTACCACTATGAATAAATTATAAAATGAATAAACTGTGAGTCCTTACAAAGAAACATGTTTGCTTCATGTGCCTTATATAAAATAATATTGATATACTAAGACATATTCGATCAATAAATGCATCTTATCTTGTTTTAGAATTAATTCATCCATTCGGATTGTAAAGAAATGCTCTCAAACACCTGTGTGTAACAGGTTTTGTTTCTGTTGCGCTGGATTACTCACGATGGAACATGCTAAAAATATTATGACAATTCCTTTCCATTCCCTCAGAGCCAGACTGATAATGGAAGTCATAATTATAGACTGTAATAAAGGCCTGTTTCTGTCTGATACAAGCGTGCCAACATCACCACTGTTCCCATCCCACCCTTAGATAGGATGTTATCCAACATCCTGCCTGTTTCCCTTCTCTCGGCCGATACCCCCCTAGTCTTTCCTCTGACCTGCCCCAGCAGGACTGCCCCAGGATGGGGAACTGTCAACGGTGCCGGTGGGCAAAACCGAGCTCTGCTTTGACCTGCCCCATTGATGACTCTGGGTTCCTCCAGGCCTTGTGCTCTGCATCACACTGCCCAACATGTGTTTCCTGTTGTTGCAGACTCGCTTGGAGAGTCCCAGGCCTTTTCCCGACAGCAGTGCTGCCTTTGTTAGGGGAAGCGTTCTGGGAATGGTTTAAATTTAGGTGGGTTTGACAGAGTCTTTTTGAGGGCTAATGTGATTGAGGCCTGTTTCTTCACCCTTTCCTCGCTCTGAGAATTATAGGCCACTATGGAGAGAGTCTGGCGCTGTGATTCATTAAAGATTAGCTTTTATTGGTTTTAATAGTGTATAATAGGTGTGAAACTGTGTGCGAGACAGAAGAAGGGAGCCAAACTCTTATGTATTCTAGCGTGTTTGTTTTATGCAGTTTGTATGCGCTCATGTTGAAGGTATTCATGGGATAATCTGGGTTCAATGCAACTTAAGTTCAATTGGCAGCATTTGCGATATAATGTTGACTACCGCAGAAAATATGTCAACTTTTGCTTTTTTCGAAAAGGGCTAGGTTACAGTGAGACACTTGGTAGAAGTGAACAGGGCCAGTTTTTTGAGGCTTTGAAAGCAATGGAATAAAAATGTTTTTGTCTCACAATTCAGTTCTGATTTTTTTTCATGTCATTCTGAGGGGGGGGGGGGATCCTCTGAATTGCCATGAAATAAAACAATTAAAAAGTAAAGGGAACTTTTTTTGTTTGTTTGTTTTTTTTTCTCAATTCAATTCTCACTTTTTTTCTTGGAAAGAAAAAAAACAACACTCAGAAATAAAATGAAATAAAATAAAATAAAGTTAATGGTGACTTTTTATTTCGCAGTTCTGTTATGACATTTTTCAATTAATTCTGAGGGGCAAAAAAAAAAAATAATAAAATAAAATAAAATAAAATAAATAAAATAAAATAAAATAAAATAAATGTTACGACTTTTATCTCACAGTTTTTTCCAAGTAATTCTGATGGGAGAAAATATTCTGAATTGCCATGGCATAAAGTATATAATCATAATTAAAAACAACAACGAGTTTTTATCTTACAATAAAATTTTGACTTTTCTTTGTTGTCATTATCAGGGGGAAACAACACTAACAATTGCCATGGAATAAAATAAATAAATAAATAAATAAATAAATAAATAAATAAATAAATAAATACAATAAAATAATAAAGGCAATGTCAATTTTTTTTTTATCTCACAATTCAGTTGACTTTTTTCTTTTAATTCTGAGATGGAAAAAAAACTTCTGAATTACCATTGGAATAATAATAATAATATTAATAATAAAAGTCATGGAAAGTTTTTGTCTCCCAATTAAATATTGACCTTTTATCTTGTAATTCAGATGGAAAAACAACCCTCAGAATTGCCATAAAAAATAAAAATAAAATAAAATAATGCCGACTTTATATCTCACAGTTCAGTTCCGACTTTTTCCAAGTAATTCTGATGGAAGAAAAAATTCTGAATTGCCATGGCATAAAGTATATAATAATAATTAAAAACAACAACAACTTTTTATCTCACAATTACATTTTGACCTTTTTTTTTCTTGTAATTCTCAGGGGGAAACAACACTAAGAATTGCCATGGAATAAATAAAATAAATAATAAAAATAAATAATATAATAAAGGAAATTGCAACTTTTTATCTCACAATTCAGTTCTGACTTTTTTTCTTCTAATTTTGAGATGTAAAAAAATCCTCTGAATTACCATTGGAATAATAAGGAAAAAAAAGTCTGGAAACTTTTTATTTCACAATTATAATAAGGTAATATAATATTATCATAAGGTAATAAATCTGACCTTTTTTCTTGTAATTCTGAGGGAAAAACAACCCTCAGAATTGCCATAAATTAAAATAAAATAAAATAAAAAGGTAATGGGGACTTTTTATCTCACAGGTCAGTTCTGACTTTTTTCAAGTAATTCTGAGGTGAGAAAATATTCTGAATTGCCATGGCATAAAATATATAATAATAATTATTATAAAATAAAAAAATATATATTTTTTGTAATTCTGTGGAGAAAACAAAACTAAGAATTGCCATAAAATAAATAAAATAAAATGAAATAAAAAGGTAATGGCGACTTTTTTATAAATATTTAAACAATTCAAAAAAATTTTTTATAAACTCAGAATTGCACAATTGTTAGAAGAAAATTCTATATATCGATTTTTTTTCTTACAAATGTATATATTTGTAAGTAAAAAGTCAGAATTGACTTTTTTTCTCCTTTTTAATCTCACAGTTCTGAGTTTATGTATTATCTTTATGTGTTAGCAAATTTGTAAAATTGGATTAAACTTTTAACAAGGCACTTTATTAAGTAATTGTTTCATGGTAAAGTTAAATTAACATGTCTATATTTTTCATCTATACTGTTGAACATTTGCAGTACAAACTGGCCCTATTCAGTTTCATTGTAAGTGCTATAATGTAACCCATATTTTATTCCTTGTTTTAACGAAAAAGAAGAACACGTGAAAATTAATTTTTGTGGTAATCAACAGTATGCCACAAGTGTTGTCAATTGAGCTTAATTCGCATTGAAACCATGATATTCCTCAAGCTTAACTTTTATTGGAACCTGAACGGTCCCAAATGGAAAATTTAGCAGAGGAAATTCAGCTTTGCTGTTAGTCAGTTGGAGCTCTGCTGCTCCTCTCATTCTGTATTTCATCAGTGACTGAGCCAGAGAAGCATTAAGTATAAATTTATATCAAAACCAGTTCTAGACAATTTCCAGCTCTCATATGATCTGCTCCTGTGAGGATCATGACTTTGGGTGAAACTTCAATGGTGGTGTTGTGCTCTGGGTTTCATTGAAATCATTCGTAACCGCACACGGTATTTCAAGAGCGTTTGTAGGTCCCGGGCCTGGAGTTGCATGAGTGTTTTCCATCAAGGATTGCGCTAAATTACGGTGCGGTGAAAAACTGGAGGCTCAGCATTTCGCCCCCCTCGCTCCTCCGTCTACCCCTCCTCCTCCTCTCCAAACCCGGACCCCCACCCCCCTCCTTCTCCTGACACAGCACTTTGCCTGCCTGTGCTCTGCAGCCGGTCTGTGACATCACAGCTCACATCTCGATAAACGTCAAAACATTCCCCAGCACGATGAGTCTCAGATGCCCGGCTAAATGCGTTCCATATGGGCCCTTTATCCCCTGCTCCCACTGGGGAAGGAGGAGGGGAGGAAGAAGGGATGAGGGCTGAGGGATTGAGAGAACTTTGGCAGGCTGAAGGAAATGAGAGCTTTCATCTTTTCTCTCTCGCTGGCCCTGGCCTGGGTTTCTCCAAAGAGTCGTTATTCTCTAAGAAGACCTGTCTGGTTTTGTCATCTGTCAGGGTATCTATCTTATGCATATCTCTCTGTCTCTCTCTCTCTCTCTCTCTCTCTCTCGCTCTCTCTCTCTCTCTTTTCCTCCCACCTCTGTCCCTCTGTTAGGAAACAGAGTGGAGAATGTTTTCCAGTGCAGTGAGGATACCTTTTCCTCCAGTGGTGTGGGTTTGACTTGGCAGCAGTTCATCCAGCAACCAGCTTCTACAGCCTGGGAACATCCTGCCTGCTGCACAGAGGTGCAGAGGACACACACACACACACACACACACACACACACACACACACACACACACACACGTTGGGTTTACATGTTTTATGGGGGCATTCCATAGGCGTCATGGTTTTTATACTGTACAAACCGTATTTTCTATGGCCCTACACCTACCCCACACCTAAACCTAGCCCTCACAGGAGATTTTGCACACTTTTACTTCATCAAAAAAACTCGTTGTGCATGATTTATAAGCCTGTTTCCTCATGGGGACCTGAGAAATGTCCCCACAAGGTCAAAATCTACTGGTATTCCTATCCTTGTGGGGACATTTGGTCCCCATAACATGATGAATACCAGGTACACACACACACATGCGCACGCGCACACGCACACGCACACGCACACACACACACACACACACACACACACACACACACACACACACACACACACACACACACACACACACACACACACATTGGATGGTCTTTTTTTCCCCCAGTTTTATCAATGTGTATTGTATCTGTCCCTATTCAAGTAAACCACTAATTAAAACAAGTATTTAGTTAGTTAGTTATTTACAGTTAGTTTATTAGTTAGTTAGTTAGTTAGTTTGTTACAAATAGTTAATTAGTTATACTTTTGCTATAAACACCAATGATGCATTGGATGGTCTTTTTTTCCAGTTTTATAAATGTGTATTGTATCTGTCCCTATTAAAGTAAACCAATAATTAAAACAAGTAGTTAGTTAGTTAGTTGGTTGGTTGGTTGGTTGGTTGGTTAGATTTTGCCCAAATAGCTTACTTTATATTAAATAATAACTTTTGATGATATTTTTAGTTAGTTAGTTACAGTTAGTTAATTTGTTATACTTTTGCTATAAACACAAATAATACTTGCATTGGATGGTCTTTTGTTTTTTGTTTTATCAGTGTGTACTGTATCTGTCCCTATTCAAGTAAACCAATAATTAAAATAAGTAGTTAGTTAGTTGGTTTGTTGGTTGGTTAGTTAAATTTTGCCCAAATAGCTTACCTTATTTTATATTAAATATTAACTTTTGATGATATTTTTAGTTAGTTAGTTACAGTTAGTTAATTAGTTATATTTTTGCTATAAATACCAATGATACTTGCATTGGATGGTCATTCTTTTCAGTTTTATCAATGTGTATTGTACCTGTCCCTATTAAAATATATATGTAGTTAGTTAGTTATACCTTTTGCTATATTTTCTTATAAACACTATAATGATACTTGTATTGGATGGCTGTTCTTTTCAGTTTTGTCAATATATATTGAGTAAACTAATAATTAAAAGTAGTAGTTAGTTAGGTCGTTTTAGTTATGTATTTTGCTAAAAACACTATGATACTTGCATTGGATTGCTTTTTTTTAGTTTTCTCAATGTGCATTGTATCTGTCTCTGTTCTAGTAAACAAGTGATTAAAAGTAGTTAGTTAGTTAAACCTTTTGCTATAATACTCGCATTGGATGGCCGTTCTTTTCAGTTTTATCAATTAAAAGTAGTTAGTTAGTTTGTTAAACTTTTTCTATAAATACTAATGATATTTGCATGGGATGGCTGTTATTTTCGGTTTTATCAATGTATTTTGGATCTGTCCCCATTCAAGTAAAGCAATGATTAAAAGAAGTAGTTAGTTGGTTATATATTTTGCTATAAATACTATAATGACACTTGCATTGAAAGACCATTCTTTTCAGTTTTGTCATTGTATATTATACGTCCCTTTTCAAGTAAACTAATATTTAAATAAAGGAGTTAATTAGATTTAGTTATATATTGTGTTAAAAACACTATGATACTTGCGTGGATAGCCATTCTTTTCTGGTTTATCAATGTTTATTACATCTGTCCCTATTTAAGTAAATACAATAATTTAACGTAGTTAGTTAGTTATAATTAATTAGTTAATTAGTTTTTAATACCGTTTGCTATAATACTTGCATTAGATGGCAGTTATTTTCAGTTTTATCAATGTTAATTGTATCTGTCTCTATTCGAGTAAACCAGTAATTAAAAGTAGTTAGTTAGTCAGTCAGTCAGTCAGTCAGTCAGTCAGTCAGTCAGTCAGTTAGTTAGTTAGTTAGTTAGTTAGTTACACCTTTTGCTATAAACACTAATGACACTTGCCTTGGATGGCCCTTCTTTTCAGTTTTATAAATGTGTATTGTATCTGTCCCTATTCAAGTAAACCAATAATTAAAAGTAGTCAGTCAGTCAGTTGGTTAGTTAATTAATTAGTTAGTTATACCTTTTGCTATAAACACTAATGACACTTGCATTGGATGGCCCTTCTTTTCAGTTTTATAAATGTATATTGTATCTGTCCCTGTTCAAGTAAAGCAATAATTAAAAGTAGTCAGTCAGTCAGTCAGTCAGTCAGTTAGTTAGTTAGTTAGTTACACCTTTTGCTATAAACACTAATGACACTTGCATTGGATGGCCCTTCTTTTCAGTTTTATAAATGTGTATTGTATCTGTCCCTGTTCAAGTAAAGCAATAATTAAAAGTAGTCAGTCAGTCAGTCAGTCAGTCAGTCAGTCAGTCAGTCAGTCAGTTAGTTAGTTAGTTAGTTAGTTACACCTTTTGCTATAAACACTAATGACACTTGCATTGGATGGCCCTTCTTTTCAGTTTTATCAATGTTTATTGTATCTGTCCCTATTCAAGTAAACCAATAATTAAAAGTAGTCAGTCAGTCAGTTGGTTAGTTAATTAATTAGTTAGTTATACCTTTTGCTATAAACACTAATGACACTTGCATTGGATGGCCCTTCTTTTCAGTTTTATCAATGTTTATTGTATTTGTCCCTATTCAAGTAAACCAATAATTAAAAGTAGTCAGTCAGTCAGACAGTTAGTTAGTTAGTTAGTTAGTTAGTTAGTTACATCTTTTGCTATAAACACTAATGACACTTGCATTAGATGGCCCTCCTTTTCAGTTTTATAAATGTGTATTTTATATGTCCCTATTCAAGTAAACCAATAATTAAAAGTAGTCAGTCAGTCAGTCAGTCAGTCAGTCAGTCAGTCAGTCAGTTAATTAATTAGTTAGTTATACATTTTGCTATAAACACTGAGGATACTTGCATTGGATGGCTGTTCTTTTCTGTTTTATCAATGTATATTGTATCTGTCCTTATTCAAGTAAACTAATAATTAAAAAAAGTAATTAGTTAGTTAAGTACTGAGCTAGTTAGTCAGTTAGTTAGTTATACATTTAGCTATAATCATTATGATGCTTGCTTTAGATAGCTGTTCTTTTTTTTTCAGATTTATCAATGTACTGTATATTTTACCTGTTATCACCTTATTCAAATCAACCAATAATTTAAAAAGTAGTTAGTTAGTGATATATTTTGCTAAAAACATTATGATACTTGCATTGGGTGGCTGTTCATTAGTTAATAAGTAAGTTAGTCAGTTAGTTAGTTATACCTTTTGCTATAAACACTAATTATACTTGTGTTAGATGGCTGTTCTTTTCAGCTTTGTCAATGTATATTTTACCTGTCCTTATTCAAGTAAACCAAGAATTTAAAAAAATAGTTAGTTAGTTAGTTAGTTATATATTTTGCTAAAACACTGTTATACCTGCATTGGATGGCTGTTCTTTTCAGTTTTATTAATGTACATTGTATCTGTCCCTATTCAGGTAAACCAATAATTAAAAAAGTAGAAAGTTAGGGAGATAGGTATAGTGAGTTAGTTGTACCTTTTGCTATAAACATTATGATACTTGCATTAGATGCCCGTTTCTTTTCATTTTTTTTCAATGCATATTTTATGTCACTATTCAAATAAACCAATAATTGCAACAGTAGTTAATTGTTAGTTAGTTAGTTATACCTTTTAAGCGCTAAAACTTGCATTAGATGTTTTTTTTTTTTTTCAGTTTTAACGGCTGCCTCTATTCAATTAAACCGATAATTGAAAAAAAAAGAAAAGGTAGTTACTTACTTAGTGAAGAAGCCAAAAAAGCTGGTCCAATATTGCATTCATACATCTTCAAATCTCCAATTATTCTTTGGTTTTATTATCTGTAATCATCATGCATTAGTAGTAGACATGATGCATCATTCACGCTTAAAATGAAATATGAGTTGAACCTTATTTGAAATGGATATGCATGGTCCATACTGACAGGGCCTGGAGTTTAAGGGCCCATAAGAGGGCCTGGTTCAGTTTTGCGCTCAGAAGCAGTCCATGGCTGTTTTGTGCAACTGAGACTTTTGTTTGGCTCCCCCCTGCTTTTCCCCCATTAATCATAGTTAATGTTCACTTAATCCTGTGTTCTTTTTTGCTGATTAGTGCCCAAGGGGTCATAACCAGTCTTTCCTCTAAATGCTTCCAATAAAGACTTACTGCCGGGCAGTTTTGCCCTTCAACCTCGCCATTGTTTCCTTAATTGATCACTGTTGATTGGTTAGGATTTTTCATACATGGATACCACTCTTGATCAAAGGGCCCCTTCAATTAATCTGATTGGGTCTCCTCTGGCTTAAAACATTCTTGTGCACCATTACCAAACAATGTTCATGGAGGGATTGCAACTGAGGGAACCAGAGCCTGAAAGAGAAGAGTTGACCCCGAGGCGACCGGCCAGTCCAAAGAAAGCGAAAAGAAAAGCCTGTACCATAATCAAGAGGGCTTAGCTTGTATTTCCTCTCCTCACTACAAGAGCTTCTTGTCTGAGAGGGTAACATGTAAAAATAAGAGGATCTACAGACAAGCCAAACATTTATTATCTTTGCAGTATTTGCACAGAAAAGTGAAGATCATGTACAATGTAAAGTCTTTCACTGTTTTAATCCTCTTTATTGAAGTAAGTCATGGGATAAAGAGCAGTTGGTGCACCAAAGCAGGTTCCAACAGTGCTTTTGGACAAACTTTGACAAAACACTGAAAATCAAGGGTTTTGGGTGTGTGCACACACCTGTTTAGCAAAGCAGTGATATAAAATCAAACCAGCTCAGCTAACCGCAATCTTTTCACATTCTGTCAATCAGCTGTTGAATAACAGGAACAAAATGTTTATGCATGACAGGAATGCCATGTGCGTGATTCCTTTCTCTTGGGTTTTAAGTTCATCCTTTGGATTAATATGTATTAGATGTATGTAATACTGTATGAACTGTACAAGTTGAAGTGTTTACTAACATAGTAAAGCACATGTAAAGTATATAAAGCTATGATTTTTTAGGGACCTGAGAGACAAAGACTTTATTGAAAGACACATTTGGAGTTTGCTCATGAAACTGTGTGTAGGAGGAATTTCAGAAGTGTCTCGCTCTTATCTGTGATATGAAAGAGTCTCTCAGCTTGCGGGTGTCCCACTCACCTGCCTGAGCCAAATTCTGTGTATGTTGGCTGCGTGCTAATGGAGATTGGAAACCGCACCGGAAAGTCCCATTCTCATGAGTGTTCCGGCAAGCACTTTCAATCTGATGAACTTTATCAATAGTTATATTTCTGCAAACACAACATCAAAGGAACTCTCTGAAGCCTGGAGAGATATATAAGGGTCATGTGCCAAGTTTCAAAGAATTGTTGATATTGTCTTGAATGACCTCAATGGTTTATAAAAATGACTAAATGAGTTATTCTATCAATGATCTATGAGTCATTTCAGACGCTGAGTGACTTAATTCAGAGAACATGGTCCATTTGCATTGTTTCACTTGAACTTTTGCAAATCATTTAAAGGCATAATTCACTCTAAAACTAAACTTTTATCATTTACTTTGCCTTATGTCCATGCAAACCTGTTTCACTTACATGAAAGGAGAATTTTTAAGTACAAGCTGCTATTTTCTATGCAGTGATCATGACTAAAAAAATTAAAGTAGCCAATATAACTTATATGTTATACAGTGGTGTGAAAAAGTGTTCCCTTCCTGATTTTTTATTTTTTTTGCATGTTTGTCACACTTTAATGTTTCAGATCATCAAAGAAATTTAAATATGAATCAAAGAAAACACAAGTAAACACAACATGCAGTTTTTGAATGAAGTTTTTTTATTATGAAGGGAAAACAAAATCCAAACCCACATGGCCCTGTGTGAAAAAATGTTTGCCCCCTAAACTTAATAACTGGTTGGGCCACGCTTAGCAGCAACAACTGCAATCGAGCATTTGCGATAACTTGCAATGAGTCTGTTACAGCGCTGTGCAGGAATTTTGGCCCACTCATCTTGGCAGAATTGTTGTAATTCAGCAACATTGGAGGCAACACAAACAAGGCAAGATCAGGAACATAAACTTCAGGAACAAGAATCACGAAAAACAAACCACACAGAAGACAATGCAGCCAGAATGAGCAGTGAGACATGAGCAGCTTTAAAGTCCGTATAATTGTGAACAGGTGTGAGTTGAGACGAGTGTAACGATCACAAGACAGGTGTATACAATCAAGGAAGTGCAGTGCAAGGGAAAGGGAAACAGCGACCTCAGGTGGCTGAGGGAAGCCCCACAGCCCAGATCATGACAATAAGTTCCTTCCTGCTCGTCACTCGACTTATCGTGACTAAATTCAAGATGGTGGCGGCCGGTAAATTTATTGCAGGTACTGTCTGTATAAATCTTCTTGTAAATAAACTACCGGTGCTTTTTCTGAGTTCTCAATGTCTCGTTTTAAATGTCAGGGCCCTTGGAAGTCTACCAATGAAGTGTGGAGCTACTTTGTGTTTCGTAAAAGGCATAAAACAGTTATTTATTTACATGGCTACTCCGATGCCCTATTTACCCTCATTGACAACCTGTTGTTAGCATCGGCTAACTAACCCCAGATTTCGGACTGCAGGACACAAACCGAGATGAGATATGCAAGGTACGTTCACACTCGGTATCATGATTCAATACACTTTAGGTCAATATCACACCGGACTTCTCCTTTAATATCCTAATGATTTTTGGCATAAAATATCAATAATTTTGACCCATACAATGTATTTTTGGCTATTGCTACAAATATACCCGTGCTACTTCAGATAATTTTGTGGTCAAGGATCACATATGTAAAACAAAAAGCCTTACAATCATTTTGTTTAGTAATAGATTAAATTTAAGATGTTGTAAAATCTTGCTTGACAGCCATGGTCAACATTTGTTTTCATTGTATGGTAAAGAACAGCTACATTCTTCTAAATATACCTATTATTATTATTATTATTAATCAAGGAATAATAACAAAAGCGTACCACATTTTACACAAAAATATGAAGCAGCACAACTGTTTTCAACATTGATGTCACGATTCTGGTCTGTGTTTCTGTGTCTGTGTTTGAGGACTTTTAGTTTGTAGTCTTTGTCTCTCATTGTTGTTTGCTTCCCTGCCACTCTGCTCCCTTGTTTGTCACCATGGACACTCATTTTACCACACCCACTCCTTGTTAGTTTCTATGGTTACCAATTAGTTCATTGCCCATGCTCTGTGTATAAATAGTCCTTGTGTTTCCTCTGTAGTTTGTCGGTTGTTAATTGTGTAATGGTTGTCTCTTTCCCGTGTCTGAGTTCCTGATTCTGTTCCTGTTTCCTCTGGATTTTGTTCTTTCATCACGGATTCCCAATAAACTACTGCATTTAGATCCTGTTTTTCCTCATCATTTCCTCCAACGTTACAATTGATAATAATCAGAAATGTTTCTTCGAATGATTTCTGAAGAATCATGTGACACTGAAGGCTGGAGTAACAATTCTGAAAATTCAGCTTTGATCACAGAAATAAATGATAATAAACAATGCATTTTTAAATTGTAATATATATTACTGTTTTTACAATATTTACAATGCTCAGCCTATGGGTTCCGTATCAAATTTTTGACAAGACTTCTTTGGTATACTACACTTACACTGAAAAGTACAGGTACAGATATTCCAATCATAATTGTGTGATTCATGTGTGTGTGTGTGTGTGTGTGTGTGTGTACTATATACAGAGTCAATTCCACATGGATGATGGGAATATGAGAGAAGAAAGTGATCGTATATATAAGTGATTTTTTTTCCCCTTACTGCAAGTTAATTACCTTTCTCTCTCTAGCTCTCTCTCCCTTTCCCAGTCACACAAACACAAATCCAACCAGCATGAAGGAAAAGGTTTCTGGTGCTCATGGCGGAGCAAACATAGCAAGGTTCACCTCTTTTGTTTACAGTAATACATTCGTTACCTTGACCGCCTTTGTGGAAAAACTAAACGCCCTACTTAATGAGGCTGATTCGGGAAGTTAAAACAAACAACAACAACAAAAACAATTCAAACATTATTTTGAATGTCGCTAAATGCACACCCACACAGTTCCACTTACTACTAAATTGTTGTTACTCAATTATTATCCTTCTTATTACTCTTACTCTATTACTATTTATTCATCCTCATGTGATTCAAAACCTGTATGACTTTTATTTTCATTTGTCGAACACAGGACCCCTTTGACTTTAATTATTCAAAAAAAATATCTTTTCTGCATTCATTTTTAGACATACTACCTTTATACAGTTGAGGTCAAAAGTTTACACCCTCCTTTAAGAATCTGCAAAATGTAAATTATTTTACTAAAATAAGAGAGATCATACAAAATGCATGTTATTGTTAATTAGTACTGACCTGAATAAGAAAAAGTTTACATCCCCTTGATTTTTAACACTGTTTTGTTCAGTTAAACTGCCTGCTATTCTTCAGAAAATTCCTTCAGGTCCCACAAATTCTTTGGTTCTCTTACGAGAGGTCTCTCGTACTGCGTAAGTATCTTACGCTCTGGGGAAAATCCTTTTCTGCGAGATATTGAAGCCAAAAATTATCCTTAATTTTGAAATAATGTAAAGCGCGTTGCAGCAGCATACAGACATAGGCGAAACAGCTTGCGCGCCTATTGGCTGCTCTGCGGCAACTGCAGCAGCCTATAGAGCGAGGCCTGACGCGACGCCAGATCCAATGGGGGCATTTCGCGCCCTTTGCGTCGCTTCGCGCCCTTTTCGTAGCTTCCCGCCTAAAAGGGCGTGGTCTAGGCCTATAAAGACCGCTCGTAGGCAGCTATTATCTGATTTTTCATCCTTCAAGCGAAGCACACGCATCGCTGGAGCCGGAGAAGAAGCCGCCGTCGACTGCAAGCATCTCAGCGGGACGAGCCACTGAAGCTGCTGGCCACGCCGCCTTCCGTGCCTTCCTGCTGCGCTTTCCGGCGCCTATATCCTTTATAATCTACAGTGTGTGTCGCCGCTGCGATACACACTGTTTCTCTAAAAAGAGCAAAGCGTCTTTTTAAAGATGCCTTCATACGGCTCGTGCAGATGCCAATGGAGACTCTGAGGACTTGCCTTGCCTTCTTCACTGAGACTGCTCCCCCGCCCGCCGCGGTGTAGCGCCGTAAAAAGCGCCGTGCCCAGCGGGCCCCGGATCCTTCCCACAGCCGACAAAGCTCGCCGGTTCGCCAGCCTGCTTCATCGACCTCGTCAGCCTCTGTTCCGGACGTAAAGCGGCCGCTGTCTGCCACCGCTTCAATCGACGCCGCTGACGAGGGGGCCATGAAGGAGGAAGAGGATTTCCGTTCCCCACCAAAACGGGAACGCGCATGCTGCTCAGAAGAGGCGATAGCAGCCCACTTATGTCTGCCCTCCGCTGGACGGCGTGCTAAGTCGGCCCTCCCCTCTAAAGCTTGCCGTCAGACGTCAAACCTGCTCCGCCGCACTTTCGCCGCCGCCAAGCCGCGTCAGCGCTGCGTAACATGGTCTCTCACCGTTGCTGAGAGGCACCCGTGGCTAATGCTTTCTGACGTTTTTCTCGTCTGGCCGCCGCCCCGCCAGACGCGGCCCGCGACCCAGGATTGAGTTGAAACCTGAGCCTCCGAAATCGTCCTAGCACAACTAGGAAAACGACTGTGTACGAGTCCCGCTGTTGCCGGACCCCCACCAAAGTTATTCGCTCATCCAGTTCCAGAAAATGTGACTGTTCCAGTGTTTTCTGCAGCCAACAAACCGGCTCCGTCGCCCGTTTGCCTGCACACAAAAGTCGTTCCCACGGCTACACAGATAAACCCCCAATAGAGTGTATTGTCTGGTGTCCCGGCCACGGCCGATGGTGTTTCACGTGTCGTAAGAATGCCCACTACCCAGTGCTCATCTCTAACGTTACACAAAAGCACAGCTCACATAAAATCGACTCAGATCGATTGCGCTTCACAACCGGCCACTGCCGATGGTGTTTCACGTGTCGTAAGAATGCCCACTACCCAGTGCTCATCTCTAACGTTACACACAAGCACAGCGCACATAAAATCGACTCAGATCGATTGCGCTTCACAACCGGCCACGGCCGATGGTGTTTCACGTGTCGTAAGAATGCCCACTACCTAGTGCTCATCTCTACACACAAGCACAGCGCACATAAAATCGACTCAGATCGATTGCGCTTCACAACCGGCCACGGCCAATGGTGTTTCACGTGTCGTAAGAATGCCCACTACCAAGTGCTCATCTCTACACACAAGCACAGCGCATATAAAATCGACTCAGATCGATTGCGCTTCACAACCGGCCACGGCCGATGGTGTTTCATGTGTCGGAAGAATGCCCACTATCCAGTGCTCATCTCTACACGCAAGCAGAGCCTGTCACACAGGTCCCGCGCGCACATAAAATCGACTCAGATCGATTGCGCTTCACACGTGGTAAATGTGCCTGCTTCACAGTGGCCACAGACACCACATTATGCACGTCAAACGGTTTCTGTAAAAACGAAACCAAAAGTGCATTCGCTCTATGCAGGCGAACGTTGTTTGGAGTGTGTTAAATGTGCCCGCTGCCCCACAGCCACATCCACACACAGACATAATAGTTCCCGCTATCAGCGTGCCCCATGCCTCAAATGTCACAAGCACGTTTTGCATGAAATCAACGTGCATTCGCTCCATGCAAGCGAACGATGTTTGGAGTGTGTTAAATGTGACTGTTCCAGTGTTTGCTGCAGCCAACAAGCCGGTTCTGTCGCCCGCTTGCCTGCACACAAAGGTTGTTTTCACGGCTACCCAGATAAACCCCCAATAGAGTGTATTTTCTGGAGTCCCGGCCACGGCCGATGGTGTTTCAAGTGTAGTAAGAATGCCCACTACCTAGTGCTCATCTCTACACACAAGCAGCCTGTCACACAGGTCTCGCGCACATAAAATCGACTCAGATCGATTGCGCTTCACATGTGGTAAACGTGCCCACTTCTCAGTGCCCACAGACATCACATTATGCACACCCCAAGGTTTCTGTAAAAACGAAACCAAAAGGCGTTCCCTATATGCAGGCGAACGGTGTTTGCAGTGTGTTAAATGTGCCTGTTGCCACACAACCACATCCACACACAGACATAATAGTTCCCGCTATCAGCGCTCGCGCCCCGAATGTCACGAGCACGTCTCTTGTGCCACAGCACACCGAAACCACTCCGTTACTGAACGAACGGAGCGCGCTTCGTATTCAACCTATAGCTATTCATGCAAACGCATGGGAAAAGCTTCCAGGGGTTTCGAAATGGGTGCTGGACAATATAAAAGGAGGCTATTCGCTATAGTTTCACCGACGCCCGCGCCGCTATATAGCGCGTGTCGAGACCACAATGCAGACAGAAGCAGCACACCTGCTTCGAGCCGAAGTGGCGAAACTATTGAGCAAAGGGGTCATAGAGCTCCTTTCTCAAGCTCAAAGCGAAGGATGGCTGTACAGCAGATATTTCCTGGTACCGAAAAAAGACGGTGGTCTCAGACCCATATTAGATCTAAGGCAACTGAACAAAGCGCTGGTGAAGCGTCGGTTCAGGATGCTCACGACCAGAAAAATCCTCACGCAAGTTCGCCAAGGAGACTGGTTCGTGTCAGTGGATCTGAAAGACGCGTATTTTCAAATACAGATAGCGTCACGTCACAGGCGATTTTTGAGATTCGCCTTCGAGGGTCAGGCATATCAGTACACAGTCCTGCCGTTCGGTTTGTCCCAGGCACCCCGTACATTTACGAAGTGCATGGACGCAGCGCTCATTCCTCTCAGACTGAAAGGCGTGCGCATACTGAACTATTTGGACGATTGGCTGATTCTAGCGCAGTCTCGCTCAGTGCTTGTACAGCATACGACCATGTTACTCGATCACCTCGAGAATTTGGGTCTCAGAGTCAATTGGGCGAAGAGCTCCCTGTCCCCCAGTCAGAAAACTTCCTTCCTGGGCACAGAATTGGACTCGCTGTCAATGATAGCGCGGCTGTCATCACAGCGCGCAGCAGACATTCAGCACACAGCGGGCTCGTTCCGCTGCGGCGCGTCCGTCCCGCTCAAAAAATTTCAGAAAATGCTGGGTCTCATGGCCTCAGCGTCATCAGTTCTGCAGCTGGGTCTGCTATGTATGCGCCCACTGCAGTTCTGGCTGAAAGCGCGCGTCCCGCGTCAAGCGTGGGCGTCCGGTCGGCTTTGTCTCACGGTCAATCAGAAATGTGTCACAGCCCTGAAACCGTGGAAAGCAGTCGACTGGTACCAGTCAGGTGTAAGCCTGGGGACTTCCTCGAGAATAAAAGTGGTGTCTACGGACGCGTCCACCTCGGGATGGGGGGCTCTGCTCGAGGGCAGACCGTCTTTTGGCCAGTGGTCAGAACGGGAAAAGCTCCTGCATATCAACTGCCTCGAAATGCTGGCAGTACTGAACGCGCTGATGCGCTTCTGTCCTCAAATAAAAGGAAACCATGTACTAGTCCGCTCGGACAACATGTCAGTGGTTTACTATATAAATCGCCAGGGTGGTCTCAGGTCCAAAAACCTATACAGACTTGCAGAACGCCTCCTGGTATGGGCTCAGCGCAACCTGCGCTCGCTGAAAGCAGCGCATGTGCCGGGGCTTCTAAACATAGGGCCAGACAGACTGTCCAGGAACAATGTTCCAGCAGGCGAATGGTGAAAGGCGAATGCCCCGCCGTCATCTCTATGCTTTTCCCCCCGTCTCTCTCCTACCTCAGGTGATAGAGAGGGTCAGGGAAAAAAGGTTTTCAATACTGCTGATACCGCCGTTTTGGGAAAACCAGCCCTGGTTCCCAGCGCTGATGCAGCTGACGAGCACTGTCCCGTGGCCGATACCAGTGAGGAGAGACCTTCTCTCTCAGGCCAGCGGCTCGATTTGGCATCCTCACCCAGAGCTGTGGTCCCTTCATGTCTGGGCCACCAGTGAATATATGATGAACTCCCTAAAGGAGTATTAAACACGATCACGCAGGCTAGAGCCCCTTCTACGAGACGGCTCTATTCCTCAAAATGGTCAGTGTTTTCGGGCTGGTGCGCAGCCCGCGGCTCGTCACCCACTAACTGTGGTGTGATGGAGGTGCTTTCCTTTCTACAAGAGCTGCTGGACAAGGGCAGAACCCCGTCCACGCTCAAAGTCTATGTGGCGGCCATAACAGCGTTTTCGAGCACAACGCTAGGTCAGTCAATAGGAAGGAACGATTTAGTTATTCGCTTCCTGAGGGGAGCTAGAAGACTAAATCCCCCCAGACCTCCCTCAGTCCCCGTATGGGACCTTTCTGTGGTACTAGAGGCCATGAAAGGTGGACCATTCGAGCCTCTGCAGACGATTGATTTGAAATACCTGTCTCTTAAGACTGTGTTTCTGCTGGCTCTCGCTTCAGTGAAGCGCATAGGGGATTTGCACGCACTCTCTGTGAGCGCGACGTGCATGGAATTTGGACCTAATGACTCTAAAGTCATACTCAAACCCAAACATGGTTACGTTCCAAAATCACTCAACACACCGTTTAGGGCACAGGTCATCGCGCTGTCAGCCCTACCGGTCAATGATGAGGAAACGGACGCGAGCCTCCTATGCCCAGTCAGGGCATTACGAGTTTACGTGTCTCGCTCGTCTGCTTTTAGACAGACAGAACAGCTTTTTGTTTCGTTTTACGGGCGTCCCAAGGGACTGGCCGCGTCGAAACAGAGCTTATCCAGATGGATAGTTGATGCTATTGCGTTGGCATATGCTTCCAAGGGCATGCAGTGCCCGCTAGGTGTCAGAGCACATTCCACGAGGGGCGTGGCCTCATTGTGGGCTTGGTCGAGTGGGATTGCCTTGCAAGATATTTGTACGGCGGCGGGCTGGGCCTCTCCGTCTACATTTATAAGGTTTTACAACCTGGAGGTTCCCGCCTTACAGGCCAGATTGCTGTCAGTCTAGATGTTCAGTGGTGTCTGACCTGATGTTATCAGCTCGGAATGCTGCGTCTACTGAGCACAGCTCTAGGGTCGACAGTGAAAGTAATAGCACAAGATGTGTCTGGGCAAACTGTGTGAAGACCCTTATTCTTACATCAGCTCAGGCCGTAACCCCGCCCTGTATGTACGTTTACTTAGCGTCTGAGTGACGCTGCACTATGTGGAAGAGTGCGGCGTTGCCCCTCCCTCTTCCCCGGACTCCCTGTGAGTTCTATAGGTGATTATGAACTGTATGAACCCCGGGCTTTCGCCCTTGGGTCTTTGGTGTCAGATCTCAGCATGCACGGCGTTTTACACTGGGTCCCCATAGCGTAAGATACTTACGCAGTACGAGAGACCTCTCGTAAGAGAACGTACTCGGTTACTAACGTAACCTCTGTTCTCTCTCTAGAGAGGGAACGAGTACTGCGTATCTTGCCGTGCATGCGCACGCTCTGGTTGCTTCGATGATGAAAAACCAGATAATAGCTGCCTACGAGCGGTCTTTATAGGCCTAGACCACGCCCTTTTAGGCGGGAAGCTACGAAAAGGGCGCGAAGCGACGCAAAGGGCGCGAAATGCCCCCATTGGATCTGGCGTCGCGTCAGGCCTCGCTCTATAGTAGAGTTTAGATTCTCTGCCCGAGCCCGAGCCCAGACTTGACCCGACCCGACCCGTGGGCCGGGTCGGGCCGATATTTCCTGCCACTATCTTCGGGCCGGGCTGGGCGGGGCCATGATCAAGCATTTTGTGTGTGTGTGTTTTTTTTTTTTTTTTTTTTTTTTTTTTTTTTTTTTATTATTACTTAATTATCAATTGGGTGGAGAGCTATGCCATAATTATACATATTATATGAATTTGCAACGCGTGTCATGCGCAGCAACGCTCTAGTTCCCGCGACAGCGTCTCCTCCACTGGCACACATAACACCGGGCCAGCTGTGCTGTATTGTCTATGTAAGCTTAAGTCAAGTGCAACATGGAGCTTGAAGACGTTCAGAAAAAAATTAAAATGGGGGAATTAACTTTGAGCAAGTTTGGAGGAAAGTCGGAGGTATGGAAATATTTTCATAAAGTCGTGGGCAGTGACAACATATGTGTCGGCTTTGTGAAGTGCATTAAGTGCGGCACGCTGCTAGCTTATGATAGCAAAAAAACGGGGACTTCCATGATGAACAGACACATGAAGCAGGCTTGCCATGGCAGAAAGGATGATAGTCAGCCTTCAATGTCCTCTTTTGTTACTTCTCCAAACATACCCCTGAGAGCAAGGCAAGCCCTCACTGAGAAATGCATTGAATTTTGCTGCAAGGACATAAGGCCATTTTACGTTTTAAATGGCCACGGCTTCCAGGCGCTAGCTCAAGAACTTATTAATATTGGCGGTACATATGGCCGTGTATCGGCCCAGTCAATCCTGCCTCACCATAGCACCGTTTCCAAAGCTTGCCTAGAAAAGGCCGATGAGAGGAGGGAAGTTCTAGCACAGACGCTCAAAGATGCTCTGAAGAATGGAGATGTAGGGATGAGCACCGACATGTGGACGGACGACAACAAAAAGATCAGTTACATCGCAATAACGTGCCATTATATCACTGACGATTATACATTGGTTGGTAAAACTCTCACCACAGCAATGTTTCCCGTGGAGGATGCTAAAACAGGAAAAAATATCAGACGCGAGATAGTGCGCCTCCTGGTTAACAAATTTGGCCTTGACCCTAGCTCCCTCAGCCGAATAGTGTGGGTAACAGATGAAGGCAGCAACATAATCAAAGCCCTGGAACCATATAGGAGGCTTTCTTGTCTTGATCACCTAATTAATACTGTCCTTCGCCACAGTCTGCATGCCGATGCACTGTCCGACAACGCGCCAGATATAGGAGAGACTATATCTGCTGCTAAAGGACTCGTGAGGTATCTGAAACATTCTGGCTGCGCAATTATCGAAGACAGTGCTACAGATGGGGGAAACACGATTTAGAACAGTTTACCTCACACTCAAGTCAGTGCAGGACATAGGGGTGAGCGGGGCACAACCTAACGCGGGGTTAATTGTAACACACGTGGTTTAAATATTTCCACACACGCTAGCATAACTAAATTTACGGTATTTACTAGTTGCCATAGCAACACTATGCAGAGAAAAAAGAGCGCCAAAATTCAAAAGCCTTTTCAAGATATCGCTGAATATTTATTTTACCATAGTAAAAGTACATTTCTGGCTGAAGTAAACTTTTCATTTCAGTTTTTAGTATTCATTTAAAATTAGACAAAACTGCTCTTATTTTAATCTCCAGTTTGCTATTTATCAGTTTAGATAGTTTATTAATGCTTGGCAAACCAGCAAAAGACACTAATCTGTATTAAACTCCGGTCGCGCAGATGGGGAACGTTGTAACACTGTGTTACAATATTCCCCGCTGTTATTAAACTATGCTATTCTATGACATTAGCGATGCAATTTACACTATTTACTTCTAAGGATTTTGACAAGAAACCACAAGAAACAGGTGAATAAAGGCTGACAATCAATGTTTAATGTTCAGATGTTATTATTTCAAGAAATGTAAAGCATTTTGGCTGGTTTATGTGTGTCGTGTTCTATGAGAGCTGTGTGTGGAGGGAGGGGTGTGTTTTTCTGAATGTCTAAATGTGTTTCATTTATTTGTCCACCTTGTTTTGAACTACTGTACAGCTGTGTGTTGCGATCAGGGCCGTTCAAAGCATTGTTGCAATGTGTTCATTTTCAAACTCCAAAATTAGATCATTTTTATTTTTTTAAAAAATATCATTACTTCATTTGAAAAAGTTAACTCATGTATTTTACTGACAAAATATTTTAGTTTGTTGTGTATATTTTTGTCATTCGATCAGATAACATTTTAAGCTGTCATATGGTCGTGTTACAACGTGCCCCTCAGATGTTACAATGTACCCCACCTACGGGGCATGTTGTAACGTTTCACTTCCTTTCTTTTGAGGCAAATAACGAAAAACGTATACACTGTAAATATGAAACAAAGCGATATATTTGTACTAGACAAGTGTGAAAATAACGTGGATAAAAAATTGTAATCTGAACCCCACGTGGATTTACATAAACCGCGAAATTCAAAAAGTGTTAGGTTGTGCCCCGCTCTCCCCTATTCCCAGAACTATGGGAGAAGCTGGAGACCCGCGGTGAGCTTGAGCGCATCCAAAATATTGCACCCGACTTATTGAGCTTTCTGGTCACCTTTTTGGAGCCATTCTATAATGCCCAGAGAGAGCTGGAGGGCGATAAATATACAACCATAAATCTGGTCTGCCTTTGGATTGAGAAACTGAAGAAACATTGCGAACCCTCTCCCACCGACTCTCCGCAGCAAGCCTTTGTGCGCCAGAGACATGCCGAGTTCATATTGCAAAAAATCAAGGTGAACATGCTGCACAAAGTTGCTCTTTTCCTCTGGCCAAAATTCAACAAATTGAGGATGATGTCTCCTGAAGAGATATCTGAAGTACATACCCACGTACATACCCAGGCTGCTGCAGTTGCTGCAGAGCAGCCAATAGGCGCGCAAGCTGTTTCGCCTATGTCTGTATGCTGCTGCAACGCACTTTACATTATTTCAAAATTAAGGATAATTTTTGGCTTCAATATCTCGCAGAAAAGGATTTTCCCCATAGCGTAACATACTTACGCAGTACGAGAGACCTCTCTAGAGAGAACAGAGGTTACGTTAGTAACCGAGTACGTTTTCCAGCATTTTTTGTGTATTTAACCCCAACAATGACTGTATGATTTTGAGATCCATCTTTTCACACTGAGGACAACTGAGGGACTCATATGCAACTATTACTGAGGGTTTAAATGCTCACTGATGCTTCAGAAGGAAAAAACATGCATTAAGAGCTGAGAGGTGAAAACTTTTTTGAAATTGAAGTATCAAATAAGCATCAGTGAGCATTTGAACCTTCTGTAATAGTTGCATATGAGTCCCTCAGTTGTCCTCAGTGTGAAAAGTTGGATCTCAAAATCAGTCATTGTTGGAAAGGGTTCAAATGCACAAAAATGCTGAAAAGCCAAAGAATTTGTGGGACTTGAAGGATTTTTTCTGAAGAATAGCAGGCAGTTTAACTGAACAACTATCACTAAACAGAAAAACACAGCTGTGGATCATTCAGGTAACAACACAGTGTTAAAAATCAAGGGGGTGTAAACTTTTGAATGGGGTTATTTTTATAAATTCAACTATTATTTTCTCTTGTGGAGTATATGTAAACATCTTTTATGTGAAATTTTTTATTCAGATCAGTACTAAATAAACAATAACTCTTATTTTGGTAAAATAATTAACAATTTTCACATTCTGAAAGGGGGAGTTTTGATCTCAACCGTAGTGTTTAATGTGTGGAAAAGAGTAGCTTAGATGTTCTTCAAAATGTCTCCTTTTATGTTCCATGTAAGAAAAAGCCGTGCTTGTATAAAATACCATATGAAATGTATGGCGATGCGTGTGACGTGTGTTATGTTGACTACATCTGTACAGAGACTCGATCCTGCATGTGTACACAAGCGGGGAGTGATGACCATGTGCCGTGTGTGTGTGTCTGCCCCAGCGCCAGCTCTCGCCCCGCTCCATTTACCGTTCATGCCCAGCCGCAACGAGGAACACATGGGAGCTGTTTGGGGCCCCTCATGACGGGTCTAATTCTGAAGTCCCACCGTGTCCCACCCCTCCCCCGCTTTCATTCAAGCTGTTGGAGCAGAACAGGCAAACCCAATCGACCTCAAAATTTCCATTCGAAGAGGAAAAAACAAAACAAATAGATTAAGCAAAAAGAAAAGACAGACAAACGCAACAGCAGAATTTGCCTGCAAACTGGCCGGAGTCATTCTGTAAAATGTGTTTTGATTGGCAAACCTTGAAGTGCCTAATCTGTGAGAGAAAACAGCGGCAGCGGTGATGTGATGTGATTTCCAGTCCCGTTTGTTTGAACCTCTGGAGGTGTCTCAGATGGGTGTAATTTTCATATTAGTGTTACAGGGGATTGTATTAGACTTTCAGACATAGTGTGCTGGTGTTGAGTCTTTTGGACGTACTGTATGTTTGCATTTCCAATGTATTCAGTGTGGCTCATTTAATACAGATTTATAGATTCAAAGAACATTTATGTTTACAGTGCTGGCTAGATTACTTACAAATTGTAGTATGTTACTGATGACAGATTACATGATGAAAATTGTAGTAAGTAATGTAATCTAGGTTGCTTGTTTTAGGTAAAATATTCTGACTACTTTTTAGATTACTTTTAGATTACTTTTTTTATTTTACCTAACTTGTTCTAAACTTACCATTAAATGTACCACATTGATATAAAACGCAAAAGAACATTACCTACCTGATCTCATGACGAAAACCTTCCTGTGGTACCAATAACCTGGTTAGGTATGTTTCGATGCTGGTTTAAGATGGTCCTTAGCCAGTTTATGTGGTCCTTTGCTGGTTTATACTGCTCCTTAGCTGGTCATGTGCTGGTCACCATCATAAACCAGCAAAGGACCAACATAAACCAGCTAAGGACCAGCATAAACCAGCAAAGGACCAGCTTAAACCAGCATCAAAACCTGCCTAACCAGCAAATTTTTCAACAGGGAAGTACATATCACTTCAGTTTCCAACAGAAATGAACAATAATACAGTGAGCACTTGTAATCGGTTTCATACACGTTATGATTACAGCTATATATATTTCACTTTTCTTGATATAACAAGCTTGCACGTTAGCTCAGATGAATGCAATCTAAGGGTGTGTTCACACTTGTAGTTCGGTTCATTTGGTTCATTTGATTCATTTGGTCCAGACTAAAAAGGAAATGATACATTTTGGTCCTGGTCCAGCGTTCACACTGGCATTTTCGACAGTGAACCTAAAGATAGCGAACCTAAAGGCATAGTGATATGTTTACAACCTGACTGGTCAGGTTGAAAAACGCATATTTTGTGATGGAAGTCACCGAACACTGCAAACAAAAGAAAAACATGTGTTAGATTAGGTTAGGTTTTTTAGGTCGAATACACCTAATGCTGTCTGCTGGACTAAATGCGCTCATGGTTGTGTGTATATGATTTTATTTTCACCACCTGCGAACTTACAAAAAGCACATAAAAGGCACTTTAGCTCCTTGTTGCTCCATGTTTGCCCTCTGCTCATTTTGTTTTCGATACACCGCTTTCTCCCTTCGTGAAATCATGTCGCATCTTGTCATTACTTCCTATTTTTAGTTCATTTAGAAGTATTTGGTACGTGTTGTATTCATATATTAATTCGAACTGCACCAGAGTTTGTTTGGAAGCGGACCGAGACCCATCTTTTTAGTGGCCTCGGTCCGCTTGTTTGGTCCGCACCAGGGTTCGGATGACAGCGTTCACACTTACTCACACTAACAGAGCAATCGCACTAGAGTTTGTTTTAACCAAACCTAACTAACAATTCTGAACACACCCAAAGTTCTATTAAAAATGTCCTGGCTCTTCCAAGCTTTATAATGGCAGTGAATGGGTGGTGAGATTTTGAAGTCCAACAAAGTGCAGAAATCCATCATAAAAAGTACTCCACATGGCTGCAAGAGGTTAATTAAGGACTTTTAAAGTGAAATTATGCATTTGTGTAAGAAAAATATCTATTTAACACTTTATAAACCATAATCTTTCGTAGACACATTCAAATTTTTTTTTTTTTTTTGAAAATTGGTTTTTATTGGATGCACCTAACTAGATTAACGGGGTAGTTTATTTAAAAATGAAAATTTGATGTTTATCTGCTTACCCCCAGAGCATCCAAGATGCAGGTGCACACACCAGCTGTTGTCAACGCGCTCAGGACTGTTGGACATTGCGGTGGATCAGAGGTAAAAAAATCTATAAATACTGTTCAGTTTCTTGCACAGACCGATTGTTTTGTCTGTTAAGACCTCAATGTATCGTCACAAGCCGCAGGGTTTATTTTGGTTTTGTGTGTGTACAGTCGTGGCCAAAAGTTTTGAGAATGACACAAATATTAGTTTTCACAAAGTTTGCTGCTAAACTGCTTTTAGATCTTTGTTTCAGTTGTTTCTGTGATGTACTGAAATATAATTACAAGCACTTCATACGTTTCAAAGGCTTTTATCGACAATTGCATGACATTTATGCAAAGAGTCAGTATTTGCAGTGTTGGCCCTTCTTTTTCAGGACCTCTGCAATTCGACTGGGCATGCTCTCAATCAACTTCTGGGCCAAATCCTGACTGATAGCAACCCATTCTTTCATAATCACTTCTTGGAGTTTGTCAGAATTAGTGGGTTTTTGTTTGTCCACCCGCCTCTTGAGGATTGACCACAAGTTCTCAATGGGATTAAGATCTGGGGAGTTTCCAGGCCATGGACCCAAAATTTCAACGTTTTGGTCCCCGAGCCACTTAGTTATCACTTTTGCCTTATGGCACGGTGCTCCATCAAGCTGGAAAATGCATTGTTCTTCACCAAACTGTTGCTGGATTGTTGGAAGACGTTGCTGTTGGAGGGTGTTTTGGTACCATTCTTTATTCATGGCTGTGTTTTGGGGCAAAATTGTGAGTGAGCCCACTCCCTTGGATGAGAAGCAACCCCACACATGAATGGTCTCAGGATTTACTGTTGGCATGACACAGGACTGATGGTAGCGCTCACCTTTTCTTCTCCGGACAAGCCTTTTTCCAGATGCCCCAAACAATCGGAAAGAGGCTTCATCGGAGAATATGACTTTGCCCCAGTCCTCAGCAGTCCATTCGCCATACATTTAGCAGAAGATCAATCTGTCCCTGATGTTTTTTTCTGGAGAGAAGTGGCTTCTTTGCTGCCCTTCTTGACACCAGGCCATCTTCCAAAAGTCTTGGCCTCACTGTGCGTGCAGATGCACTCACACCTGCCTGCTGCCATTCCTGAGCAAGCTCTGCGCTGGTGGCACTCCGATCCCGCAGCTGAATCCTCTTTAGGAGACGATCCTGGCGCTTGCTGGACTTTCTTGGACGCCCTGAAGCCTTCTTAACAAGATGAACCTCTTTCCTTGAAGTTCTTGATGATCCTATAAATTGTTGATTTAGGTGCAATCTTAGTAGCCACAATATCCTTGCCTGTGAAGCCATTTTTATGCAACACAATGATGGCTGCACGCGTTTCTTTGCAGGTCACCATGGTTAACAATGGAAGAACAATGATTTCAAGCATCACCCTCCTTTTAACATGTCAAGTCTGCCATTCTAAGCCAGTCAGCCTAAAATAATGATCTCCAGCCTTGTGCTCGTCAACATTCTCACCTGAGTTAACAAGACGATTACTGAAATGATCTCAGCAGGTCCTTTAATGACAGCAATGAAATGAAGTGGAAAGTTTTTTTTTCGGGATTAAATTAATTTTCATGGCAAAGAAGGACTATGCAATTCATCTGATCACTCTTCATAACATTCTGGAGTATATGCAAATTGCTATTATAAAACTTAAGCAGCAACTTTTCCAATTTCCAATATTTATGTAATTCTCAAAACATTTGGCCACGACTGTATGTTTTTTTTGACTCTTAAAGCCATGGATCCCATTGACTGCCATTATATGACTGACAGATTACAATGGTTTGAGTTAAAAATCTTTGTTTGTGTTCTACTGAAGAAACAAATTGACCTATATCTTGGATGCCCTGTTGGTAAGCAGATAAACATTAAGTTTGGCTGAGACTCGTTGCTCTGTGGCTAACACATATCATACTTTGTTTTTTCTGATAAATTGTTTTCCCAGCATCCTTGTCACCAGGATTCTCTCAGTGGTATTTTGTTTGTTGTGGGCAATACACCCTCTTATTTTTCCCGGGTTTCCACAGTAACCTCTATGGGATGTTGATGTACTGCAACTCATGTGAGGAACCCTCCTATTCATCTCTCAGCACTCGGCTGTAATTTGGTCTTCTGGGTTTCCGTTGGATGGGTGGTCCGCAGGCCAATCAGTCAATTCACGGATATCATCATAACCGACCGAAGCGTTTCAAAAGCTCAAAGAGCGAAAGAGCCCATTCAGTTAGCAAAAGACTGCAAACGCATACCTGAGGTAACTCAATAATAACTCGCTTTGATTTTCTCTCTATCACTCGCTTGCCTTCAGAGACAGAATCCACTTCAAAGATTGATCGCCTCAGGTTGATTTAAGTTTTAATTAAAACAAACCTGATGATGAAATAAAAGTCAGTTCCTCTCAGGCTTTTTTCCCTTGACTTGATTTTACTGTATATGCATCAACAGTGTGGAGGTGTTTATATTTGATTAATCTATACGTTTTAAGCCATGCCAGCAAAAGCCTTTTGAAAACATACTGTCAAGACACTGAAAGGATAATTCACTTATACCAAAAGCAAAGCATGTATGGTTCAATACTGAGTGCTTATCATAAAAAACACTATGCATGTGTGTACATGCATCTTGGTTCCCTTGGTGCACTAGCATAGATTAATCTTTTTTTTCCAACCAAGTGCGTGGCATTCTTGCATTTCTTCTGCAGGTCCCTGCCCCTGAAAATACAGAGTGTCTGAAGCAACGACCTACTGATTATAAATTGTGTAAGTCAGTATGTTTGATGAAGATGGGTGCACAAGTGTGTAGGAGGTTGTGGAGTGTTTAAGGAGTGGAGAAACACTTGAAGGCGATCCAGATTGTTCTTGCGGTTGTTGGAGCTCTGCAGCAAGTCGTGCCTGATTGGAGATAACTCTGTAAGTGAGCTAAATAAGCAGGTGGCCCTCACCCAAAGCACCAAGGTGGGTGGGGAAATTCAGGTCAGATTAGCCTGAAGGTTCAGGTGAGTTTGTGTGGAATGGAGATTTTACTTTTTCACCATTCTGCTTTTGCTTTAAAAAGATATCCAGCATTCTGACAGCAAACACACACACACACACACACACACACACACACACACACACACACACACACACACACACACACACACACACACACACACACACACACACACACATGTTGGGTTTACATGTTTTATGGGGACATTCCATAGGCGTAATGGTTTTTATACTGTACAAACCGTACTTTCTATCGCCCTACACCTACCCTACACCTAAACCTAGCCCTCACAGGAGATTGTGCATACTTTTACTTCATCAAAAAAACTCATTGTGCATGATTTATAAGCCTGTTTCCTCATGGGGACCTGAGAAATGTCCCCACAAGGTCAAAATCTACTGGTATTCCTATCCTTGTGGGGACATTTGGTCCCCACAACGTGATGAATACCAGGTACACACACACACACACACACACACACACACACACACACATCAATTTTCTTACTCAGACCATAGGCTTTAGTTTAACCACCAGAATTGCAAAAAAGTCAGAATTTGTTTATGTACGGTTGAAGTTTACATGCAGTACACCTTGCAGAATCTGCAAAATGGTAATTATTTTACCAAAATAAGAGGGATCATACAAAATGCATGCTATTTTTTTATTTAGTACTGACATGAATAAGATATTTTACATAAAAGACATTTACATAGAACCTACAAGAGAAAATAATAGTTGAATTTATAAAAATGACCCTGTTCAAAAGTTTACATACGCTTGATTCTTAATACTGTGTTCTTACCTGAATGATCCACAGCTGTGTTTTAGTGATAGTTGTTCATGAGTTCCTTGTTTGTCTTGAACAGTTAAACTGTCTGCTGTTCTTCAGAAAAGTCCTTCAATTTCTTTGGTTTTTCAGCAGTTTTGTGAATTTGAACCCTTTCCAACAAAGACTGTATGATTTTGAGATCCATCTTTTCACACTGAGAACAACTGAGGGACTCATATGCAACTATTACAGAAGGTAACGCTCACTGATGTTTCAGAAGGGAACACAATGCATTAAGAGCCAGGGGTGAAAACTTTTGAACAGAATGAAGATGTGTACATTTTTCTTATTTTACCTAAATATCAGATTTTTTTCATTTAGTCCTGCCCTTCAGAAGTTACAGTAGCTACTTACATGTTTCCCAGAAGACAAAATAAGTAACATCTACTCTGATCGTCAAATTCAAAAAGTTTTCACCCCCATTAATGCATTGTGCTTCCTTCTAAAGGAAGCTGTGGATCATTCAGGTAACAACACAGAAATAAGAATCGATGTAAACTTTTGAACAGGGTCATTTTTATAAATTCAACTATTATTTTTGTCTTGTTGACTATAAACATATTTTTATCTTATTCAGGTCAGAACTAAATAAAAAAGTAACATGAATTTTGTATAATCTCTCTTATTTTGGTAAAACTGTATATAGTGCTTTTTGGAATACATATTGCTATAAAGCAGCTTCACATTAATAAACTGAAAATTAATAAACTCAGATCTTAGATCAATGTTGTTTCACTTCAGTTCAGTGACAATGTTGCAACATTCATCAGTTGTGATTGTCATTTCAGAGGAGAATTTAGAATTTCCAAGATAAAGAAAGGGAAACAAGTCTAACTTTAAAAAAGTTAAAATTCACATGTGCCAAGTGTTACACATGAGCCAATCTGATATTAAACTATCTGATATTTTAAGAGACTGTCACTGTAAAGACTATATGTTTTATGCATGTTTCTGTATGTTGGTCACATCACATTACTAATATTTTGACAAAACAAAATATGAGTAATATTCAAAATTTTCTTATGAATAACTAAAGATTATGCCAAACTACTTATGTTTTCAGCTTTTCATGAATCTTTGATTAAGGCTTTATTTGTTAATTATGATATCAGGTTAGTCATGCAATCCTAACATTCTTTCTTTCATGCTTTTTTTATGCAACATTTTAAAATGGACTTTAATACAAAACAAATGAGTGTCATTGACCTTAAAATCACCTTACATCCAGAGTTAGGAACTTCTGTTTTATAAGAGAGTTTATAGCAGCAGCTGCACTGTTGTGTATAAAATGGGAGTGTGTGTATTTTGCATGCATGTGTGTGTATGTGCTTCTACTACCTGATAACCTGTCATTAACTCCAGAATAGTTGGTGTGTGAGAGTGTCCATCATATGGGTGGATGATTGACAGGGGGTGTTTTGGAGGTAGAGGACTGACTGACAGCACGATCAGGTAACTGCTCATTATAGGACATACACATACACACAAGCAGTCACATAGGTGTCAGTGCACACACACACACACACACACACACACACACACACACACACACACACACACACACACACACACACACACACACACACACACACACACACACACACACACTGCATTTTTATGTAAGAGTATGTTAAGCACTTCACCAAGGGCTTGTCATTGAGTTATTTCCATTGTGAAAAAAGTAAATAAGTACACTTATAGTATAGTTTTATTTAAGTACTACTACTAATATACAATTTAAAATAACATACTTACTTTTTTGATGCAATTGCTTGTTAACTGCAATTAAATGAAGAAAAAAAAAAACATTATTTTAAATGTATATTACAGTTTTTTACAGACGCTAGGACACATTTCTCAATACTTAGGTCACTTTTGCAAAACTCTTCACACAATTCTCCTAACCGACTTTCAGCTTGGCAAAGCAGTTCATTTCACATTCAAAATGCACTACAACTACCAAAACACTTTATTCAAGTCTCAAATAAACTCATTCTACCAGAACACTAGCAAAGGTTGACAGCCGACAAACACAATTTGTCACCCACAAAACAATAACCTAAAAAACACTAACAACATGTAGCATTACACAGTGTTTTCTTGTGTAAAACAAGGACACATATCTGTTTATAATTGCAATATATATTGTTTATAACTGCAATATATGTTACTGGAATGAATCAGACATGATGCAGAATTCATCAATATTTTATGTCGTTTATTTATTTTTATTTGGGTCCATGTTTACATCACAATACAAACCTATTCAGCAGTTGTCTCCTTTTGTAATGAAATTGAAAGAGTAACACCTGTGTAGATGTTCATCTACAATGAGAATCAGCTGTGGCTGGTTAAACTGCATTTTTAGATTTGTAATATGTTTCAATAAAATATTGCTGTTGAATTTTGCTGTCTTATTCAGTTTTGCATTATGTTATTGTTTTGAACATAAGTTTAACAGTTTTGAAAACAGTATGTAAGCATGTGCAAAATGTCCTGTACGTACAAAGATTTTTGTCAGTTGTTGTGTCTGAGTGAGAAAAGAATTCATGAAATTTGAGAGATGCAGTCATTGAATGCATTTTGTGCCAAAACAATGATAATTGATCCTCAGTTTAGCCCACATAGACTTCTGTTGTGCTCACTGTGTAAAGAGTTTTGCAAAAGTGACCTAAGTATTGAGAAGTGTGTCCTAGCGTCTGTAAAAAACTGTAATTGCATTAAGCTAAACTTTTTAAACCCATCTTAGCTGGACTTTATATGTAATTACATTATTCTAATTTCTTTCTAGAAACTTGTATATAATGTATCTAAACATATTTGTAATATATGTGTAAGGATATATATAAGGATACATATAAGGATTTTCAACAGGCCAATTTTAAAATAGAGAAAATAATTATCTTTTGAACATTAGGAATGTTGTGTACACATAAATTTATATATAAAAAATTTAATTAAGTGATTTTAGTGTTTTTTCATCTAGATGAATTGGCCATAGCCTTAAAAAGTGTCATGTGGTGCGACCATGATTTATAATCAAACTAATTAATTTCCTTAACATGCTTAACATTTGTTTAGATGTTCTCAGGAATTAAAGTGTTTAGAAACAAAGTATTTGCATTTCTTTTAAGTTTTGGTAAATAATGATCTCATATTTTTGTTCTACAATTTCACAGTTGGCCTCTCAAATGTAGTTAGCAGATTTATCTTTCCTGTAAATTGTATAAAACTGATACAAATGTTTTAAAAAAAATACCATTCACTTAAGCATACTGTAGCAGTGCTCCATATTTCAACCACAGAAATTAGATATTTTATTTTTAATTCAATACAGTTATTGCTATAATTGGTCGCACCACATGACGAGTTGTCGCTCCAAATGACACAAAGACCTAGCCTGGCAAGCCAGACCCACATAAATGTAGGGTCTGGGCACTCTCCATAGACAGGGCTCAACCGGAGGGGTGGGATAAACGGTTGTCTTTCAAACTCCTCTCCACGCAATAGGTTAGCGCTACAACCAATCAGAGACTTAGTCTGTCAGGTGACGTAGTCAGAGCGACGGAGATTTTTAACGAAAATCAGTGCACTGTGCAGCATAGATATATATACATATATATTTATACTTGTATATATATCTATGCTGTGCAGTCTGTCAGCCAAATAATAGACATAGATGGGCACTAAACCTTTAAAAGTAAACAAAAACATGCACAGACAAATCCAAATTACACCCTGCTCTGATGTAGTATACGCAAACACCGGAACGCAAACGTAATCTTTTAGCTTTAAATGGGTTTGAACAACCAGGATAAACGCAAGTAATTACCATTTTGAATAGCCGCTATATCCACAATCTCTGTGCACTGTGTGAACAATGAGTGTCGTATACACGCCACAGATCGCTTCCGGTGTTTCGGTATTCTACACCACAGCGCGTTCACATGTAACGAGCTCCTGCTCAGGACAGATGGACGTGGCTGTGTATCCAAAGTAAAAAATTATATAAATACTGTTCAGTTTTCCAGGCGTAATTCACAGAACCAGGAATTCATGTCTGACGGAACTTATGGTCGCAGGTCAGTCGTCATCATGTTAAGCCCGCCCACCGACTCGTGATTGGCCCGGTACATCTTGGATTTTTCGGAATTTTAAGTGAATTGAGAGTAACTAGACTGACCTTGGAAGCAAATGTAATTTGCTGCCGCTAGGGGCGCGTCTAGATTCTAGGCTAACAAAGACCTTATATCATTAAAAAATGTGTGAAAAGTGCAGCACATGGCATTAACGGCAGGCATTTCTTTAGCCCCAGTTATTTCTGAATTTTTCCCAATCTTGGCTGCTCAGTTAACCCTTCTCCAGGAGTTTAATTAACAGGTGATCTGACCAATCATAATGCTTAATCCGTAATTTTTGTCTGACAAAAAAAAAAAAAAAAAACAGACAGGAGAGTAGATTAAATTCGGTGGACTTGAACTTGAAAATGGTGTGTATTGATGTCTTTTCATGGTTAAAACATAAATTGGTTTGTCAGAAGTAGCAACAGTAACTAAGGGGGTGGGTCTTTGCGAAGGGTCAATTAGGAGTGGCGGGAGATTAAAAATTTGTTAACAAAGATTAAACATAAACCATATGAAATGACCCAAACCTATTCCAAATGATACTAAAATAAAGTATTTTATGTATTTAAACCATTAATTGAATATAAAAGCACAAAAACAAAACTGCCAATCTGGGCCATATATCTGTAATGGAAAACACTCTGCAGTGGTCACACCACATGATATTTAGTCGCACCACATGATATTTCAAATTCAGCCAAAATTTGCAAGCACAAAATTGGCCACCTGAACAAAACAAGCTAGCTTCCCACAGAAGGTCACTATGAAACTTAATAAAATAAATAACTTGTTTTCTTGAGGTCATACCACATGATATCCAAATTTGGCAACTACATACCAGCCATTAAATAGATTATATTTTTTCTAAATTTAGAAGAGAGTTAGGAATCTGCTTGATGCTTCCATGGGTCCTTGGCAAATTGGTATATTATGCAATGTCCTATCTTTGAATGGATTTCAACATAAAAGTCCCAAAATGATAGTTTTGTAATGGTCGCACCATGTAATTTTCATAAATTTAAAATCATTGGAAATGTTTGTTTGTATATTATAATAGAAATAGAAATACAGTTTTGTTTCCAAAACAAAGGTATTGGCCGATATTTTGACACTTTGAATAACAGAAAAAATGACAAATAACATGTTTTTTGAACAGGTACTTCATATATATGGAGTCTTTTTTTACACATTTAAACCAATTTAACTGAAAAAATGCAATCGGATCGTCACGTCATTGACACATATATATACAGTCAAGCCCGAAATTATTCATACCCCTGGCAAATTCTGACTTAAAGTTACTTTTATTCAACCAGCAAGTTGTTGTTTTTTTTACCGGAAATGACACAGGCTTCTCCCAAAAGATAATAAGACGATGTACAAGAGGCATCATTGTGGAAAAAATATATCTCAGCTTTTATTTACATTTGAACAAAACGTTGCATATCCAAAATTATTCATACCCTTTGCAAACTGTCACAGTCTATGGGAAAATCCAAAGTTCTATACCATTCCAAATAGTCCAAGCTGTTCTAAAGCATCCTAATTACCCTGATTCATTGGGAACATCTGTTTTAATCAACTCAACAGGTGAAAAACAGAAGCTCTCCTCTGTTGGTTTGTGGACAGTCATGGCTAAGACAAAAGAGCTCACTGAGGACCTGCGGCTGCGCATTGTGGCTGCTCACAAGTCAGGAAAGGTCTATAAGACCATATCTAAATGTTTTGAAGTTCAATTGGCTACAGTGCACAGTATTATTAAAAAATACAAGACGTTCCACACTGTGAAAAATCTCAGAGGACATGGTCAGAAGCCAAAAGTGACACCTGTGCTGGCCAGGAGGATAATAAGAGAGGTAAAAAAGACACCACCAAGGCCATCCTGATCTGGGCTCTGTTGGTGGCATCATCTCAAGGCAGACAGTCCAATGGACACTGCAAACCGCTGGGTTCCACGGACACAGACCAAGGTGGACACCACTTCTCCAGATAAGGCACACAAAAGCCCGCTTGGCCTTTGCAAATGCTCATCTGGACAAAGAAGAAGACTTCTGGTCTTATGGTCAGATGAAACAAAAATTGAATTGTTTGGCCACAATGATGTAGCCTTCATTTGGCGTAAAAAAGGAGAAGCCTTCAACCCTAAGAACACCATCCCCACTGTCAAACATGGTGGTGGGAACCTAATGTTTTGGGGGTGTTTTTCAGCCGGTGGATCAGGGAACCTAATCACAGTAAGGCCCAATCCCAATTCTATTTTCTACCCCTTCGCCTACCCCTCGCCCCTTCCCCTTGTCCCTTGAAACAAAGTGTAAAGGGGAAGGGCTAAAATATTTCCCCTAAGAAATGGGACACCACTACAACACTGTTATACGTCATCATAGGTTGTCGCAAGTTCCTAATGTTACGTCAGAGGACATGCGCAGATGTTTATCACTCATTCCAAGATGTCAAAATGTTGTCATGTTTCAAAAAGTACAAATGTACGGTGTACGCACCATTCATTCACATGTGGCCGTAAGCAAAACAAACAACGCATTATCACATGCGCGGCAAATTGCTAATCAGTGTAGTGGTGCCTGGAGAAGTATATATGCTTCATTTGTGAATTTCGTTTTCAACTTTCTATTTGAACGCGTTCGTTTTCTGGATCCTTGGACTAAAATGTTTACAGGGGTTCACTTGTTTAAGAAATTTCTGATCGTAAAAATCAGCTTCTTTTTATTTGTAAGGTATCGTTTTTATTATTATGTACTGATTTAAATTACTGGTGCGGTAGACGTATCGGGCGCAGGTGCATTAGGCGCAATCATCAAATACATTTCAAAGCAAGCCGGCTCCACGGTCCTGACTGCATCATCACTGCCTTTATTGGGTGTTTTTAGCGAATATTTACATTTATTCACATGACTGGATGTGGTGGACTGCCATGATTTTGGCGAATGCAGGACACTACTGAATAATGCGCATCAGAGGGGATTTAAAAAGTGGAAGTGTGTATACACCGTATACCTGCGTACACCCTCCACTACACCACCGTTGCAAATTGCCGTGCCACTGGTCTTTCATGTTTCTAACATGCAGTCAAGTGTATATGACATAAAAATATATTTTGTAATATCGTGCAATCAGTGCTATCTGCTAGCAAACTTTAGCGATTTTTTTGCAAACGTTTATTTACAAAACAACACCATAAACACAAACACAAGATTGAAGGTAATATACATATAATGAAACATTGTCATCAAAATCCTTATTAAAGGCAAAAATTACTTATATTTACGAGTCTGCTTGCTCGAGTGAGCAGCCATGTTGGAAATTTCTCTTAGCCCTTCGTTTGAAGTGAGGTCCTGAAAAATCTTCATTTGGAGGGCTATCTGGCCCTTCCCCTTCCCCCTACCCCTCCAACCAAAAGAGAAATGAGACACCCCTACCCCTTCACGTGAACGCGCCAAACGGAGGGGTAGGGCTAAGTGTAGGGGTAAGGGGTAGAATTGGGATTGAGCCTAAATGGCACCATGAAAAATCAATACATTAAAATTCTCAACAACGTCTGTAGAGGGAGCTAAAGATCAGGGTGATGGCAAGGAGACCCTCCAACCTGAAAGAGTTGGAGCTCATCGCTAAAGATGAATGGGCAAAAATACCAGTGGAGACATGCAAAAAGCTGGTCAGCAATTATAGGAAGTGTTTGATTGCTGTAATAAAAGGCTTTTCTATTGATTATTAAAAAGAGAGAGAGAGAGAGTACACTTATGTTTGTCATTAATATCATTATTAGCAAATTCAGTCTAAAATAAATAAATAAATAAATATAAGATTTGAAGCCTCGCTGCTGTTTTTAAAGGCACAGTAACCAAATTTTTACATAGCAATTGTACATAAATATGCATTTAATCTGTAAAAATTCTATTCAATCTGAATGCACAGCTACTTTAAAATGCTTATCAATTGAATAAAATGTTTATTTGGACCAAGATGGTGTAATTTGGAAATGTATCAGCAGGGGCTAACAGGGTCAACTAATCAAACTAAACCTCAACACCTTGCTCATATAACGTTTTCTTACTTTTTCACCTTTGGTCCTGCTTTTGCTGATTAACATACTCACCCATGCTGGTGCTGGAAGTCAATATTTGGCTCAACATTTGCCCTTGCTGTTTACCTATCCTTTTATTGAATTACATTACCTGCATCGCTTTCAGCATAATCATATTATTGAAGACGGAAGTGCTGCAGAGAAATAGAACTATCCTGTCCAGGATACTAAGAGAAGGAAATCCATCTAACACAATTATGTTATCGCATGTGTAATCGGCACATTTATGTACAGGTGAGACTTGAAAAATTGTGCGAAAGCTGTCAAATGTTTCTCAGTTCCCATGCTTACTAAAATGCCTTTATAAACCCACATGGTGCGCACTATACACACACACACACACACACACACATTTACAAAAATGTCAACAAACTAAATTCCCCTGTTTTTAGTGGCTCGGTCTGGTGCAGGTTTAAAGTTAGCAGTAGACTAATAAGCCTCTTATTGCTGTTACTGAGTGAAGTCGGTCAGGAGTCCTGCCCCGTCCACCCTCCCTCCAGTTCTGGCCCAATGTAAACACAGCCTTTCAGAACATTTGTTTTTGTAAAATTAGACATCCAACCACATCCTTCATGATTTAATCTCAGGCTCGACCCTGGGTGGCTGGACAAACAAACTCAGCGGGTTCATTAAAGACAGACCTCTCTCTTTCTCCATAGCTCTCTCTTTCCCTCGCTCTGTCTGTGTTTCTCTTTTTCCCAAATGACAGATATTTTAGGACCGTCTTGTCACAGAATGTCAAAAGCACAAATTTTTAGCAGGTTAAGCCATTCTCGCTTCAGTCTAAGTTAGCAATCACTTGGTGATGAAATCCGAGAGCATAACCCTGCATAGACAACAACACAACTGACATGTTCGAGGACCAGAAAGGTGGTAAGGACACTGGTAACAGTGGTTTAACTGTAATTTTATGAAGCTATGAGAAACGACTTTATTCAACATGCCATGTATGCTTCTGAAAAACGGGAAAGATGAACTTGTAACTTCATAAAATTACAGTTAAACCACTGATGTCACATGGACTATTTTATTGAAATCCTTACTACCTTTCTGGGCCTTGAACGTATTAGTTGCTGTCTATGCAGGGTCAAAAACCTCTGATTTCATCAAAAAATATCTCAATTTGTCTTCTGAAGATAAACGAAGGTCTTGCAGGTTTGGAACGACATTTTGGGTTTACGTTCACAAGTATATTTGAGATACGATATATAGTAGAAGTATAGTGTATAATGGAATAGAAGTAATTTCCAATAGAGTGTACTGTTGTGTGTCTTGATGTCAACTGCAAAACAGAAAATTTTCCTGGAAAAAACCTTTAGTAAAACTGACTGTGAAAATTTGACATGACCTTAGTTAATATGATGTCTACTCTGTCCATAGTTACTTTATTTGTGTTGAGAAGTGTTTATGGACTGTGTGTTCTTGTTATATAAGTCTCTCACCACCATTATGCCTCATGTCCATTTATTTCTCTCCCTCTTTCTCTCTCTTTTACTGATGGGTCATCATTCATGAGGCACAGTTTTCTGACCATTGCCTATGGCCTCAAATATTTTAGCACCACCAGGCACAAACACATACACTATATAAACTTTAATAAAGGTGCAGTTTACATAGATACATTGTGACTCACTCACACACACCCTGTGTCTATACCAGGCTTATAGTATCAGTTTAAGAGAGGAAATTATAAAGGAAAAGGCCTGGATTTTCCATCCTGAAAATCAATCACCAGTAATTGCAGCAGAGCAACAGAGATGTATTCGGCCTTTAAATGTTGAGAGATTTAGGTGTCTGTAACTACTATGTACATATATATATATATATATATATATATATATAAATATTTTTTTTTTTTTTTTTTTTTTTTTACATTGTATGCATATTTAATTAAAAAATACCTCAATGTGATTACATCTGTAATTCATTTCTGTGGCCACATCTATAATTACAGCCTTAAACATAGCTATCTCACAAAACCTGTCCTTAAAGTTACCCATGTCCCACTTCATTAAAATCAAATGTGATTTGCAACACAACATTAACACTGTAAGTGCATGGTATCTAACAATTTATTTACCTTTTTATTTTTTCACAAGTACACAGCAGTTACAGGAGAATTTCACTTTCAGAACAAAAATGTATAGATAATTTCCTCACCCCCTTGTCATCCAAGATGTTCATGTCTTTCTTTCTTCAGTTGTAAAGAAATTATGTTTTTTCAGGATTTCTTTCCATATAGTGGACTTCTATGGTGTCCAAGAGTTTGACCTTCCAAAATGCAGTTTAAATACAGCTTCAAAGGGCTCTACACTCTAAAAAATAAAGGTGCTTCATGAAGCCATAGAAGAACCTTTTTGTCTAAATGGTTCCAAAAAGAACTTTTAACATCTGAAGAACCATGTTTCACAGAAGGTTCTTTGCGGCAAAAAGGTTCTTCAGATTATAAAAAGGTAAGAGAGAGATGGTTCTTTAAAGAACCTTTGACTGAATGGTTCTTTGTGAAACCAAAAATGGTTCTTCTATGGCATCGCTGTGAAGATCCTTTTAAGCACCTTTATTTTCAAGAGTATAATCTATCCCAGCCGAGAAAGAAGGGTCTTATCTAGAGAAAGATTGTTTATTTTCTAAAAAACATTGACAATTTATATACTTTTTAACCTCAAATGCTCGTCTTGTCTAGCTCTGCATGAACTTGTATTTCGGTTCAAGACAGTTATGGTAGTTACTGTTGAGTAAATTACCTGTACATTTTTGTACTGGAAGTGAACTTCTTCTTTAAAGACACCTAATATAAAGTGGAGCCAGATGTGCCTGAATCCGAATACTGTGTTTGGAAAGGAAATAATGTGTTCTACGAAAGTAAATACGAATAAAAAAATAAAAAAATATGAGATGGGAGAAAACATTTTTAATGCCTTTCCTCGTAATTATACAGTATCCGCTATTAATATAGCATTTAAATCACTTTTGAAGGCACATTTGCGTTTACTTTCACTTTCAAGATTTGCGATCACATACTCTGTGTGTATTTTCCACACATTTTACAAGATTAGATGTTTGTCAGTGGAGTTCAGGATCTGCAAATCATTTGTCATCCTCCTATCAGTCATCTCTCCTTCCTCTGTTCATGTGGTAAGTGAAATTTTATGTACTGTAATGTAACAGGCTACCGCTAGTAAGCGGCTAACCATGTCTCTTTAGCGACTCCGTAAAGCGAATACGGATTCACTATTCAGGCTCATCCCTACCAGACAGTGCAACTAAAAATAGAAGAAAAAAAAATTTATGCACAATTGTGTTATTTAGTTGTTATACACGTTGTTTTTCAGTGAAAATCTTAATATCTGCCCTAGGCTTCTTAAAATGTTCATGAAACAATAAGCAGTGATTTATAAATGAATCATTCATTCGATTTTGATATTTTGTATGAATCATTATTTATTCCATTAAAGAAAAGTAAGTCATACAAGTTTGGAACGACATGACACTGAGTAATTCATAACACAATTTAAATGCTGGCTCAAGTTCAACCAACTCAACCAGCGAACCTCTTTTGCTCAACCAGATCAGAACAACTATCTTGGCCCTCCAACTTGACCTGCACCAAATCAGTATCAGCATAAACCAGCCTGAACCGCCATGGCCAACAGAAATGGAAAACATTGGGCACTCAAAAAAAAAAACCCACTGCAAATCCAGCTAAACATTTTCTCAGAGGGTGTAAAGCCTACCAAATACCATGTTAGCACTTGCTAGCTCCCTAAGATGTATTTATGGTGAACAAGTATAGACTCCAAGACAGAAGATGTTTTTCTGAAATTGCCAGAACTCACTCAAGGTCCCGTCTCTGATGTGAAAAAGGAACAGCAGGGCCTTGCTTGACTGCTTGGTCTAGTCTAGTGGAAAAGACGGGTTAGTTTTGGCACAGCGCAGAATTGCTCGGCTTGTGTTGCCCACTGTGTGAAGTTGAGACCTCTTGGCCTGTGGTGAAATTACTTGTGTGTGTGTGTGCGCGCAGGAAGACGTCTCTGCCTGGTGCGTGATGAATCTTGTTTTGACAGTGATTTCCTTGGCAGAGCAGTGGCGCTGGTTTGGGTGAGCTGGCATGACTTGTGCTGTCTTTTCGGAACAAGAAGCGACTGAACAGAGGAAGTGGCTGTGTGGGGGGGATGGGGCAGCTACGATGCCCGCTTAGTTTTCGTGAGCTTCTTTTTCCCACTCTCGTATTTCTGGGAGTCTGGGTTGCTGTGTAAAACGGTACAGTGGTAGAAGGGAGGTCGTATAACACCTGCTCTATGAGTTTATAATTTAGTATCAATGCAGCTCTTTGTGAAAGACTGTGAGTGTGAATGTGTCACAGCATACTTGTGAGAACGAATGTGTTGTTTGTGTATAACTGTGTGTATTTGTTGGTAACTGTTCTTTTTTGTAGTATCAGGGATGCAAACTAGTTTGAATTCTAAATATGGCACTCTATAGCTTGGTTTTCATCCAAAGTTGTAAAGGTAAACGTTGCGTAAAAGAGAAAATCTTCACTTCGTGATAAACTGGCACTAAATATCACTAAACAAAAAGTAGGAGAAGCCAATGAAAATAATAATTTTCAGACAAAACACAAATGCGGTCATTGCTTTTGTAGGTGGATGCCTGCTGTTTGGGAACGCAGTCTTGTAAGATAGTTCTGGGAGGCAATTATACAGAAATACTTTAATGGCATTCCTCTGGAATGATCATAACAACATTTGAGATGCTGAACAACAAGATCGGTCCTCTGGTTAGTCAGGTTATGCCATCTGATCAAATTTACATGACTTTTTTTCATGTGGATAGACAAATTTATTCAGCAAATGCATTTCCATCTCCCATTATTATTAACTCTTTTTCACACAAGTCAAAAACACCTTAAGTGAGCGTAAAACTTTTTTGCTAATTAAGGGATTTTGGGCGTTTTTATCACTCGTGTCATATGATGCAATACTTCAAAATGTGCATAAAAGCAGTAATGGAAACATAGCTACAGGATTTATTTGTAACATCTTTGTGTTTACAATGTAAAGACTCTGCATCTTAACTTTTTCGGGTTCAGAGCATGTGAGCGGAGTGGAGCGGGGAGAATAGCGGTCACATTTCCTTCAGAGGGAAGAGCACCTTTCTGAAGATTCCGCTCGCTTAAAGCGATGGTTCGCAGTAGATTTGACTACATTGCTATGCACTGGGAATTATAATTATATATTATTTATAGGGATTAATATATATATATATATATATATATATATATATATATATATATATATATATATCACTGGCTGGATTTGTATCATTATAGGGTGGTTGTGTACAAACACTGCCAATACAGATTCATGTTCAAACAACATGTAAAAGTGAGTTTAGCATCTGATGAATGCTTTGATGTGCATTGCTAATATTAAACTAAATTTTCATGCACTAGTTTATGCATACAGTCACTTATTCACCACATATGTAGACAGGCTTGGGACCTTATGCGGTCTCAGTCTGGGTTGTCATCAGGAGGGAACAACTGGGAATGTAGGTCCTCTGTGCTACAGGCCAGTGGTTCCCATCCATGCTCTTGGAGCCTCTCAAATACTGTAAATTTTGCAGGTCTACTTGTTCTGACACACCCATTTCAGATTGTGGAGTCTCTACTTATGAGCCGATGACCTCAATCATGTGTTTGATTAAGGAGACATGCAAAATGTGCAGTGTTGGGGGCTCCAGGAACATGTTTGGGAACTACTGCTATACCCGGCAGTACATGTTGTTCCCAGAGGAGAGGGATCTCAGACCCCATGGATTTTAATAATGCCATTTGTTTCAATGCAAATTACTTTATGTGCAATGACAAAATCTAGATGCATTTACATACACTGATTTACATTCATAAAACCACATATATGCAAGTCCAAGGAGAATATGCAACCCAGGCTTATTAGAGTGTTTATGGCGATGTTTCTGCAACACTAATATTATGTGTATTATTGCACGTTTTATGGCTGTTTCAAAGCGAAATGTCCAGTGAGTGGCATTAAAAACACACATTTCAGAGTTCCTCTGAAACCCTCCACCTCCCCAACTCCACCTGTTTAGATCTGCTTTGGGTTGTTTTGTATGCTATTTGTGCAGCAGCAGTATGACTTAAATAAGCACAACACTGTATCATTGTTTGTACTGGCAGTAGCATTTTCATGTACTTGCTTTGCAACAGCAGCAATAATCTACAACAACAGAAATAACCAACAGCAGCAGCAAGTCAGTAGCAGATCTATTAACGTTATCATATCCATTACCATGCTCAAGTCTTCTGAGAGTTGTCATGAGTAAAAATAATATTGTGCAAGGAATTAACTTTAATTAAACTTAACTGAAACTTTGTCCCTGTAAAACATAGTTTTTAAAGGAACAAAAGTTTTACGTCCTCTAGTGTTCATTTCATCTGGAAATTGTAGCATTTCATATGTATAGGTATGTTTTTTGAGTTTTGCAAAAATGTTTTCAAAAGCATTTATTTCCAATGAGCTTGAGTTGTGAATATGTTATAAATAATGATAATATTAAATTATATTCCCTGGACACACAAACTGATAAAATGTATTGGCCTTCCTTAAATGCACTCCAAGTTGCTTTGGATAAAAGTCAAACCTCTCTTTCAAATGCTTATTCTAAACGTAATGTAATATGTTTAAACAAACTTATTTTTTCAGTTGTCAGTGCATATTATGAACAAAAACGTGTGCAGAGTGGCAGCAAGATGCAGGACCTGTCAACACAGTGGCTTCAGAACACAGAATTGTAGAGAAGAACAAAAAAGTCTTTAAAAGTTTGTTGAATGATGAAGTGCTGGCAATGCAAAAAAGAAGATACAGACTCTACATACCATGTGCTCCAAACTGAAGACAACCAATTGGAAGAGCAAGCTGTTTTAAAAATAAAACTAATTCCAACTCATGTTGGATGTCAAATCCAAACATTAGTAAATCAGCACTGCTGCATTGACCACCGTCACAACCACTACTAACAGATCCTGGGCTTTAGAACAAGCCATGACAGTTGCACTAAAGGGAAAGAAACTCTCTTGAAGGCAGCGTGATTTCCTTCTCAGGGCAGCATCTCTGATGCTGATGAACTTGGGAGCTGGAGAAGTATAGAGGGGACGATAAAATGCTTCAGAGCATGAAATGGGAGGATGGTCTCAGCGCCAGCGGCGCGGCTCTCTCTGCGCCTCCTAACAATGTTCTGACCCCATCATGTGACCCAGACACAGTGCTGAGCACCGCCTGGCTCAGCCATCCAAACAACAGCTTCAATGGCTTGCAGATGTTGATCAGCTAATAAATTCTATGTGAAGTCGGTGACTGTGGAGTGGAGGAACGTCAGAGACCAAAGCGAAGGAGTCCTGTTTTGTTTCTTGCACTGCTAAGTAGCACATTATATTGCATTAAATGGTGTATATTGCATGTACTGTACCATGAAGCTTCATATCACATGTTGTGTTTTTCATCTGTTTAATCTCTCTTTCTCATTTTTTGTCAGCGCTTGGCTATATATTATAACAGCCTTCACCTTTCCGCTTCCCAAGGAAGACAAGGAAATAAAACAGCTATCTCTCAGGGCTCTTAAACCTGGATATAGCATGATCGCATCTCCATAGTTGAAACTAATAAAACAATTTTGTCTGTTTTGTTTTCCACTAGGGGCCCTGGCCAAGAACACTGACTTAGTTTTGCATGAATCACGCAAGTGTTTTATATCAGCTGTTTCATATGAACGATATCCAGCCCTGTAGTGTGCTATAATTTAATTAACAGATGCTTTATAGATCTCACATTGAATTTCACCTTTGGGTACAGTATATAAACAGCGCTTCAATGAGCACTCAAGTGGGCTGGTATCTCGATATGGTAAAAACGGCCCTTGAACGGGTTCATGCTAGGTGGCCGAAACGCCTAGGTTTCCTCACAATGCAGCCGCCGTTTTTCACAAGGACACACACATACTTGCATCCTATGAAAGCTTATGTAAAGCCTGTCTAAGGAGAGAAAAGCCTTGATGACATTAAACATCAGCGGCAGGGAACATTCAGAGTAAACAAGAGCCGCGCTGTGCAAGCTCCCCCTCGCACTGCACGTACCAACAGAGACCGAGAGCTAGCCAAACATACACACTGCACTTATCCACATACTCTGGATCAACAGTTGTTTATTAAAGGTCAGGGGTCACAGAGAGCAAGAGTGATAGAGAGAGAACGAGAGATTACAAACGCGCTTAGAGAAGGTAAAATGGTGAATTAGCTAGAGCCTACACTTTTATTATGCTTTTTCACTTTTTGAATTTTAGTCAGTGTGTGGTGCGTATGTTTGGGCATAAAAAACATCTACGAAGTTACAAATGTTAAATCCCTCTTAAGGAACTACAACGAACATCTCGTTTGGAATCAAAGGATGTTATGATGTCACAAAGCTCATTAGAATATCTTTCAAATAAATCCTCCTACGGAAATTCGAATGTATTTTTGTAAGAACAATCTCCATATTTAAAACGTAAGAATAACTTTAATCTGGCTTGAGCTAACAGTTGTACACGGAACTTGCTGCTTTGAGAGGGGGCATGGCAGTACTGAAACTCTGTCTAAACTGTTCACCAATCGCAACGCAGTGGGACTGCTAACCAATCACAACACATTTCGCTTTTCAGAAGGTGGGCCTTCATCAAACCCGGAACTAATCGAGCCATTTGTGCCAGCCTGGGGAGAAAACTATTGTAATAATGTAAATTATATGAAAAATAATGCATTTTTCGAACCACCAAGCATGAGAGCATGATCTTGTGCACCCCCGAAACAAAGACTACGTAAAAAAGCATAATAGGACCTCTTTAATAGATGTTCAAAAGTTGCCTTTTAAAAATTGGGGTCTGCAAGATTTTCTTGTCACAATGGGAACCTGCCTACTTTATGCTATTCAGCACAAACGGGATGAAACAACAAAAATATAAGGGCAGAGTACGTAACATTTTCATAAAGAGCAGGTCATACTGTTTTTTGAAAAATATATTTTTTTGCAAGTTTGTAACATACTGTAGATATCCTTCAATGTAAACAGTCTGCAAAGTTGTTAATCAAAAATAGTGCATGATAAATTCTGATAGATACTCAAAAGTCTCTCAAAAGAAAGAGTTGACTCTGGGAGGCCTTAACAAGTTATGATATTTTCTTATTTTTTGCCTGTTCTGATATACATCACTGGGTAAAACATTAGCATAATCCCCGTCTGCCCGCGAAATACGAGCAGTTCTGCAATGTGAAAGCAAGTTTGTTTTGTTTTCATTGCTGAAAAATGATGATGATGTGAAAAAACAGTGATTAAAAAATAATTGTTTTCATGATACACAGCAATACAATTCGAACCTTTTGTTGTGTGCTCATCATTTTACAGAGGACTGCTTGTCTAATCTTAGTGAGTTCAACATGAGATTAGGTAAACCCTTGTCCCTGAAAGATAACCATGTTGAAAAAAACAGCATATGCTGGTTAGGTAGGTTTTGATGCTGGGATGATGGTTTTAGCTGGTTTATGCTGGTCCTTACCTTGTTTATACTGGTCCTTTGCTGGTTTATGCTGGTCCTTAGCTGGTCATAAACCACGACCAGCATAAACCAGTAAAGGACCAGCTTAAATCAGCATCAAAACCTAACCAGCATATGCTGGTTTTTTTTTTAAACAATGAAGTCCGTTTCTTCTTTATGCGGACCAACAAAGGTCTCCGAACCACAACCTATAAATATGATTAATATGTTATGTGTAGATTTTCAACTGAGTGCTCAAAATATCATGTTTTTTTGTGCTAAATGTGATGTATACCTAGTGCAGCTTTAGGTTTACAGGTAAACCAGAATATTACTGTCCTACTGAAATAGTTCTGATAATTCGCTGTGAACACACTATTTCCTAAGAATGTGTCAATTAATGTAGACTTTTGTTGATCTAAATACTTTGTTTAATAATTAAATGTGGGCATATTATGGTTTACAAACTGTATTTTTTCATCAGTTAGTCACATTAGCACTCAGTTAAAGTATCCACCATTATTATTTTGTGAAGTGTTTACAGTTTAACAGCCAAACTTCAGCTATGGGCACAATTCGCTTGCATTGTATATGGAAAGACCAATCACAACAGACTTGGCCAGCTGACCAATCAGAGCAGAGTAGGCTTATGGAAGTTCAGAACTGCTTCGAATGATTTGCTTCGAAATCATTGCATAATGATTCTAATATTAAATGTATATTCTAAAAAAAAAATTACAATATTAGGACATTTTAACATACCATATGACCTGCTCTTTAAAACATGTGACAGTTTGCCTCAGTAAACTTTGATTTTCAGTTTGTATGGCAGAAATCACAAAAAAAAAAAAAAAAAAAAAAAAAAATGAACTTGTATGGCAATTTTCCCCATTCTCCACAGGGCCAGTGTTGGGCTAACTAGTTACATGTTGCATAATTATAAATGTAACTGTTACAATTACTGAGAAAAAAATGTGTAATTACTTTACAGTTACTTATGAAAATGTTAACGATTACAAATGTAGTTACATCAATATTCTGACAGACACACACACACACACACACACACACACACACACACACACACATATATATATATATATATATATATATATTAGTGGTGGGCCGTTATCGGCGTTAACGTGCTGCGTTAACGTGAGACTCTTATCGGGCGATAAAAAAAATATCGCCGTTAATCTATTCTCAAAGTTGGGTTGGGAGCTGGATCTAAACTACGCAAGATATGATGACTTTCACCTTGATATTTGAGCGCGGATGACGTATACCTAGTCGAATTGCACTGTAGGGGGCGAGAACGAGTCTTCAACTTCTGTGAAATTACCACATCAAATGAGACGTGCAAACATGAATGCAGTTATGAAGCCGCTTCAGGGCAGGTGCGTTGCTATACCCTTTTTACTGGGGCACGTGAGTTATAATTTACTTTGATAATCCCGAAATAAAGACATTAAACTATATGCAACAACTAAATTGACGCTTCTAAAAGCAACGCAGTTTAACCCAAGACTATGCACGCAGATATCCATGCCGGTGCGCGTCTGTGCAGCACGCGCACGTCGTACAGCCTTTTGCGCAGAAGTACTTGGTTACACAAGTTTGTATAGGTAATTATGTTGTAAATGCAATTGTCAAGCAGTTTGTGATGCATTTTGGAAACAGGAGATGAGCGCCTGATCTAATGCGCCACCTGGCCCGTTCTCGAATACTTACTTTTAGTCATTATTTGGGTAGCACACATATTCTGAATGCCTTCAGCAGAATTCAAATTAGCCATTTTAATCTAGATTAATCTAGATTAATTCCAAGATTTAATCTAGATTAATCTAGATTAAAAAAATTAATCTATGCCCACCCCTAATATATATATATATATATATATATATATATATATATATTTAATTGATTTCTTTCCCAAATTGGTTTGACTGCTCTAAAATATGAGACACCAATATTTCAGGAGTTTAGCACAGTTTTCTTTTTGGGTTTATGCATATGCTTTTTTTAAGATTGACAATTTTTTCCAAACCATTGTTAGATGCCAGTGTTTCCTGTCATAGCTATGCAAAGTTCTGATTTAAAAAACAATATCATAGCTATCAAACTATATCTTGTTTTGATTTTAAATCTGTATTTAACCCTAGAGAGATCTCAAAATAAAAGTGCTAAAGTCTGATTTTGGCTGTTTTTTAAAGTTAAATTATTATTTAAGTTCAAGTGATGACGGATTTTGAAAGTCTGATAGTAATCAGTGTTGTGTCCTACTGTAAGGTTAAACCTGCCTGCTTTACATCTTTGAAAAGTATTAACAGTTGAAAACATTCATTCGAAATCTAGAAAAAGTAACCAAATGTAATCAGCTGCATTAATAAAATAATTCAAATAGTTACACTACTTATTACATTTTAAATAGGGTAATTTAGGGTAACTAATCTATAACCTATTACATTTCCAAAGTAATCTTCCCAACACTGACAATAGCTTCTGCTCCTTTATGTACCAGAGAGACCAGATGCTCTGCCTAGATTTACAATAGTTGCCAGTTTAACTTTGTAGAGAACTAAAGTCTTCTGACCTGATGATGTAGCTGGATCAGCTGAATGAAATTTTCCAGGCTGTTTCAAATCATCTGTTTCTCGAGGATGAATACTGGAACTGTCCCTCAGTCAGATGACAAGGTGCTCTTCCTTCCCAATATGCATGCTGATTGTCAGTATCTCACTGAAATAAGGCTCTGCTGAGCCCAAGAGTTACACGCAAACAATAGGAAACAACATGCTTTATTAATTTACTATCAGCAGGATACATTAGGTTCAAATGAATTGCTCAACTGTTTATAAAAAGTGTCAGGCAAGATATCAGTACATAGCTCAACTGTTCCATTCATCAACATCTGTCAGAATAAAAACATCCAAACATCCAATATTTACAGATTTGAGCTTAGATTTGGAAAGGAAGGCTTATTTTTGTTTTGAAAGAACACATCGGTTTCCCTCCTGCATACTCTTGCACAACCTTTTAAAAAATGTGAAACTATCTGTCTGTCTGTCTGTCTGTCTGTCTGTCTGTCTGTCTGTCTGTCTGTCTGTCTGTCTGTCTGTCTGTCTGTCTGTCTGTCTGTCTGCCTGCCTGCCTGCCTGTCTGTTTGTCTGTCTGTCTGTCTGTCTGTGTCTATCTGTCCATCTGTATGTCCATCTATCCATCTATTTTTCAATGTCTTTCTATCTTTCTATCTGTCTATTTTTCAATATGTCTATCTGTCTGTCTGTCTGTCTGTCTGTCTGTCTGTCTGTCTGTCTGTCTGTCTGTCTGTTTGCCTGTCTACTGTCTATCTATCTGTCTGTCTGTCTATCTGTTTGTCTATCTTTCTGTCCGTCTGTCTGTCTGTCTGTCTGTCTGTCTGTCTGTCTGTCTGTCTGTCTGTCCGTCCGTCTGTCCGTCCATCTATCTGTCTGTCTGTCTGTCTGCCTGTCTACTGTCTATCTATCTTTCTGTCCTTCTGCCTGTCTGTCTGTCTGTCTGTCTGTCTGTCTGTCTGTCTGTCTGTCTGTCTGTCTGTCTGTCTGTCTGTCTACTGTCTATCTATCTGTCTGTCTGTCTGTCTGTCTGTCTGTCTGTCTGTCTGTCTGTCTGTCTGTCTGTCTGTC
>NC_133362.1:37794713-37809713 GCF_049309525.1 Garra rufa | reverse complement strand
CACAATTATATTCAATAATATTGTTCTTTTATCACCACCATTATAGTTGTGCTTTAGGCTCGGCTATTCCTTTAGAGGACAGAGTGATTCGTTATTGTTATAGCCATCATTCACGCTGTTATTTATTCTAACACTACTGTTAGAGTGAATGGTGAGTGATATGGGTGTATGTGGAGAAAAATAAAAAAGTGGTCCAGGGTACATGAGGTCCACTATATAAATATTTAGGACCTGCTTTGTGACTTTTTGAGTTCCTAATAAATCCACTAACCATAAGCAGATGTGTCCTCATTGGACTAGCACACAGAATTAGAGATAGTATCAGTAAATCATATAATAAATGGAATTTAGCATTTGTTTTATTGGGCGTGCTGTTCAAAATAGAGCAGTGGTTCTCAATTAGTGGGCCGTGACCTAACTATGGATTGCATCTTTGTTCTGATGGGTTCACAAACAGCAGGAAAATAACAAAGCTAAATGCTAAATGCCAATTAACCGTACAATCATGCATAGTTAGGATAGCAAAATAAACTCAACAACTTTTAAGAGAGGACAAAATTAATCAGCGAAATATGATCCAGATATGTTTCGTAAGATTCACCCAATGACTAGTATATTGTGTTACCATGTTTCTATACATTCATATGGTGAAATGCATCTGACAAGGTTGATTTTCCCTGGTCAGGGCTACACTGGAGGTTCAGTTTAAAAGAGCCATGAGAGTGTGATAGCTGGGGATTCTCAGAATTTACAGGCACGCTCCCCTCCTCCCGTCCCATTGCAGGGCTTAACCAGCTGGGTTGCAGGATATTGCTCCATTCTTTGGAAAAACCACAAGTTTGCTTGCGGCGTCCCTACTTGCAGACAGTGAAAAAACAAACATGCACACACACACACCCACACAGACACATCGGGCCACCATGGGAGAGTAGAAGCCGCTTTTAAAGACACACACAGTCATGTGATCGGGTCTATTTTTAGGCCTTTGCCTTCATGACTCATTGTTCCTCTTTGTTGTATGAGGCTCAATGAGTAAGACCTGAATCCTGTAATATAGGCTGCTATTCGCCCATTTCCTGTTTACTACACAAGCATAGTGTGGCATGGGTGTGTTGGTGTATGTTTTTGTATAACCAGTGTTTTAGAGAACGTGCTATTACACTTAGCCTCTTGGCTGGTGAAGTGTATTCTAAACGTTACACACAGTATTTAATTTCATGTGAATGAAAATAAGGCGGAGAGGGATGTACTGTAGATGGGAAACATTCTATTCATGATTTAACTAAGAATGAGTTATGATTTAGTACTATTGTTTATTTACATGCACTTGCTATTTTACCACTGGATTCATTATTATCCATTGTATTCATATTTTCAGAGGTGCGCGGATATTAAAATTCTGGCTAATATTGATAAGCCAATTTTTTATTTTTTATTTTTTCAGATTTTTTTGTATGGCCGATAACCGATAAATGGCCAATTAAAATCGTATACTGATTTAATAACAATCACTTTTTTTTTTCTTTAAGAAAACACAATAACTGTTTGTCATTTTTGAAGAAAAAAGTGGTTACCATATACAGTAAAAAAATAATAATAATAAATAATTGTTTAACATCATATTATATTGAATATTATTGTACAATACTGTTGAATTTATGGTTTATTTGCAAATAAATAAGAAAATTAATTAATTTAATAAAATATAAATTTATTATATTAAAAATAAATTATATATTATACAAATAAAATATGAATTAAACAGACATACATTTAAAATTATGATAAAAAAACAGTTTATTATTTATTTATTTATTGTAAATAAAATGTATATTTTATTTATTTAGTTATATTTTATGTCAATAATTTTAAATCTTGTTATGAGTTTAGAACTTATGAGTTTATAATAAAATGATTGGCTATAAGCGGTGGTCAAATTGTTAAAAAAAAAAAGTAAAATCAATAAAATCTGATTAGCTGACAGGAGTGTGATATTAGAGCAATATCAGAACTCCAACAGCTGATTCACAGTTTGTAATCGTATCACTCCGTTTGCGGTACTTCTTACAGCAAGTGTCATGGTGGACGCCCAAATCCTGTATCATTATATAAATATTACTGTTTTTGTGTCACGGAATGTAGTTTTAAGAGGTTTTCAGATGAGAATGCTCTTGTTTATAGTTTAAATATGCAGTTTGTTAATAAAGATAGCATCTATTTAAAAATTTGCATCAGCGTTTTCGGACATGAGAGCTCCGGATCGTCAACGGCTGTTCTGCACTCATGAACCCGCATGAAAGAAGTCTCATCTCGGCCAGATCTTCTGGAATTTACAGCTGGCTCTGATGTCTCTATAGAGATTAAACATGAGATATAATTCATTTTGGGGAAATCTAACGAGCCTTTGGTCTCATTAATCTATTATTTGTTCCAGAGCAAATCATTTTTGTAAAATGTTATCATGTTTATGTAAATTCAACGCTGTATATAAGAGCGCTGCCTGTGTAATTTTGACTGAATTGCCCAGCAACTTTTATGATGGCCATTTTTGTTGTTTATTAAATATTATTGTTGAATAAATAACATTTTATATAAATAATAGTAGTATTTAAAACTGTTTTTCCTGAAATTATTCATACCCCTGGCAAATTCTGACTTAAAGTCACTTTTATTCAAACAGCAAGTTTTTTTTTTTCTTTTTGACCGGAAATGACACAGGCTTCTCCCAAAAGACAATAAGACAGTGTACAAGAGGCATCATTGTGGAAAAAAAATATATATATTTATCAGCTTTTATTTACATTTGAACAAAAAGTGGCATGTCCAAAATTATTCATACCCTTTGCAAACTGTCGCAGTCTATGGGAAAATCCAAAGTTCTATGCTGCTGTTGGTTTGTGGACAGTCGTGGTTAAGACAAAGGAGCTCACTGAGGACCTGCGGCTGCGCATTGTGGCTGCTCACAAGTCAGGAAAGGGCTATAAGACCATTCTGTGAAAAATATCAGAGGACGTGGTCGGAAGCCAAAAGTGATACCTGTGCTGGCCAGGAGGATAGTGAGAGAGATAAAAAAGAATTCAAGGATCACCACCAAGGCCATCCTGATGAATCTGGGCTCTGCTGGTGGCAACTTCTCAAGGCAGACAGTCCAACGAACACTGCACACCGCTGGGTTCCACGGACGCAGACCAAGGAGGACACCAGTTCTCCAGATAAGGCACAAAAGCCTGCTCGGACTGCAAATGCTCATCTGGACAAAGAAGACGACTTCTGGTCTTCTGTTTTATGGTCAGATGAAACCAAAATTTAATTGTTTGGCCACAATGATGTAGCCTTCATTTGGCGTAAAAAAGGAGAAGCCTTCAACCCTAAGAACACCATCCCCACTGTCAAACATAGTGGTGGGAGCCTAATGTTTTGGGGGTGTTTTTCAGCCGGTGGACCAAGGAACCTAATCACAGTAAATGGCAAAATGAAAAAGGAGCAATACATCAAAATTCTCAACAACAACATCAGGCAGTCTGCAGAGAAACTTGGCCTTGGGCACCAGTGGACATTTCAACACAACAACGACCCAAAACACACAGCAAAAGTGGTGAAGAAATGGTTAGCAGACAAAAACATTAACGTTTTGCAGAGGCCCAGCTAGAGTCCTGACTTAAATCCAATTGAGAATCTGTGGAGGGAGCTAAAGATCAGGGTGATGGCAAGGAGACCCTCCAACCTGAAAGAGTTGGAGCTCATCACTAAAGATGAATGGGCAAAAATATCAGTGGAGACATGCAAAAAGCTGGTTAGCAATTATAGTAAGCGTTTGATTGCTGTAATAGCCAATAAAGGCTTTTCTATTGATTATTATGAATAATTTTGGACATGCCACTTTTTGTTTAAATGTAAATAAAAGATGAGTAATAGTTTTTTTCACAATGATGCCTCTTGTACATCGTCTTATCTTCTGGGAGACGTCTGTGTCATTTCTAATAAAAAAAAAAAACTTGCTGGTTGAAAAAAGTAACTTTAAGTCAGAATTTGCCAGGGGTATGAATAATTTCAGGCTTGACTGTATATATAACTCCATCATGTCATAAATTACTGCTGCTTAAACTTAATTAAATATGCCGTCTGCCCTAGGGTCAATTATGTAACTTACTTCTCTTTGTCTGGCTAAAATGTGCAGCGTTTAAATTCGATTAACATCTTGAAATGTTTTTTAGGCCATCATAATAAAACTGTCATGTGACATGAACATGTACAAACACGTTCGCAAATTATTTCACAACGTCTGCTTCACCCAACACTGACCGTGATGGAAGCGATAGAAACAATAACATCTGACTCGGTAGATGTAAACAGATAAAGAAAAGCTTTTTTTTCATGTGGGAAAATCACAGCGCTGGAGGTGATATGCACCAGCTGTGTGCGTGAGTGTGTGCGCTGTAAGGCGGTTGTGAATGTGACAAGCTCCAGACCGGTGACACAACTGTCTCTGACATGGTGAGCTGTTCCATATTCTCTGGATTATCCGAAAGTCCCTCCTGGGCCTACTGACATGTCGACCCCCTCCACATGCACTGAGAGACAGAGAGCAGGCTGAAACAGAGAGAGTGGGCAAAACGTGTGAGTGTAATGAGGTCAGTATGGTGGTAATGATACCTGTGGGAGAATCCTGTATCACTCTAATTCTCCAGCGACTGAGGAGCAACATGGATAAAAAACGCACAGTATCTTCACCAGCTACCCTTCAGCACACACAAACTCTTACATGTATCTCTTCATTATGCGAACACAGTTTTGTTAATATTTAGTACTTTTTGTTATGTCATATTTGCACAGATCTTGAGTGGTAAATTGCAGTTTGCTGAGTGAAACACCCACAACAAAATATAAGCTTGAACATTTCTGATAAGATTCCTCCCATAGCTGTGGATCATTTAGGTAACAACATAGTAGGTAACAACATAGTAATATAAAGCTAACTTTTGAATCTGTTCATTTTTATAAATTCAACTATTAAGGTCCTCTTGTGGGCTATATGTTAACATCTTTTATGTGAAATATCTTATTCAGGTCAGCACTAAATAAAAACAACATGCTTTTTTTTTTAAGATTTATTTTTTGGCACTTTTGCCTTTATTATGATAGGACAGATCAGACATGACAGGAAGCAAAGTGGGAGAGAGATGAGGGGCGGGATCGGGAAAGGTCCTCGAGTCGGGATTCAAACTCGGGACGCCCAGAGCGCAACGGCGCTATATGTCGATGTGCTGTCCACAAGGCTATCTGCAGCGACAACAACAACATGCATTTTGTATGATCCCTCTTCTTTTGGTATAATAATTACCAAAAATGAAAAATCAGAGACAAAGTAATCACTAAAAACTAAGAAATCCATTATGAAAGAACGAACACTGAGCAATAAAAATTTCCTTTGGGCCACTGGGTGAAGTGTTTAAATCACAGCTGAATTATGGGTACTCCTTGGCCTATCAGTCATTAGCCAGTCCACTGTGTTTATTTGATCGTTTGTGAGTTGAGCACACTTTAAACACATTTGTCAATCTAGACGTTTCAAACTGACATTGTGAATCACTTGACTTCATGATCTAAAGCAAACAGCAAAAGAAAGGTGAACTAAAGCCTGTCTGACAACAAGGTGAGAAAGGGAGTAGCTTTCTGCTATAAGACAGTGAAAAAGTGGATGTTTAAGGGACCATTCATAACTTTTTTTTTTCAAATGAACTTTTTTATTTCACAATTTTCCACCCTTTCGTTGCTGACTAGAATTAAAGTTTTGCTTCTGTTATGTAAACACTCTATAGTGCAGCATAGCTTTTACAAACACTGCATTACTGCATTGCAACAGGTACATGAAACAATTAGAGACTAAATATGCCGCTCAGACCGTAAAGATTAGACAGGATGTTTCTGAAGGATATCAGGAGCATGTACTCTTTTTACCTCATCCTGACTGAGACATTTCTGTCTCCATGTGTGTTTCAGGTTTCCAGCATGAAATTCAATCACTCTAACAACCTGTTTTGCTGCTAAGTTTCTATAAATGCTCCTTTTGGACGTCTTCTCAAAATTTCTGCATGTTTTCAAAGTACAATGAAATCTTTTGTCTCGAAAGTTCAAGAAACATCTAATTCCTCAATATCTGACCCATTTAAAAACAAAAGTGACCCTCGTGTGCAGATGGAAAGCAAGATATGAAACTTAAAATGGCTTTTGAAGGAAATTAATTATTCAGATTTGTGTAAGCTGACCAAATGTAAAACTCCAGCGGTGTGACAAAGACGGCCTTTAAGATTGTGTAACAAATGTGACAAGCAACACAAGTTAACAGCGACCCACTTTTCTACATAAACACACACAAACTTGACGCCTCATCAACCGTGTCTTTCAATTGAAGTTGACTTCATTTGCAACAATAAAACAAGGGGCTCTTTTATAAGGAGACTTCAGGGGACCATCTGGAAGAACTTTAAATGTCTCTCCAACAATCTGCCAAGATGTCTTTATAATCTCTTTGAAAAAAGCAAAAGACGTTCTTTTCAAACTTCTCTGGCCATAATTCAGGGCAGCAATCAGCTTGTCAATGTATTTGCGTGTGTGTGTACGGGAGCAAGAGATGGTGTGTTAGCACAGCGCACTTGCAAATATTTATCTGTTGCAAAACCAAATGACGACAGTCATCTACCTTAACAGCCTTCAGGTTGAAATAACACACTCTACGAGGAAGGAAAATCAAGGTCTCTCACACAAATGTTGTGAAGGGAGTTTTTGGCTTTCTTAAATTAGAAGGTTTGAATTTTTTTGAAATGCTCCTTGTGAAGTGATCTGAACCATCCAACCTCTGCCATGTTTATTGTTCTATCTGACTAAACCGCAATTAATCATGATTTTCACCACACCCACGCTTCTATTGCGCAGCATGAGGCCTGCATGAACATGTTTCACCTCTCTCTTTCACACACACACAAAACCACTAAGAAGCTGGAATTCATGTTAGGATTTTGCCTCTCCACAACATTCAATTGGACATAGGCTCATAGAAGCTAAACTTCTAAAGCGTCAGCAGTTCATTGCAAAATATGTTTGCCAACTAGTAAAATGCTATTGACATTTAGGGTTTCAATGTTGAACCTGAGGAAGCATCTGCAGGTATGTATCCTAGCCTACAGTTACCTAAGCAGTCATTAAATAAAGAAGGAAAGGCATTGTACTCTCGCCTGCCACACCAGCTAATGTTTATTTAAGACATATTTTAGCTCTGTATTGCTTTGTGCATGTCCAGTAGTTTATTTAACATAGTTAATCTCCATTCTCAACAAATTAGCTAGCTAAAGACATACTTACCAGCCACACTTCTATTTATGAACTCTTGGACAGAAACGTTATAGCTAATGTTTTCCTCATTGAATAAGGTTAGTAACCATGTCAGATCTAGTGTTACAGTAATTTCAGCATTATATAATAACCTACATTTGTGTTGTGAAACTGCCAATTGTTTTGACTGTGTCAGAGAAGTATCTATTGTGGTATACCAAAGTGATTACTAACACCATATTGGAGCAGGAATACTGATATCATATTGCAACACTATTGTGCAATAAATAGTTACTCTTAACAGTTTACCTTCTTAGAACACTTCCATTTCTTCAATTCTACTACTAGTGTGAAATAAGTATTTAACCCTTTGCAAAACATGACTTAGCACTTGGTGGCAAAACCCTTGTTGGCTATAACAGAGGTCAGACGTTTCTTGTAGTTGGCCACCAGGTTTGCACACATCTCAGGAGGGATTTTGTCCCACTCCTCTTTGCAGATCATCTCCAGGTCATTGTTCTATGGGATTAAGGTCTGGAGACTGGCTAGGTCACCCCAGGACCTTAATGTGCTTCTTTTTGAGCCACTCCTTTGTTGCCTTGGTCATGTGTTCTCGGTCATTGTCGAGTTGGAATACCCATCCACGACCCATTTTCAATGCCCTGGCTCAGGGAAGAAGGTTCTCACCCAAGATTTCATGGTACATGGCCTCGCACATCGTTCCTTTGGTGCGGTGCAGTTGTCCTGTCCCCTTAGCAGAAAAACACCCCCAAAGCATAATGTTTCCACCTCCATGTTTGACGGTGGGGATGGTGTTCTTGGGGTCATAGGCAGCATTCCTCCTCCTCCAAACACGGCGAGTGGAGTGCATGCCACAAAGCTCGATTTTGGTCTCATCTGACCACAACACTTTCACCAAGTTCTCCTCTGAATCATTCAGATGTTCATTGGCAAACTTCAGACGGGCCTGTACATGTGCTTTCTTGAGCAGGGGGACCTTGTGGGCACTGCAGGATTTTAGTCCTTCACGGCGTAGTGTGTTACCAATTGTTTTCTTGTTGACTATGGCCACAGCTGACTTGAGATCATTGACAAGATCCTCCCGTGTAGTTCTGGCTGATTCCTCACCGTTCTCATGATCATTGAAACTCCACGAGGTGAGACCTTGCATGGAGCCCCAGACAGAGGGAGATTGGCAGTTATTTTGTGTTTCTTCCATTTGTGAATAATCGCACCAACTGTTGTCACCTTCTCACCAAGCTGCTTGGCGATGGTCTTGTAGCCCATTCCAGTCTTGTGTAGGTCTACAGTCTTGTCTCTGACATCCTTGGACAGCTCTTTGGTCTTGGCCGTGGTGGAGAGTTTGGAATCTAATTGATTGATTGATCGCTTCTCTGGACAGGTGTCTTTTATACAGGTAACAAGCTAAGATTAGGAGCACTCCCTTTAAAAGACTTTTTTGTAACATGTTTTTCTGGATTTTTTGTTGTTATTCTGTCTCTCACTGTTCAAATGTCAATGTATGTATGTTCATCTGTTCCCGGGGGAAAACTAACCCTCCTTTAGCGTCACTCAGTGGGCATTTCACATCGAATATGTCACAAAACATACATGGTGCTACGTATTTCACATCTTGTGGAAAAGTTCCCACAGGTATGTTTTTGTCATGAGATCATGAGAAGTAAGGTAGTTGTTAAAGGAACACTCCACTTTTTTTGGAAATAGGCTCATTCTCCAACTCCCCCCAAGTTAATAAGTTGAGTTTTACCATTTTGAAATACATTCAGCCGTTCTCCTGTTCTGGCGATATCACTTTTAGCATAGCTTAGCATAGATCATTGAATCCTATTAGACCAATAGCATCATGTTCAAAAATGACCAACGAGTTTCAAAATTTGTCCTACTTAAAACTTGACTCTTCTGTAGTTATATATTGTGTACTAATACCGGCGGAAAATGTAAAGCTGCTATTTTCTAGTTCGATAAGATTAGGAACTACACTCCCATTCCGGCGTAATAGTCAAGGAAGTTTGCTGGCGTAATATGGACGCAGCAGGCGCAGTAATATCACACAGCGCCTGAAATTAGTTTCCAGCAAGTTAACATTCAATGTGACCAGTGTGATATTACTGCGCCTGCTTCGCCATATTACGGCAGCAAACTTCCTTGACTATTACGCCGGAATGGGAGTGTAGTTCCTAATCTTATCGGCCTAGAAAATCACAGCTTTACATTTTCCGCCGGTCTTAGTACACAATATAACTACAGAAGAGTCAAGTTTGATGATCTATGCTAAGCTATGCTAAAAGTTATATCGCCAGAACAGGAGAACGGCTGAATGGATTTCAAAATGGTAAAACTCAACTTATTAACTCGGGGGGAGTTGGAGAATGAGCCTATTTCCAAAAAAGTGGAGTGTTCCTTTAAGTTTAGGTATTGGAGTGGATTGAGGATGTATAAAATGCTGAAAAACAATATGCTGGTAATATGCATGTTAATTATCAACTAGTTAATAGTGAGAATTGGTGCCAAAATGTAATTTCGTTCGTACAGCTTTAACAGTTTTGACTGAAACTCTCGCTTACACCCACAGAACACATATATTTTGATTAGACACACATTTACCTTGCTGTGAGCTTTCATCTGGAACCAAGGATAAAGGTCAGCTCCTTAAAGAAGCTAACATCAATTTCAATGTGGACCTAAGGACGTGAAGCTCTCCAAATCAAACATAACAAACGTTGCATACCTGAATGCGCAACTGCATTACTATAAATTTGAGTCAACAGCTGAACATATAAAGAGTGCCGAATATGATGAAGGACGGGAACTGGATGTTTCACAGAGCATTATTATGTTCTCAATACTTGACTGCCCTCAAAGCTCTTCTAATGCTCCGTCCAAGAAACCCATTTTCATTGTGCCTCCACTGGAATAAATAAAGCTGTGCAAATCCAAATACATTAAAACTAGCACTCAATGAATGTAGCACACACACTTTTAATTTCTTTTTCATTTCCTAAGGCTGTTTCTGGTCGTTCTCTTGCTTGGGTCACGGCTATACACCCTCGTTCAACTGGCTTGACAAGGCCTGAAAATATATTTTATTTTCATATACTGGATCTGAATCATAGCACTTCATAACATTTCATAAGTGGTGTTTATGACCTCGCCTGCTCCAAACTTCACTCTTTTCCTCCTAATTGCTCAAGTTTCTGCTGAGTTGGTCTCTGAGGAGTCGGAACAGTTGTCTTAGGCTTGTCCAGCCAGGGCCTGAACAACACTCCACATTATTCGCCTTTACTGTAACACAGACTTTTACAAGCTGGACAAAAGCTAAAGCAGGAGGTACTCCAGCCTGCAAATCAATGTTCCTTTATGAAGAGCAGAAATGATTGCAATAACTGTTGCCCTATAAAAAGAGAGAGAGAATGTAGAAGTCGGGTAGTTATAGGAACCGGACTGCGTGCCATTTAAGTCACATATGTGTTGTTGGAGGCTGGTGATAGACTATAGTGGAAGGGAATAGTCGCTGGGTTTATTTCAGGCCTAATTGCGTAAGCTGTTTTATTGAAGTTACACAATAAATCATGCCAAACCTGTCATGGATATTGCTAGACTGGCCTCAAGCATGCACATGGAAACTGGCCTGAAAATATGGGAAAAACAAACGGTTGTGTTATCATCGCTTAATTCGATTTATCATAAATATTAAGTTCCAGGAAAGAAAAACCACAAATTAGATTTTGCGGTTTTAATTAATTGTATTTCCTAGAAAACAATAACAAAATTGAGAGCAAATGGAGATTTTTTGTGTATGTCTCCTGATTCTCAGATTTTTCTGAGCCTATATAGTATACAACTACAAAATGCATTGTTAGTAGTGGTTGTTAGTCAACTGTGGTTTTTGCCGTTAGTTTAACAATTCAGTGATTCTCGAATACATAGTTTTAACAAACTAAATCACAAAGTTGTGTAGCTGAAATTTTTAAGTAAATCACTCGGTGCATAATATAAGCCAGCTAAAATGCAGTACAATCTTAATCTTTTATTCAATATGCATACAAATTTCATTATGCATCTTTTAATCTGTCAAGAGAATGAAAGCACCATTTCTGAAAAGTGTGAATGTGAGCTGCAATCCTGGGGGAATCAGACATCTGAAAGTAAAGCAAAATGATGGACAATAAAAACAACAAAATAGTCTTCAGCAAAATAGTCTGTCATGTTAATTATTTACAGCAAAAACTCTTTTTTAAAAACATGAATTAGCAGAAGTTATTACTTCATGGGCTACGTGACAATAGCCCCTTTTACTCGTACAGTCTTTACTGGTAAATTACTGCTAAATTAATGTTAAGAGATTATGTGTGAACTATTAAAAATACTGGTTAATTCGTTCCGTCAATTTACCAGTAAGGGAAACTGTAACATTACAAGTAAATTACCGGTATGATGCTGTGAGTGAATGCAGAATGAAGATTACCGTATGAGGCTAATGAAGGCGAATTAAGTCTTCTTTTGGTCCAAATTGGACAATCATATCATTCTTATGGAGATGACTTGATTACTCTAAACTGTTTACAGCACTCCACTGCTTTTTTAAAATTAGTCTTTCTTAAAATTAATTTTTCTATGTTAATATGTGCTATATGGACATCTTTGGGTCTCGAGTGTTCCACTCAAGAGCCTTCTTTCCCATATATCAGATCAGTGACTCTGCAGTTGGATACTATTATGCGCATCTCGCATTTTCTCCATATAGTGGACTTCAGTGGAGCACAATGAAATGAAGGCTGAGCTAGACAAGACGAGGATTTGAGGTTAAACAAGTATATAAATTGTCATTTAAAAAAAAAAAAAAAAAAAAAAAAAAAAGATTGCATTTTAACTTTCAATCCATTGAGCACCATTGAAGCCCACTATATGGAGAAAAAATCTTGGAGGACATGGGGCTGAATAAATGATCAGATTTTTATTTTTATTTTGGAGGTGAAGTAATCCTTTAAGATCATTTCCAATGACTGACATCACAGAATTTACTGGCATTTTGGTGCTGTTGTGTGAATGCTCTCTTACTGGTAAAAAGCCAGTATGCTGTTGCCTGTGTGGACAGCATATTTCAGTTTTTACGGTAAAGTCATACTGATAACTTTATGGCAATTTACCGGGATTGCTGCCTCAAAGAAGTTAATGTCATCCACAACAGTTCTATATTGTCGAACCAACGTTCCTCGAAGGACAGAGTGGTTTGGGAAACTAGGTAGCTACTAGCTACTTAATTTTTCAAATGTTGCATCATATTATGGTATTTAAGCTGTCATTTATGTCATTTAGAAGGGTATACAAGTCACCAGACTAGTTTTTGATTTCTTACGTGTAAGGAACCACGCCCACACAAAATGGCCAGAATTTACAGCTTTGCATTGTCCAAAATTCTGTCATTGCTATATGTTTTTTTTTTTTTTTTTTTTGGAAATACATCTGAAAAAAAAAGCGATTGTTTTATATTTAGGGTCTAGACTTTGACATGTCAATAGTACATCCACAACAATAGGTGGCGCCAAATACACGTAAAACGAGTGTGCCAAAAAATACATAATGCAATGTGTGTTGTTAACATCGCGACTCGAGAGCGGAAACAAAATTAAAAAAAAAAGCTTACAGCGGCACTGATGGGACCAAACTTCCTCTGTAAGTCATTTTAAAACGTAAGACAGTGTCTAGATTTGAAGACTACAACAAGATTTCTCTTCTACTGTTGATGACATTTTGGTAGGCTAATTGTTATTCAGATGAGTTACCTGTTATTTTTATGGTATATCAAAAGTGTATATTCTTAAATGTGATTGTTGGTACATTTTACCAGTATTTAGGCTACAACACTAACAAAAATTAAAATATGCATTATGAAAATAAATTAAGATTTTATTTTTTCTCTGTAAAACACAAGATTTGGTTTTCAAAAAGCCTTTTTCCAAAATATTCGTGTCAATACGTTTGGCCTATCACCCTCATGTCGTTTCAAACTTATTTTTGTGTGCAAAGTAAATACATATAACAACTTTATTCAACACTTTCTGGGCCTTGAACGTGTCAGTTGTGTTGCTGTCTATATGCAGGGTCAGAAAGCTGTTGGAATTTGTGTTCTGAAGATGAACGAAGGTCTTAAGTTTTATTTTAAAGACAGAAAGACAGAATTTTCATTTTTGGTTGAACTATCCCTTAAGATTTCCCTGTCTTTAAATGGCATAAAAACGAAACAAACGGTGAATAGTTTGCTTCTCAAGTTGGTCAGACATACTTCCTGTGTAAGTAGGCATTCCTTGACTAATACTAATCAAACATATGATTGTGTCATTTGTCTTCTCTGGAGTTTTTGAAGAGATCTCAACAAAGATCTCCTCTGGAATTAAAAGAAAATAATTTAAAACCCGTCTATAAACTCAAGTCAGCTCTTTTCTCATTTGTGCCTACTTTTATTTATCCAGTTACATTTTGAGTAGCCAGTCATTCATTGAATCATAACTTAAAACATCACCTGGCCTCCGGAGCAATGAAAGAGCAACCCCTGAGCATTACACGTTCCTATGGGAATGTGTTTGGACACAAGTTGTACTTTGCCTCAGTCTAATTGTGAGTATAATTAATTAGAGGCTTCTAAAGTTATCTAAAGTGCAGCGTGTTAATACAAACTGACAAAACATCAGTTCAGACTTGCTGTTGAACTAACAGTTTGTTGCCTGAAGCAAAGGAAGACGGCTATAGATTGACAGTTTAGGGGCGTGACAAAGCATCGCTCTATCTTTCCTTTTCACTCTCGGCTTTCTCTTTCTGTCTTTTCGGTCGGATTACTGGCTTACAGCTGGTTGTGTTTAGCGTCTGTAAGTGGTGTACAATGTATGTGTGTGTGAGTTTGGGGAGGGGGGTTTGCAGGCCTGGACCAAAAGGAGTGTAAAAATGTAAACGCCATTTCCTGTCCGCTCATCTGAATAGTACAGAATGTTCTTGTGTGACGGCCAACACGTATAGAGGAAGAATACCTCCCCCCTGACTCCCTCTATCTCTGTCTATCCTTCAATGGCAGTGATAAATCACTAGATTTTGGCAGCCCAGTGAGGGAACTTGTAACACTCAGATTAGGTAACTGAGGTTTATGAGTAGACGCACACCAGACCTCATATATAAAACGTATGTCGGTTGACCGGCTGACTCTCATGCCCTCGATAAAGTGCACGTGTGGCGTGCGGTTGTGTGCGAGAGAGAGCGTGAGTGGCGACCGCAGCTCAGGGTGGGGATGCTGTTCCCCATTCAATAACTGCACCACATCCATCAATGCTGGGAAAACATGCTTTAATAATGGCCAGGCCCTGCTGCTGACCTGGGCTGTTTGCGCTTTCAATCCATAGTTTATTTTCCCCCGCAGTGGAGCGCAGGTACTGTGCCAACCTTACACTGGCCTGCGAAGAGTGGCCCTGCTGGGCCGCCAGGTCTTACATAAGACCGCCGGGACGCACGGGTCTCCAGAGCCACCAGAGGAGACGGGGCATGACGGGGTATTGTCTCTCAGGGGTGCAAAAGTGATTTGTGGCCACCTTTTGCTTCTTTTTGTCATAATCGTGTACAGTGTGGGGCTTGTGACAAGTAAGTGTGTGTGGTTGTGTGATGTCT
>NC_133362.1:37670909-37794213 GCF_049309525.1 Garra rufa | reverse complement strand
AGGAATGATGTTCCAAAATGTTTTTTTTGTTTGTTTGTTTTTTTGTTTTGGTTTTTTTTTGGTTGGTAATTTCTGGTATTTTGGTTTTGGTATTTTTAAATGTATTATATTATATTATATTATATTATATTATATTATATTATATTATATTATATTATATTATATTATATTATATTATATTATATTATATTATATCGTAAAAATTTGGGGTCAGTATGACTGTATTATTATAGAAATTAATACTTCTATTTAGCAAGGATGCATTAAAGTGCCCTTTTACTTAATTGCATACTTTAAGAATGCATTAAAGTAATATAATTAATATCTTATTTTTTATTATTTTATTGTTTTATATTATATTATATTATATTATATTATATTATATTATATTGTATTGTATTATTGTAAAGAATTGGGGTCAGTAAGATTTTTGTTTTGTTTTGTTTTTCAAAAAATGAATACGTTTATTCAGAAAGGATCCATTAAAGTGACATTTTACTTTATTGCATACTTTAAGAATGCATTAAAGTAATATTATTAATCTCGTATTATATTATAATATGTTATGTTATGTTATGTTATGTTATGTTATGTTATGTTATGTTATGTTATGTTATGTTATGTTATGTTATATTATGTTATGTTATGTTATATTATATTATATTATGCTATGTACTATTCTATTATGTTATGTTATGTTGTGTTATGTTATGTTATATTATATTATGTTATATTATATTATATTATGCTATGTACTATTCTATTATGTTATGTTATGTTATGTTATATTATGTTATATTATATTATATTATGCTATGTACTATTCTATTATGTTATGTTATGTTATGTTATATTATGCTATGTACTATTATATTATGTTATGTTATGTTATGTTGTATTATATCGTAAAATCGTAAAATACTTTTTATTCAAGAAATTAATACTTTTGTTTAACAAGGATGCATTAAAGTGACATTTTAAGTAATATAAGTAATCTCTTTTATATTATATTATATTATATTATATTTTATTAATTATAATATATTATATTATATTATATTATTATTGTATTATTATTATTATTATTGTAAAAATTCAGGGTCAGTAAGATTTTTTTTAAAGAAAATTAATACATTTATTCAGCACACATGCATTAAAGTGACAGTAATATCATTAATAATTTAATTAATTAATACATTTCAAATTTTTGAAATTTCAAACTTTATAAATTGTATTTTTGTCAAAGAAGTGATGAAGAAAAATAACATTGCTAATAATAATAAATGTTTCTTGAGCAGCAAATCAGCAAATTAGAATAATTTGTCACATGACACTGAAGACTAGAGTAATGATGCTGAAAAAGTTATATTTAAGTATATATATAAAGCTGGAAGAAACATTAAATGCACTATGACAATAAAATGCTTATTTTATTATATTATTAAAATCATTTTACTTCAAGGTATGTGAAGACTGCAAACATTCAGTATCATGGTATTGCCATGTGATACCATCTGCACCATGGTATCACCACAGTAAGAGTCTACCTGCAGTGTAAGACCACATGTAGTTCAGTGTTACAAGAGTTTGTGGGTCGTCATCAGTCCTAGCCCTGTTTGACCCTCCACGCGTTTCACCTCTGTCTGTCACTATCAGCTGGTTTATTTGTTTTGGTGTTCCGTGTGTTCAGCAATCAGCATTGCTGCTGTGGTTGCTGATTGCCGTGTGTTAATGAGGTCAAGGTGGCAAACCCTGTTCTGTATGTGTGACATAAACAAATATAGCTACAATAGAAGGATTTATACAAGTCTGTCCTCCGCCTCACAGCTACAATGAAACAGCAATGCTCCAAATGTCTCAGCTTGACTAATGCATCCTATCACTCATGTTTGTGTATGGTTTACTGATTAATTGTTTATAGGGGTGACATATCTCGCTTGCATAAGTTCCTCCAAACATCACGTTGATGCTTTCCGGGTTCACTTAGGACATGTATTACTCAAATATTGGTATCTAGACACCAGCCCCTCTGCGCCTTCTCTTTTAGAGTTGCGTCAACTGTTGATTTGTCTCTCATGATACATAGCAGAGCCCCCTAATCCTTAGAGGGTTTGATGTGTACTTTCAGATTTTTGAAGAATTACTTCTTGGACTGCTACTAGTATTCTGTTGATGAAGCACTGGATGAGTGCATTTGACAGGTTAAACCGCCACTAGATGGCACTCTGATACTATATGAGTATTCGGCAAAGCTGTTGCTATTTCTAAACTCTTTAGCATTGAAACTTGACATGATGATTGAGCGATCATACTGCGCTCTCAGACTGTTGCACAAACACAGTTCGCCGATTCTAGAATGGAGAGGTCAGGAACAAACCGTTCTTTTGGACGTTTAGTTCACTTTTGTGGAGATGGAAACAAACTATGATAGACTGTAGCGCAGAAAATTTTGAATGGAGATACAGTGGACTGTCAGTCACATTGCTTAGCAAGTAATCATTTCTTTAATGGGCTATTTCAACTTAGTGCTGAGCACATAGTCATTTAGGCCAATTAAAGCCCCTCGATTGCCTGCTGTTAAGCAATTAGAGAAGTGAGCGACAGTGTGGTGTAGCATTGTATGCTTTGTGTAGCATGCTAGGTTTTCTTTCTTTCTTTCTTTCTTTCTTTCTTTCTTTCTTTCTTTCATATCAGGTGGCCTTAACTACTATGTACAGTTAAGGTCAAAAGTTTACATACACCTCGCAGAATCTGCAAAATGTTAATTATTTTACAAAAATACGATTTTTTTTATTATTTTTTTTATTTAGTACTGACCTGAATTAGACATTTTACATAAAATATGTTTACATATAGTCCACAAGAGTAAATAATAGCTGAATTTATAAAAATTACCCCGTTCGAAAGTTTGCATACAATTGATTCTTGATACTGTGTTGTTACCTGAATGATCCACAGCTGTTTTTTTTATGTTTTTTTTTTTTTGTTTGTTTGTTTTTTAGTGATAATTGTTCATGAGACCCTTGTTTATCCTGAACCCTGAAACTGTCTGCTGTTCTTCAGAAAAGTCCTTTAGTTCCCGCAAATTATTTGGTTTTTCAGCATTTTTGTGTATTTGAACCCTTTCCAACAATGACTGTATGATTTTGAGATCCATCTTTTCACACTGAGGACAACTGAGGGACTCATATGCGAATATTACAGAAGGTTCAAAAGCCCAATGATGCTCCAGAAGGAAAAACAATGCATTAAGAGCCAGGGGTGAAAACTTTTGAACAGATTGGAGATGTGTACATTTTTTCATATTTTGCCTAAATATATATATATATTTTTTCATTTAGTACTGCCCTTCGGGAAGCTACAGAAGATAGTTACATGTTACTAGAAGACCAAATCAGTTAAATTTACCTTGATCTTCGAATTCAAAAAGTTTTCATCCCCCAGCACTTAATGCATTGTGTTTCCTTCTGAAGCATTAGTGAGCATTTAAACAGATTGTTGTTGCGCAACTCAGATTGCCTTTTGGCAATATGCCAGTAGTACAATTAGCCACCGACTATCTTAAAGACTTTTTAAACAAGTCTTTAAAAATAAAGTCTTTAAAAGATAGTTGATCTAACAATTTATAAAACATGTTTACAAGATATTTTATTTTCGATAAACGTGAAATATAAATCTGTGCTTAAGTATGGGGGTGAAAACAATTAAACTTTTTCAACACAGCTTGAGCTAGACACACAGCTTGTCCAATAGAGGACAGCTGAAAATTGTCCAAAGCCCTCTAAAACCAGGCTTGACAGCCTAACAAAACCAGCAAACTAGGGCTAATTTTATTTATCTTATTTTATTTTCCGAATACACTCTTTCATTTTGTTCAGAATCTTGCTAAGAAATTTGCTAACTTTTGATTTTTTTTTATTTTATTTTAACTCTTGTGTATTTTGTTTTGTTTATTTAATTTTTTTTTTTATCGAAACTCTTATATACCAATTCAACATAGTTTGAGCTAGACACAGCTTGTCCAATGGAGGACAGTTGAAAATTGTTCAAATCCCTGTTAAACCAGGCTGGACAGCCTACCAAAATCAGCAAATTAGGGTTAAGATGTTTTATTTTATTTCATTTTATTATTTTTATTTTATTTTATTTTATTTTATTTTTACAGCTGTACTTTTCAGTTTTGCTCAGAATCTTGCTCAGAAATGTATGTATATTATATATTTGTGTATTTTTTATTTAAACTTATATACTCTTATATACTTTGATACTCTGATTTTGTAAAAGTTAAGAGCATCTGTGATGTAAATGTAATTATTATTTTTTTTTACATTATTATTATTATTATTATTATTATTATTATTATTATTATTATTATTATTTTTGTAAGAGTTCACATTTTGTTTTGTTGACCAAGATGTCATAACTTTACGCTTATTTATATTGTTCTCCACTTGGTAAGAAATCATACCTTTACAAAAGCTACTTGCTTTGCCAAAACTTTGGTAACTACTAAATAATTTGGTTATATTTTTTCCTTATTTAAGTTGCCCCTTTCACTTGCACGTCTAAAAGGTGTGTGTTTGTTTTATTACTTTATTGTTCAATTTTGCTTTTTTGCCAAGACTTTTGCCTTGATTTATAGTCTGGACAAGTTGACACTAGTTCCCGAAAGTCAGAGCCAGTCTTCAGATTTAAGTTGACAAATTTCATATATGCACTTGTTGTACTTATTGTGTTCATACTGTATTGAAAAACACTTCTGCTGTTATTGAGGTGGAATACGGCTAAGGTTAGAGACAGGTTTGATGGTATGAGTAGGTTTAAGGGTGGGTTAAGATGTAAGGAATGGGTCAACAATGTAATTATAAATGTATTAACAGAAATTAACACACATGCAGGTTTTTTATAAAACATAAGTACAATGTAAAAACTTGTATGTGCACAATAAGCGCATTGTACCAAATTAATAATTTAAAGGGGTGGTTCACCCAAAAATGAAAATTAGCCCATTATTTACTCACCCTCCAGGCATCCTAGATGTATATGACTTCCCTATTTCAGACGAATACAATTGTAGTTATATAAAAAAATTATCCAGGCATTTCCAAGCTTTAGAATGGCAATAGGCGGGTCTTTCTCTTCATCAGTCTAAAACAAGTCCAATAAAGTGCATCCATCCATAATAAAAAGTGTCTCACATGGCTCCGGGAGCTGAATAAAGGCCTCCTGTAGTGAATCAGTGCACTTTTGTAAGAAAAATATCCATATTTTAAACATAAAAACCACTTTAATCTAGCTTGCGCTAACAGTTGGACGTCGGCGTTGCGCATTTGATGCTCAAAAGTGACGAATGTGAACATGCCGTAGAGAGATCAAAACAAAACAATGGTCACGAATTAGATGTACAAAAAGAGGATTTGTAAAGAAATATGTTGGAGGATTTTGATATAAGCCAATAGTAGACTGGTTTTCCTTTGCTAAAGTAAGGAAACTTTGCTTCCTTTGCTTCTGTAAACTAATGTTGGTTTTCACGAGACTCGCCAGTGCATGCGTTCTTTATTGGACCAGTTGGCACACGCTAGATTAAAGTTACTATTATGTTTTAAATATGGATATTTTTCTTGCATAAATGCATCGGTTCACTACAAAAGGCCTTTATTCACCCACCTTTTAATTATGGATGGATGCACTTTATTGGACTTGTTTTGGACTGATGAAGAGAAAGACCCACCCATGCAATTCTAAAGCTTGGAAATGCCAGGATAATTTTTAATATAACTCTGATTGCATTCGTCTGAAAGAAGGAAGTCATATACATCTAGAATGCCTGGAGGATGAGTATAATTAATGGGCTAATTTTAATTTTTGGGTGAACTAGCCCTTTAAATAGAAGTGCATAGTAGTTAATGCCACCACCTAATATAAAGTGGGACTTCAGACTTGCTTCAGAATATGGAGGATATCAAACACATTTCATATTTTGAGCCAATTTGAGAGCACACTGTTTTCATTTTTTACGCCTCTCACAGCAAGGCATGTTTTTGTGTGAGTTTTCGTTTGGAACAGCTTTAATGTGTGATCCTCAGTTGTTCAGTGTATGATGGCCAATTTTCTTTCTTTGTAACTATTTAAAGTGTATGATGCCTAGTGTTTTAAAATCTGTTCACATTTTAAAAGTTGTGTAGTGTTTTCCAGAGAAATTTGTGGTTCTTTCTCTAAATTAATGGCAATTTAGAATAATTTATTCTGAAGCACGGAAAAAGGCAGTGAGGACAGAACTCCAACAGAAATCTCACATGTTATGATTTTGGCAGCGATAATCATCTTTGACTGCTGACTGGCACATTGACGCATCTCTCCGACCTTGCATATGTGCCCTCCATGAAAACCATTCGCTCTTCTTTGTCTGTTGCCTGCGGTGGGAATTCTATGTAGTGGCGCTGGAAACTGTGTGTGTGGTGGGATTTCTTCTCCTAACTGGAAATGAGCCATTCTGTTGCTGGGGCTGAAGGCCGTTGGGCTGGAATTCTGTTCACTTGAAGTGGGGAAAAGAGGAATGGTGTCCCTGACCGCAAGATTGCCAGGATATGGCTGCTTTGAATCTTGTAATGGGAATCAGAGACACAAGTGCTCTTCAGTTCTTGAGCTTGCACACCGTATGTTAATTTTATTTCACAACACATTGTGAGCTTTCATCTCTGATGTGCATTATAAAACAATTGATTCATTGCTATACTAAATGCACGCCCTTAATGATTTCATTATGTGTTTGTGTGTGAGCAGTATTAATAACAGGTTACAAGCAGTCTCTGTGAGAATCAAAACATTGCTCAGTCTTTTCGAGCAGCAACATTAGCTCAACCAATCGTGTGAGTTTGGGGGCGGGGTTATATGTTATGCTTTAAATGTTCCATCTACTGTATAATCATTAAGATTTGTTTATTTTTTATGTTTAAAAAGACAAGACTGAACAACACTGCTGTCACTGTTTGACATGTCATGTCATCTGCTCATCTTCATCACCTTTTCTCGTCCTCTGTTTAACAGTGTTGGCTGGGCATGACTCTGCAGAGCGGCTCTGCTCAGGGTCAGAAGACATTACAGCTTCTCCAGTTACCCATCTTCAAATGCATCACATCCCTGTGCTCTCAAGCCTGCCTGTCTGCAAGTTTTCAAGCACCGTCCTGTTGTCTTGAGGTAATGTGAGACCTGGTGAGGATTTTGGAAATCTTAATTGGACTTTGGGGGTGGGGTAGACACCCAGGGAAATAACAGGAAAGAGGAGGGGGTCACAGGGCAAAGGTTTGTCTGAATGTCAGTGCTGTAAAGTTTCCCATTTGTTTATAAGCAGCCAAAAGCTTTATGCAGAGATTTACAGGATTAAAATACGGTTCTCTAAAGTTTTTATCATGCTTAAAAGCAATCAAGCATTGTAATGGAATTGTTACTGTTCAAATTCAAAGTTTTTTTTTTAAAGAAGCCTCTTCTGCTCACCAAGCCTGCATTTATTTGATCCAAAATACAGCAAAAGCAGTAATATTGTGAAATATTTGTACTATTTAAAATAGCTGCTTTCTATTTGAATATATTTTTAAATTTATTCCTGTGATCAAATCTGAATTTTCAGCATCGTTACTTCAGTCTTCAGTGTCACATGATCTATCAGAAATCATTCTAATATTCTGATTTGCTGTTCAAGAAACATTTATTATTAGTATCAATATTTAAAATAGTTGAGTTTTTTTTTTTTTTTAATAAAAAGCTTTTGTAACATTATACGCTGTATCACTCAAAAGCATGGAGTCAGTATATTCATTTATTTATTATTTATTTATTTTTTGGGGAAAGAAATTATAGAAATTAATACTTTTATTTAGCAAGGATGCTTTAAATTGTTTAAAAGAGATGATAAAGACATTTATAGCGTTATAAACGATAAATAAATTAGATAAATGCTGTTCTTCTGAACTTTCTATTTATTAAAGAAACATTTTTTTGAGCAGCAAATCAGAATATTAGAATGATTTTTGAAGGATCATGTGACTGGAGTATTTAATAATATCATTAAAATATTGTCATTTCATTAAAATAAATAAAATCATATCATTAAAATATCATAATATAATTAAAAAATAATAAATTCATAATAATAAAATTACATTTTACACTAAATGTTTTTCATTCAAATAAACACAATAATTAATATTATTAATCTACTATTATTATTATTATTACTCTATTATTATTAGATTCATATTATACATTTATTTATTTATTTATTAATTCATTTGCACCAGTATACCAATACATAATAATAATAATAATAATAATAATAATAATAATAATAATAATAATAATAATAATAATATGAGTTTTTTTCTCTTTTCTCTATAACGGCTGCATTTAAAAAAAAAAACAGTAAATCAGTAATATTGTAAAATATTATTATACAGTAATTTAAAATAGCTGTTTTCTATTTTCATTTACATTTTCAAATGTAATTTATTGCCATGCTGAATAGACATTTTTAAGCATCAAGAATACTGAAAAAAAAAACCGTATCAGTTTCCACAAAAATAATAAAAAACACAACTGTTTTCAACATTAATAATAATAATAAGAAGAAGTAGACTCCTGTCTTTAGTGTTTTATTATTAGTATCAATATTTATTTTAAATTTTTTTTCAGGATTATTTGATGAATAGAAAGATCCAAAGGTCAGCATTTATCTGGAATAAGAAGCTTTTGTGTCTTTAGTGTCACATAATCTTTCAAATATGCTATGCTCCTCAATAAATATTTCTTCTTCTTCTTCTTCTTATTATTATTATTATTATTTATAATGTTGAAAACAGTTGTGCTTTTTATTATTTTTGTGGAAACTGATACGTTTTTTTTTTCAGTATTCTTGATGCATAAAATCTTTAAAGATTAAAAAAAAAAAATTTAAATTAGAAATCTGTAGAATCTGTTAGAATCTGTTTTTTATTTACTCTCACAGACATTTGAATGTGTCCTTACTGAATTGATTGATTTTTTTTTTCATTCATTTATTTACTTACTTTTATTTGCTTACTTATTTCTTTCCCTTAAAAGCAGAAAATCTCAAACGGTTTTGTACTGCTGAAGTTTTAATAACAGGATATATTAATATATCTTCCACCAAGATATAGAAAGAATGAGAATCTGTCTCTAATAACAGTCTTAGGAAACTTAATGGCCAAATAAAAATGACTTTTGCTCAATTTTAAATCATAATGACTGCTATGACGACATTGTGAACATCCGATAGTATTAAGATTTCTCTAAGTGTAATTTTCTCTTAAACACACACATATAACCTAACATACTTTCATTGTGATGTAAAATCTTCTCAGTTACACCTCCATGTGCTCGTCACTCCGCAGCTTTCTGCCTCATGAGAATGAACGCAGCGACCTTCCTGCCATGCATGGGATTTTTGCTGTACTTAACTATGTTTATATCACAGTCTCTTTCTGTAAAATCAAACTTTGTTTGCTCTACTGAATGGTCACGTGCGATATTAGATTCCTTGTGAATGCGTATGTGCCATTATATCAGTGTATGTTCACACTGCAGGAATGTAGAGCGGAGCACAATATCCCACAACCCCCTGGGCAGCTCGCACAGCTGGCGAAGACATTAAGCAGTCACACACAAATCATAGTAATTTTTAAACGCTCTCAGGTGCCAGGGCAGAAACACAGGCATGTGTGTATGAGAGGGGAACCTCGGTTTATCCATTCGTCTTCTTGTCTTCCTCGCGCTCTTGGTGGCTCACGGGCCTTTCCATCTGCTCCTCGGTGCATGTGGGCCGTAATAAACCGTGGCATAAAGCGATTGTATTTATATCTGCAGAGCTCTGCGAGCGTTTTGCATTGTGGCCAAAAATGCACACAATACCCTCTTAGTATAAAGCTGTCCGTCAGCACTCAGCCACAGCGAGCCCTTAAGAGCAACGACTGTTTTCTTGAGTCGCCCTTTATTAGTTATATAAGTTTACAGGCCCTCTCTCAGAGAGGATGACTCAGGGATCAGCCCTCTCTCATTACCCATCAGGGGAATGCGCTTTGGAGACAAAAGAGTGTGATTAAGACGAGAGTAATTATGTGTACCTCTGCAGGAATCCATGACAACAGTCATGATACAGAGATCTTTTGTGTGTTTGTGTTTGTCTGTAGTGAGAAGGAGTGACTTTAGAGTGCCAAGACAAAAGGAGGTTAGATACAGTCGGGCATTATCTGAGCGCGTGTGTGTTATCAATCAGCAGTGTTTGTTTATTGACTAGGAGGTCTTCGGCAGTCCTTAGGGGGAACAGGGTGTATCGGGAGGTCAGTAGAGGTGGCCTTCATGCCCACATCTAACCAAGGGTGCTCAAAGGTGCAAAAACAGTTCTATTTTATTTTTTTTACATTAACAATTCAATCGATATTCTATTTATTAAAGCCAAGTATGAATCTCATCAAGTCAACAATTTAAACAGCATATTTTATTTGTGAACTTATGTATTTTTAAAAAGAGTGAGGGGATGGTGGGTCCAATGCTGTTTTATGCATGTTAAGTTATTTACACTGTAAAGAGTTGGACGTATAACAGAGTATTTCTGTGCCAAATACACACTTCTGGGTTTCTTACAAGTTTTTTTATTTTTTATTTTTATCATAGAACTTGTAAACAACATAATTACAGAAACCAGGCATCAAAAACAGAAGCTCCAAAGATGGTTAAAGAACAAAAAAATAAATAAATAATTAAAGAAAAAGGAAGACATTCACAAGATGCCAAATACAGATTCGTAATATTTTTCAATTGACATAGCTTTTACATTTTTTACAACTTTTAGACACTTCATTAAAAAAGTGAGTTTGTTAGAGAAAAAGTTTCAGAAAGTTTTTTTTTTTTTCGATCATGGCTCTTCATGACGTCCTGAAGGGTGTAACTCCTTGTATGGGCATTTCTCCTGGAAGAGCGCGCCCACGCACACGTCCGAGCAGAGCGAGAGCAAGAGCGCGCCCATCAACACGCTTTATTCGGCTGCACTGCCGCAAGGGACTCACTCGGGAAGAATGTCTCTAAAGAAGTGTGGTTTTGGTTGTAAGGCAAAGATAACCTTGCTCAGCTTCCTGAAGAACCCTGCGTTACATTAACAGTGGATGCAGTTTGTTTTTCCGGGGCAGAAACTGAGTTTTGCAAGTGTCTTGTTGACGAACATTTTATAAACAAGGCCCAGTTCAACGCTGGATTTGCACATCGTTTGATACTGAAAGATAGAAATGTCCCAGCTATAAAAGATACCGGTCATTCAGAACTGCAGATGGTAAGTGAAACGGCATCAAATGTTTGTTTTTGTTGGCAGTTCTCGTCAATCTTTAGTCCCGCCCATGGTGCACCTCCAGGAGCTTGTCTGTTTTCGGAGGGAATCGTTAAGCTGTATCTTTTTACTAAAACTAAAGACTTTTTGATATGAAGGATGCAGTACTACTCTATAGGTAATACTCTATATAAACATAAGATTGGGTGAAACTGTGTGTTATGCCCCCTTTAATAGTTAACTTTGAACTCAGTCATCAAAGCTCATAAATATTGCTCACAGACACAGAGATTTACTTTGAATTTTAGCTGATTACTCACTAAAACTCCCACAGATGTGTTTTCATGCCAATTTAAATTTTATTTTGACATAACAAAGTGGTTATATATCTAAGTGTGTCAGTTGTTTACTTACTTTTTAAATTAGACTTCCCATTAACGCCATTATATTGTTTATTCAGACTGATTCACGAATGCGGAACACGCATGAACACAAGAGGCGGGATTTATCACATTAACCAATGTTCAACCAATCTTGTGGCTTTTCCCCATTCATTTTCAATTACCCCCAACCAAACTGACCACATGCTTTAGGGGGTCTGTTAAAACGTCTCTAGGTTACGTATGTAACCTCGGTTGCCTGAGAACAGGGAACGAGACACTGCCTCCTCTAGAGGGCGCTTTGGGGAATGCCGCAGCGTGACTCGGGTCTGAAGAATACATAGAAAAACTACATGAAATGGCCGGCGACAGCGTATGACGTCACCGTGGCGCGCACATCGCTGCCGCTGCGTCACTACCAGGCGACCATAACATAAAAGGGCGCCGGTGCAACACAATACATCTTCAAAGTCTGAAGCTTATCGTCCGAAGCATGGCGAAGAGTCTAGAGGACGCAGTGTCTCATTCCCTGTTCTCAGGGAACCGAGGTTACATACGTAACCTAGAGACATTCCCTTTCGAAGGGAACTCTCACTGCGTCCTCTAGAGGGCGCTTTGGGGAACGGATATACCCACGCTGCCATGCTGAGGGGAGTGCATGCTATGACAGCGAGCACTAAGCATCAATTCTGAAAGGAATTGCCTCTACTAGGAAGTGGGGACTGCTGTCAAAACGTTGTCCCCCACGGCCAAAGGCCTGAACTGTTACCCACTTACCTGAATTGGGTTAGAACCCAGGGCACAGCTCTAGGCTTGGAATTGGAGAAATTCCTTCTGGGGGAAACGGCTAAGTTTCAAAGGAGACTTAGACTTGTCAGAACAAGGAGCTACCGCGACATAGGGCCTAGTTCCTTCAGGAACTGGCTCCCATATGAGGGCAGCAAACCTGTCCTGGGTCCGTTCAGAAAAGGGCCACTAGCAGTGGCGCGCCCTGATAGTGGATGGTCGGTAGACATCAACAGTGATATCTAAAGAGTTGAACCCAGGGGACCGGGGTTGTAAGCCAACTCCAATAAATGGGAACGAGGTGAAGACGCGTGACCCATACCATAAAGGGTTTAAGGAAGAACCCATAATTTGGTGTGAACTTACCACACATGTGGATTTTATAGAAGTGCCCCAGATGTCTGTGCACTTACCACTCTTGTGGATTTTATGAAAGATGCCCAGGCGTAGCGTGGGACACTTACCGAAATGATCAGATTTAAGGAGAGTGTTTTCCCAGGGGGTTTCACTACCAGCTCCATGCCGTCTAAAGAGACGGAAGAAGGGGATAACCCTCAGATGAGGGGAGCAATGCTGCACCCTACTCCGGACAGAAGCTTGCAAGCTATCTGTCAACAGAGATAACCATGGAGCTGAGACCATCCTGTAATAGTGGACGATAGTAGAGGACAATTTCCTAACCCTGATCCACAGGGAGGATCGCCCTCCAGAAGGGGGCACTGCTCACAGGGAACCCTTAATGAGAAGGGGGAGCATGCACGGCCCGGTCCACACAGCCTGTAAAGGTCAGGCAGTCCCATGAAGGTGGGTTGGCGCTCGTAGAGGACCCTTCCAAAGAAGGGGAGCTGGCGTAACCCGACAGGAGCAAAAGCTCTCACTGTTACCCTTCGTAGAGGGGAGCATACATCCAGATTACAAGGCTGGAGAGTAAAAACCTGAAGTATGAAGGTCAAGCTCCTAACCCTGAAGCACAGGGAGGAAAACTTGGCCACCAAGGAGTGGTGCTCTGTTTTAGTGAACCCTTGAGAAAGGGGGCAAGCCAACGTACTTGTAGAAGGTTAGTTACTCTCAAAGTCTACCCAGGGTAGACTCCCAACCCTAAGAAGGGAGGAAGACTTTCCTCCCGGGGATGGTGCTCTGAAGGGAACCCTAAACAGTAGGGGAGCTATAAGGTCGGTTCCAAAGTTCTTATGCTCTAAAGACCCTTTCCTCAGAAAGGGGAGCACTGGGTGCCTTATAGAATTCTGGGAGCTCCAGAATTAAATCATGAGGACAGCTTCCTAGCCCTGAGACCAGGGGAAAAAAACATCCTAACGGTTTGACACTTCTTAAAACCTTTCCTTGGAAAAGGAAGTGAAATGAGGCCTGAGGAGCGGAAATTGACCCTAAGGTGCCAGCTTTCAAGGTGTTTTGACACCGAAAGATGCTCAAGCCCTTTCCACAGAGAGGGGAGCATCCGTCAACCTGGGTGTGGATTCTACATCAAGCTTTACCCCAGCCCTCAGGCTAAAATGAGGTGGCTTGAGATGAGTCACAGAGTGACGCTCAGTTAGTAAAACCCTTTCCGCAGAAAGGGGAGCATTCACATAAGTGAACTAGAATCCTAAACCCATCATTGGAAAGTTGGTCACCATGCGGTGCTCAAAATAAACCTTTTCCCGCAGAAAAGGGAGCATCCTCTAGTTGTTCCGAGTCTGCAGCGAGCACTTCCCCCGCCCTCAGGCATAATGTTAAAGGGGGTGGCCTGCTGGCACTCCATTTAAGCAAACTCCTGTCTCAACAGGTTAGAGAAGCTCTGTTTCCATGGAAACAAGAGGCTAAAAGAGGAAGTTCCTCTAGGTCACCTAAACAGGGTCCAGGGGAATCCTGTGGTTCACTTAGGAGAGGACACGAAGGGGATTCTCATACGCAGGCCTGTGGTAAAGCTCCTGTAAGTCATGAGGATAGATTCCTAGCCCTGAAGGCCAGGGAGGAACGCCCATCCAGCCGAGGGGGTGTTCATTAGGGACCCTTTCCTCAGAAAGGGGAGAGCCCAGCTCGTGCGTGAGGCCTGAAGAGTGAGAATCAGCCTGGACAAGAAGGACAGGCTTCTAACCCAGATGACCGGGAGGAAAACCTGGCTTTGTCAGCGAAAGCGTACTCTGAATAAACCCTTTCCGCAGAAAGGGGAGTACTACTTAGGTCGAACCGACCATGCCCTCGGGCTAACAAGGGGATCGACAGACACCAGTCTAAGTGGACTTATGTTCCTGTCTCAACAGGACATAAATTTCCCGGAGCAGGAACTGGAGGACTGAGAAATTGCTCCTCGGAGACAAAAACTCAGTTTTTTTTTTGTTTTGTTTTGTTTTTTTTAGGTGCTGGAAGAACCTTCAGCTGATGAGATTACTCCCGGATCTGGAGTCCACATAGAGGGTCTAGAAGAGGGATTCTCAGAAAAGGCCTGCAAAGGACAGCGTTAAACATGCCAAGGGCAATCCTAAGAAAGAAACTTAGGGAGCTTACCTTGAAGAGGACATAAGTCCTATGTCTAACATATGCTGTAAGGGTGGTTTACCGCACGACCTGTGGCGTGGAGAGGACGAACAGTGCCATAACCATAATCCATAGGATCAGAGGGGGAGCATCCGCCGAAGACTCGTCATGCTTTTTCCTGAAAGCAAAAACACAACACACAGGCCTGAGACAGTATTAAGCTCCTTTTCTTCTATTAAAAGAAAAAAAAAATGGATCGTACTCACCCATAAGTGACCTGCATTTAACTCAAACTTAAACAAAACCTGTTTAAGGAGTAAAAATCCGGGTCAGTAATGAAGCCAATGAGCCTGGGAAGACTAACAGATCAGTGGGAGACTTCCGGTTAGTCCTCCTAGAAGCAGCCCAGATTAATGTGTGGGCTGTCTACTAAAAACCCTAGCAGGGGAGACAGCGCCATCTAAGCAAGAGCTTAAAGAGAACTGCTCAAAAACCCCACTAGAAGTGAAACTGACTGAAAGCCTCCAGACCCTGAAAAAGGGGGGGGGGGGGGGAGGAATTAACACACAGCTAGCCTCAGACAGCTTGTAGTTAATAATTCTGTTGGGAAATCCCCCTCTTTTTTTTGGCAGTTAAATAACTCCACAATCGCAACGCGCAGCACATATTCGGCTCCCGTGGGAACCAAGCATACTCCGCCCATTTAGCGTTCAAAATTCCCTCAGGAATAAAACAAGCAAGGAGCCGCTGGCGATGCCGCGAATGCATTGGTTAATGCTGCGAGAGGCATACACACTCATGCAAAATGAGGAACAGAGAACTCACCTTCCTCCTTTGCAAATGCGTTTTCGCGATGAGCACATTTAGTTCCCACGGGAGCCGAACGTGCTGTTATTACCACACCCACATGCAAGTGCAAGTGGGTATGAGAGCGTGCCTCTCGTTACAAACAAGCAATGAATGCACCGATTGCATTCTACTCTCTCAAGAGCTAATGTTGCTTGCGTTCTCACTGCACAGCTCGTACCGTGTGAAAGTGCGGGTATCAAAATACCCCACACGTCACACGCAGGCCTCTGATGAGAGAATACATGCACTCCTAGACAAAGAGAAGCTGAAGACGACGAAGATGTATTGTGTTGCACTGGCGCCCTTTTATGTTATGGTCGCCCGGTAGTGACGCAGCGGCAGCAACGTGCGCGCCGCGGTGACGTCATACGCTGTCGCCGGCCATTTCATGTAGTATTTCTATGTATTCTTCAGACACGAGTCATGCTGCGGCGTTCCCCAAAGCGCCCTCTAGAGGACGCAGTGAGAGTTCCCTTTGAAAGGGAACTCAATGCAAGTAGGGCTCGCTGCAGCCTGCGGTGGACATCCAACCCTGCCCACATCCACGGGTGATGTCAGAAGTCACACCCATCCCTAATACAGCCCCGCCCACGTCCGAGCGTGACGTCGAAAGCCACGCCCTCTGATAAATACGTGATTCCCCAATCCCTTGTACCGGGGAAACCCGGAAGTATATCGAAGCAATTTATGGCAGTTTCGGGGATATGTAGTAATTGTCCATTTTACTAATACAGGTTTTCTTGTTTTTGTAAAGCATGCCTAGGCTAAAATGGTACAATTTAAATCTAATATATTTAATGTGTCTAATATATGGAGCTGATTTCGTATTTGAATATATTTTAAAATGTAATTTATTTGTGTGATGCAAAGCTGAATTTTCAGCAGTCTTAAATGTTATGTGATCCTTCAGAAATCATTCTAATATGATGATGATGATTTATGAAAAATGAGCTTTTGTAACATTATACACTATACCATAGAAAGAAATTATAGAAATTAATGTTTATTTAGCAATGCTTCAAATTGACATTTATGTTACAAAAGATTTAAATTTCAGATAAATGCTGTTCTTCTGAACTTTCTATTCATCAAAGAAACCTTTATTTATTTTATTTATTTTTTGAGCAGCAAATTAGAATATTAGGATCATGTGACTGGAGTAATACTAAAAAAGTCACCTTTTAAATCACAGGAATAAATTACATTTTATTAGAAATATAGAAAACGGTTTCAAATAGAAAACAGTTATTTTAAATAGTAAAAATAATTCTAAAATTGTCCTGTTTTTGCTGTACACTGGATCAAATAAATGCAAACTTGGTGAGCAGTACAGGCTTCTTTAAAAAAACAACAAAAAATATTTGACTGGTAGTGTTTAACAAAATATATGTTTCAACTATCATAAAGTCTGTACAGTTGAACGAACAGTTGAATGATCAGATAAACAGTTCCTGATTTGCAGTACACATACATACATACATACATACATACATACACACATAGGCTACAATGAGAGAACAATCTTGTTCATCAAGATTGTTCATTGACATGAATGTGTCCATCTCCTCCAGATACTCAAAGATAAATAAAAGGACATGTCTTGCTTCATCCAATTCTCCACCCAGGTAGTCTTTGATGGCATTCTGTTGATTTTTACTGTCTATTTGGAGAAAGGCAGGCCCTTTCACCTCCTCACAGAATAACTCATGGTGACTCTTTACAACCCTGGACCACTGTCCCTTGCAAACTTCCACGTCTTCTTGGTGCTCCTGTTAAAAACAGAGAATACATACATGTTGGGGGTGTATTTGTCCACGAAAAAAGTATTTACTCATCATTTACCTCATAATTCCACATACAAATATATTTATTTATGAAACATTATTATTTTAAACCACAATAATATCTAGAGAAATGCTCTCACCATACCTCCATGCACCACTGCATGACTTATGTGGTCCGCCAAGTGAATTGTATTGAGTCATTTTCTTTACTGGTGAAACTGCAGCAGGAACCCCCTTAACCCACGAGAACTGCCCTGCATCAGGCTCGGACTGAATGCTGTAAAACATGGCAAACAAACATTGACAAACATTATGCTTGTCATTAATATAGAAGAATACAAAGATAATTTGTGACATACACAGAGTTATCTAGCAAGATGTAGTGAAATGATGTAGTGAATGTTGCTCAGCTGAGTTACTGTGTATGGGTACTGTACTGTGGTCAATGATGTCATGGTTTTCTATTTGCACATTCATTCAACATTCATGTTATGTCATAAGACTGCACTGTCTGTCTATCTATCTATACATACATGTATGCATATATGTATTTGTGTTTGTGTACACACAGGTACGTATGTACACACACACACACACACACACACACACACACACACACACAGTGCACTGATTCTTCTGATATATTTGTTGCTATCTGAGTAATACACACACGAACTGTTGTTTATGAACATGCACACAAACGACTCACATTCCTGAAGTTGTCAACGTTTTAAGACAGGCTAATCTTGTTTTTACTTACCGACGTGGCAAACAACAACTTTTTAGCGGTTGGCAAACAATACGAACGATCTTTTTATGGATGCTTCTTCCTGTTTCAAAATGAATTAGAATGTGACGTATTTGGACGTAGGCGTGGCTTATGACGTTTAACTTGGATGTGGGCGGAGTTGGATGTCCACCGCAGGCTGCAGCGAGACGCTCCTCACTCAATTCCCCTTATTCACCTGGCGGCCATTTTGAAACTCAAACGCCGTTGAGGGGTACACAAACCCGGAAGTTTGACTGACGCATACGATCTTCAGAGATTCAGCTGCAATGGAAACTCCAGTGTGGACCACCAATCTTTCCTGTCTGCCCAAATTAACGATACAAAATGTGGAGCAGTGGGCCAGTACCGACTGCAACATCCCCAGGGCCGTATTAATTAAGGGATACAGTAACTGGATCGAAGGTTTTATCCACGACATTGAAGGTATGAATGGACGCTAATTTACCTCAGTTTCTGCTGGCTTGTAACACATGGAGAGTATGATTATTAGCGACCTTGGGTGTCCTAAAAGATGCTTTAAAAATAAAATGTATTATTATTATTAGGGATGCACGATATTTATCGGACAGATAAATTATCGACCGATATGGGCAAAAATGACGTCATTTTTATTGCTCCGATAAATAAATGAAACCCGATCCGATAAAGTAGTCTTGCTGGTAAATCAATCAATCAGTCTGGTTTATTTGAGATTCATCTGCTTTCCGAGTGCAAGTGACTGCAGCTGTAAACTGCAGTGACTCTCAGCCTTTGTCGCGTTTAATACGTCATCATCTGTGTCGTCATCATCGCCTTCGCAGGTCTGGAAGTTTTTCACGGTGACAGAGAGGAGGACAATGCTATTGCTATTTGCAACACGTTTAGCAAGGATTCCGAGAGGAGGTAAAAAGCCGTTAAGTTTTACCAATCTTATATTTCACTTCAGAGGTCCTCATCGCGGTGAATCTGTTTTAGGGGCCGTTCACATGTCGCGCCTAAAAACGCGTGGAAAACGCTGAAGCGCCGCCTTCTCTTTCTTTCCAAACCCAAAGTCTTTGCCAAACCGCTCTGTAATTTGAGCTCCAGTGGCGGCTACAGTTGCTAAGCAGCCATGACATGCGCTCTCCATAAAGACGCGGTAGTTTCAGCAAAGAATAAATAGATTTTCAGCAATAAAATCACTTGCAGTAGCTCTGTTATCAAATTTATTTAAAAATGTTTATTCCTGTACAGCTTTGATAAGCTGTTTCTCCACCTTGCCAGTGCTTTCAGTGTTATTAAGGGAAAGGATGAAGCCTATTGTTTGGTTCATGTCACATGACCTGGGTTGCGCTTGCAGCATTCTGAAGAGTTGAGACGTTTTTATTTCGATTCTGATGTTTTATTCCCCGCCTTGTACGATTTGGCTGCTGCACACATTCATAATATGATCAATAAGAATGGACAACATGTAAGCTTTACCACAGACATTTGGACATCTGACTTTACTCCATGATGCACTTTTCATTTTTTCCAGGTTGACAAAATGTCAAAGCATTTTATTTTATTTAGAATTGTGGTGCCTTACACAAAAAAAATAAATAAATAAATAAATAAAAAATTTTGAAGAGTCAGGACTGTTTGCTATGATTGTTAGACCCAGATATATATATAAATTTCATTTATATTCATTTATTTAGTTTATCTTAGATTTTGTATTCTCCTGTGTGCACAAAATTATCATATAAAATATGAATGTATTGGTTATCGGTATCAGTATCGGCCAAAAGAAGGACTTAATTATCGGCTATCGGTATCGGTTAGAATTTTTCATATCGTGCATCCCTAATTATTATTATTATAATCATATAATACTTGGGTGTGTGAAGATTTTAATATATTTAATAATTGTTTTTATCTTGTAAAGCACTTTGTTATTAGACAAGGAAAGGTGCATTGTTGATATAAACTCATAATGAACATTTAGCAAGCTGGTTTAACTGTGGCACTGCTCTGCAAACTGAGCAGTTTGTCCACTTAGCACTATGACACCTGTATGTTGTACGGTGCCTCATTTTTCCGCACCGAGGGAAAACACTTAGCCCTCGCAAATATGCGTGATGGGGTCCTATTAACTGTCGATTAAATACATGTTAAGTGTTAAATAATGCTCTACATTTTGTATCGTTAATTTGGGCAGACAGGAAAGATTGGTGGTCCACACTGGAGTTTCCATTGCAGCTGAATCTCTGAAGATCGTATGCGTCAGTCAAACTTCCGGGTTTGTGTACCCCTCAACAGCGTTCGAGTTTCAAAATGGCCGCCAGGTGAATAAGGCGAATGGGCTACTGGGAGGCGAGAGAGACGTGGACTCCTGCTGTAACTTTACCTGCTGGTGTCGATGTTGGACAATGTTTCTTTACAAAAACAAGTGATTTATACACTTTTTAATGTTATGTTTTGTAATATTGGCATTGTTTTATTTTTGTACTACATTTTATTTTCTCATTCAATATTTTGACCACAGCCTCCATGGTGAGGAAATGCCCCTGGTCTAAACAAATCAAGCTAGTTTGAAGCAATGTGGACATCACACTGGTTAAAAAATAATAATTTTTGATTAGTAAAATGCATTGCTTAGAACTTCATTTGGACAACTTTAAAGGCGATTTTCCCCAATCCTAAAAAATCATACATCAATGGTTAGATGATGATGATTTATAAATATCAATTTTTTAAAAAAAATGACCCTTATGTCTGGTTTTGTGGTCCAGGGTCACAAATATCATCAATCAAACCAGTGTGGAAAAAGTGGCTCCAATTGTGCGCCCCAAGTGACGCTAAATGGAATTGCAAGAATAATTATTGTTTCCAAATAGGTTTCCCAAACGGGTAGTCTCCCCTAAACTCACAATGAACTAATGAACTAATGAATCTAGATAGATTGAATATTATTTATTATACATTAATTTAAGCAATATTATTTTTAGTTATAATAGCATTTATTTATGAAACTTTGTTTCATGTATCAGAAATCAAACCTGCACAAATCTGTGTAAGTGTATTTGCTAAAATAATAATGTTTTTATATAGATTTCCAAAACACTTCTTGGTAAATACCTTGAATTTTTTTCTGTTTTTGAATGAAAGAGGAAAAATAATGTATGGCCTCTAGATAACACATATTTTAGTGCTATATCTGATGGAAGGAAAAAGTTTTAAGTGGATAGAGTAGTTTAAAAAAGCCCTTGTAGGCTTAAAAGGATAGTTCACCCAAAAATGAAATATCTGTCATATCCTTCCAAACTTGTAAGACCTTCATTCCTCTATAAACACACATTAAGATATTTTTGATGAAATCCGAGATCTTTCTGACCCTGCATAGGCAGCAACACAACTGACACTTTCAAGGCCTAGAAATATAGTAGTAACATCATTAAAATAGTCAATGTGACATCAGTGGTTCAACCGTACTGTTATAAAGCTATGAGAACAAACATGCACTGAAGACTGACATGGAAGAGAAGAAATTGGTAAATTAAGTCATTACTTTTTGTTTTCTTTGCACAAAAAAGTATTCTCGTAGCTTCATAACATTATGGTTGAACCACTGATGTCACATGGACTATCTAACAATGTCCTTACTACCTTTAAACATGTCAGAAAGCTCTCAGATTTAATCAAAAATATTGTTATAGTGTTAGTTTATCAAATGTAAGTTAAATTACAGTCGTTTTGTATGTGTAAATGGTGAGTTCTGTGTTATCCAATCAGATGCTGTTACATAATCACGTAGGGATAAGTTCACTGTTTTTGTTTATATTAATGATTATGCTCGCAGGCTCCGGTCCGGATGGTTGTATTGAATCCATCTGCACTGGGCAAGAGCATTAATCCCGCTGTTGTAAATCACAATTTACAAAGTAAAGTTCCTGAAATGGACGAATGGACTGAAATTCACGCCTCCACAAACATTAAACAACCAGGAGTGCAACAAGTGGTGTCAGAAGCTGAGCGCGATAGAAAGTCATCGGCGAACTGTGAGTGATATGAACTGCTGAGACATCCATTGAGATTCTATGGACATTATAATCTGCAAAACGCCATTGTGAAGTAGTATTAAAGGCTGATTGACGAATTTATTCGTTGGATTTCACAAAGATAAAAGCAGTACGGGGTTCCCCTCCCCCCTGCCGAGAGGCGTGGCGCTGGCAGTCTGCCAAATTAAGCGCTGCGTTTGGCTGCCTGCCAAGTTTCACGAACGCTGTACATAGCCTTGAAAATCTACATTAAAAACTCACAGATCAGCATATACTTCTGTATTAATAAATAAATGCTACAAAATAAAGCATAAATTCAAAGGAAATATAGAGAAAAACAGTTTAAATATCAACTATAAATCAAGAGTAACAGCAGTATAAACATCACAAACCATACAAGATGGATTCAAATGGCACAGAAGTCCCACTTGGAGCATCAGCTGCCCCAGACCCCCCACAATGGCTACAGGCTGTGCTGTTGCAACAAAGTAAGCAACTCCAAAATGCAATTTCACCTCTGCTGCAAAGACTGGAAGCAACAGAAGCTTGTTTGTTTGCTCTCACGCAGCAGCCCAAATCCAACAAAGTTACACAAGGTCCAGACCCACTTGAAGACACTACCACACATTCAACTGTCCCAGATAGATCCTTTATGACAAACAGAGATACCACAGGGCCTTCAGACACTGAACAACTTTTTGCTGCTGAGCTCGCTGTCATTAATTGACATGTACGGAGCCCTGCAAGTCCATCATCCTCCACACCTGGACCTGATGTGAGACCCAGAAGCTGTGCACAGGGACCCAGCCATTATAATGGCTCATTCAACTTGGGCCCACACATGCACGCACCTTCTACTGCTGCAACACCCACCCATCACCTAACAGCCCTCCATGGTAGAGCCCCAGTTGGACCTAAAGCTAAACTTGACACTTACGATGGTAAGGATGACTGGGATTCTTTTATCATTCCTTTTGAGCGCAGAGCTGTCATTTACAGATGGAGTGCACTAGAGCGAGTGAACAAACTGCATGAATGTCTAAGGGGTGCTGCAGTCAAATATCTGTGTTCGTTACCTGAACACATACGTGAAGATTACTTTCTGCTGAAAGAACAGCTGGCTTTCCGATTTGGCCAGAAAGAGCCTCCCACCACAGCACGGAGGAGACTTGGTGAACTGCGCCAGTCTAAAGAAACTGTTTCAGAGTTCGCTGAGGAGGTTCACAGGCGTGTCATTTTAGCTTATCCTGGAGTTGAGGTTGAGCTCAGGGAGCAAATTGCTGCTGATTCTTTTCTCAAAGGGCTTCGCAACTAGAAAGTGGCATACGAAGTTATGAACCGTGATCCAATATCACTGGATGAGGCACAGCGGCTAGTTTCTTCCTACGAGCACAATTTTAAAGCGACACTTGGACGAGACTTCGATCAGAGGGGGAGGACACGTTGAGTATCCTGGGCTGATCTAGACATGGAGTCTGATGAGGAGCCACAGGCCTTACAGTCACGTAGAGTGCAGACACAGGGCTATGTTACACAGCACCAGTTACAAGCACTCATTGATAAAGTTGATAAACTCCAACTAGCCATAGACCGTCTACCTCCTCCCTCTTCTGTTGCTCTCCCTTCTACAGTAAGACCCACCCACCAGACAAATTCCAGTATCGCAGTCCAGTTAGAAAGGGGACGCACAGCTCAGACTTCTTTTAAGTCAAACAGATGCAGACAGCAGAATAACAGCCCCACAAGAGCTTCTAGCGGGCCGTGTTATCAGTGTGGGGAAGAGGGACATTATAAATGAAACTGCTCACGGACCCCAAGTCCATCTACAAGTCCCCCTGCAAATACTGCAGCTAAAATGGAGCCCCCAAGCCAAAACCACCCAGAGTAAGCAGAGCTGAGAGTCGAGGGCCCAGTTTAATGATCTTGCTGACTGTTGATGGCATACCAGTTAATACAGTCATAGACACGGGTGCTGAAGCCACAATCATGTCTGAAGAGACATACAGCAAATTACCTGCCAAATCACCTGCAGGACTGAAAAATGTTTGTCTCCGAAATGCAGAAACTGGAAGGGAGATGTCAGCAACAGGTGGAGTGAAAGCTGAATTCAAAATTGGCACAAAAGTGTTGGAATGGACAGTTTGCATTGCACCAATTCGTGATGCCCTACTCCTGGGTTTAGATTTCTTAAAAGCTGCTGACTTTTCATGGGCTCAGAACTCATACCAGCATATATATCTGAAGGCAAAGGTCCAGACTATGCCATCTCAAGGGTTATGTTGGAGAGTGATTTCACTGTGCCGCCGGAATGTGAATGTCTAGTTTGGGGTCTGGTAGACGACCCAAACCCAGAACTCCCTGCTGTTTTAGAGCCTGTTAGTCTGGCTGATGGAGTGTCTTCAGGCAGTATCATGATTAACATGGAACAGAGGATCCCAGTCAGGTTATGCAATATCTCAGCTTCCAGTAGACCCTTATCACAGGGAGTCTGTTTGGGTGTGCTCATCGAAGCATATCCAGATGCACAGGAGGAGGGAGAGAGAGCCTACTCTGTTTCATTCGACACTCAGTTGTATGCAAAAGTTGTGGACTCAATGCCACAAGAACCTAACAGTGAGACTCCAGGTGAGCACAACGTAAGAAGGGTGTCAGCACCAAACGCTCTTGACCTTCCAGAGCATCTCAGACAATTGTTCACTTCTGCAAGCGAAACACTCACTGAACAACAGCAAGAGATGTTAATAGCTCTACTAAGTGAATACCAAGAAGTTTTTGCAGCAACTGATGATGATCTGGGGAAGTTCTCTGCTCTGCAGCACAGCATTGATACAGGATTGGCTAAGCCTGTTCGACAGCCAGTATGACGTACCCCTTTAGGATTCTGGAATGAGGAGGAAAAACATCTAAAAAAAATGCTTGAAGCAGGTATTGTGGTCCCCTCATGCTCTGAATGGGCATCCCCTATCGTCCTGGTAAGGAAGAAGGATGGCGGGGTCCGATGGTGTGTAGATTATCGCCAGCTTAATGATCTTACCATTAAGGACGCGTATCCCCTACCAAAAATAGAGGAATGCTTGGATGTGCTGGGTGGCGCAAGGACATTCTCGACACTTGACCTTCAGTCAGGATACTGGCAGATTGAAATGAATATAAAAGACAGTTTCAAGACTGCTTTTGTGACGAGGTATGGGCTATATGAGTACACTAGAATGCCCTTTGGGTTGTGTAACGCCCCCAGCACATTTCAGAGAGCCATGGAGTTGGTGTTACGAGGGTTGCAGTGGGACACTTTGCTGATATACCTGGATGACATTATCATTTTTGGTGAAGATGTGGAACAGTGCATTGAGTGCCTCGCTGAGGTTTTTCAAAGGCTGCAGGATTATGGACTCAAGCTAAAGCCCTCAAAATGCCAGTTGTTAAGGGATGAAGTTCTGTTTCTTGGTCACATTGTGAGTGGCGAAGGAATCAAGACAAATCCAGCCCTCATCGATGACGTAAGGGACTGGAAGACTCCAACCAGCCTCCAGGAACTCCAGTCTTTCCTGGGACTTTGCAATTATTACAGAAGGTTTGTTGCCAAGTTTGCTGAAATAACTGCACCCTTGACAATGCTACTCAAAAAGGGGACCCCTTCTCTTGGAAAGAGGAGCAGCAAAAGGTTTTCGAACATCTGAAAAGGAGTCTCACAACTGCACCCATCTTGGTATTCCCAATTACATCTGGACAGTTTATCCTGGATACTGATGCATCCAACCAGAGCATTGGGGCAGTGCTCTCACAGTTACAGTGGGGAGAAGAGAAGGTTATCTCATTTGCCAGCTGTCTCCTCACACCAGCACACCAGCGGTACTGTGTCACACGTAAAGAACTCCTAGCTGTTGTTAGATTTACCAGACAGTTCCGCCACTATTTGTTGAGGTTTAACTTCATACTGAGAACGGATCACAGCAGTCTGACATGGCTGTACAGGTTTAAGAGACCAGAAGGCCAACTTGCTAGGTGGCTTGAAGAAGCCAGTACAATTTTGCCATCGAGCATAGGGCTGGCACACACCACGGCAATGCTGACGCACTGTCCCGAAGGGCACTGGACGACGGACTCTGTGATTGTTATCAAGCAGGTAGAGAGTTGGATAGCTTGCCGTGCAAAGGCTGTCCCTTCTATCGGAAACTGAACCATCAATGGGCCAGATTCGAGGAAGATGTCGATGATGTTATTCCTTTGGCGATAAGACGCGCACACTCCCTTAACTGTCAGAATGAGAATAGTTGCACTAACACCTCCAGTCATGCTAATGAAGTAGGTGCTGATAACTCGGGGTCCTTCCGCAAACTGGCTGCAACCACTGGGCCTCAAAAGTCTCAAGGAAGAACAATTAACTGACCCAGACCTTTCTATTCTCCATAAATGGATGTCTGATGCTTCTTTGCCTGCTAAGGAAGAAGTCATGAAGCTGAGCCCAGCGGTTCGCTGGCTGTGTTGGTCTCAAGTGGAGATGCGAGATGGGATCCTCTATTACCGCTGGGATGATGTCACTGGAGGTATGTCACCTCTGCGGTTACTCGTTCCTGCTTCCCTGAAGAATTAGGTTCTCCAAGCCTGTCATAATCCGGCACAAGCAGGTCACGCAGGGGAGGAAAAGACACTAATGCGCCTCCGCAGTCGTTACCATTGGTACAATATGGGAAGTGATGTACGCCTTTTCGTCAAGAAGTGCCCACAATGTAGTTCATGTAAGATCTTCAGTCCAACGGGAAGAGCCAAGCTCCAGAACTACCAGGCCGGAGCGCCTATGGACCGACTCCACCTTGATGTCCTAGGACCATTTCCAGAATCTAAGTCAGGCAACCGGTACATCCTTGTTATAATCGACCAGTTTACCCACTGGGTGGAGGCATTCCCTATCCCTGAACAAGGAGCTGAGACAACTGCAAAGAGGTTGGTGTTTGACTTCATTTCCCGTATTGGAGTTCCCCTTGAAATTCATACTGACCAAGGACGGAACTTTGAAAGTTCACTGTTTAATGAAGTTTGTCGCTTGTTACAAGTCACCAAGACCCGGACCGGACCACACCATACCATCCGGCCTCAAACGGGCAAGTTGAAAGATTCAACAGAACGTTATTGCTAATGATACGGTGTTACATGGATCAAAGTCAACGGAATTGGGACGAACATCTTCCCCTACTCACTGCGGCATACAGGAGCACTGTGCATTCAGCAACAGGTTTCACACCAAATCAGTTGATGCTGGGACAAGAAGTTTTCCAGCCACATGACATTTGGCTAAGGACAGCTGAAGTTACCAGGGATGCTAAAAATACCCCTGAGTTTGTTCATGAACTTCAAACTAACCTGCAGCTCACTCATCAAGTAGCACGCCAAAACTGACACTCTGCTCAGATGCGCCAGAAGAAGGTCTATGACTTATGAGCCAGAGAGAAATCCTACAATGTAGGTGATCTGGTTTTCGTGAGGGTTAGTAGCAGGAAAAAGGGGTACAGTCCAAAACTTCAAGCTCCATGGCAGGGTCCATTTGTCATCACAGAATGCCTTGGACCAGTACTCTACCGAGTCAAAGACAGGCGAAGTGAGAAAGTACTGCACCATGATCGTTTACAGCCCTATCTGAGTGATCATATACCTGCCTGGATGCAGCGGCTGCGACGGAAATACACTGGCACTGAGGAAGGCTCCTTGGTTCCAGAAACTGCACAGGAACCTGTAGTCACTGAGGCAGTACCGCCAAACCCTTCACCCTCTGACAACTCTCTGTCAGAAGAGCCTCAGACTCCTATCACGATGGATTCTAAGAGTGATCCAGGTCGTTGTGGAAAAGAGGGGACGAAGACAAAAAAGGGACGACTTGTTCGGGTCCCAAGCCGTTATATGGACGTTAAAAAAAGTTAACTATTCATCCTTAGTGGTGCAGAAGGGACTCTGCCAAGCTAAAAAAAAGGGGGGGGGGGGGTGTTATAGTGTTAGTTTATCAAATGTAAGTTAAATTACAGTCGTTTTGTATGTGTAAATGGTGAGTTCTGTGTTATCCAATCAGATGCTGTTACGTAATCACGTAGGGATAAGTTCACTGTTTTTGTTTATATTATTGATTATGCTCGCAGGCTCCGGTGCAGATGGTTGTATTGAATCCATCTGCACTGGGCAAGAGCATTAATCCCGCTGTTGTAAATCACAATTTACAAAGTAAAGTTCCTGAAACGGAATAACGTTGTTGTGTTGTGTCCTTCACGCCTCCACGAACATTAAACAACCAGGAGCGCAACAATATCTTAATTTGTGTTCTGAAGATGAACGAAGGTCTTAAATGTTTGGAACGACATGAGAGTGAGTAATTAACAGAATTTTGTATTTCTGGGTGAACTGTCCCTTTAATTAAATGAGATGGCAACGAAATGCTACATCACCAACATTTTAAACATGGTTTGTATGGAATGGAACATTTATTTAAATAAATTAATATTTAAACATTAAAATATTAGAATTTAACAAAGTCAGTTCATATTTTCAGTGTAACAATTCAACCACTTTAAATCAACACTGATCAGATGATTCATTCTGTTTATACAAACAACATTGCACCTTTCACGGTGACACCTTGTAATAGTGCTATCATATAACAAATCTGTTACATAAGTTCATAACAAACATTGCAACATTGTTGTAACAGATGGCTCGGGTGAAAGATTTCAGCCGTTAAAAACATATGACAGTGTCGTTTGTGTGTGATTTCCTGGCAGTTTGCTGGAGCAGTGCTCCGTCATGTAAGGATCTGAGTCTAATCATATGCAGGATTCTTGAAGTGTTTGTGCTACTTTTAAACATTTGTTTTGAGTAGAGTTAGATTTCCATGTAGGTTTCCATGTGGTAAGTGGAATCTCTTTAAAGGATTACTCCACTTTCAGAATAAAAATTCCTGATAATTTACTCACCCCCATGTCATCCAAGATATTCATGTCTTTCTTTCTTTAGTTATATATATATATATTATTGTGGAAAAAATATTACTCATCTTTTATTAACATTTGAACAAAAAGTGGCATGTCCAAAATTATTCATACTATTCTCAATAATCAATAGAAAAGCCTTTATTAGCTGTTACAGCAATCAAACGCTTCCTATAATTGCTGACCAGGTTTTTGCATGTCTCCACTGGTATTTTTGCCCATTCATCTTTAGCAATGAGCTCCAACTCTTTCAGGTTGGAGGGTCTCCTTGCCATCACCTTGATCTTTAGCTCCCTCCACAGATTCTCAATTGGATTTAAGTCAGGACTCTGGCTGGGCCACTGCAAAACGTTAATGTTTTTGTCTGCTAACCATTTCTTTACCACTTTTGCTGTGTGTTTTGGGTCATTGTTGTGCTGAAATGTCCACTGGTGCCCAAGGTCAAGTTTCTCTGCAGGCTGCCTAATGTTGTTGTTCAGAATTTTGATGTATTGCTCCTTTTTCATGGTACCGTTTACTGTGATTAGGTTCCCTGGTCCACCGGCTGAAAAAACACCCCCAAAACATTAGGTTCCCACCACCATGTTTGACAGTAGGGATGGTGTTCTTAGGGTTGAAGGCTTCTCCTTTTTATGCCAAATGAAGGCTACATCATTGTGGCCAAACAATTTAATTTTTGTTTCATCTGACCATAAAACAGAAGACCAGAAGTCTTCTTCTTTGTCCAGATGAGCATTTGCAAAGGCCAAGCGGGCTTTTGTGTGCCTTATCTGAAGAAGTGGTGTCCTCCTTGGTCTGCGTCCGTGGAACCCAGCGGTGTGCATATCTTATAGCCCTTTCCTGACTTATGAGCAGCCACAATGTGCAGCCGCAGGTCCTCAGTGAGCTCCTTTGTCTTAGCCATGACTGTCCACAAACCAACAGGAGAGAACTTTGGTTTGGTTTTGATTATCATATCTGACACAAAGATGGCTGCTGTGGCTTGATTGTCTGTGGCTGGTCTCAGATTGCCTCAACAAATGGCCCAAATCTAACTAATCTGAGTGGATGATTTACTCCTATTTTGAACAAGAATAAGGTCGGTAATACAGTGATCTGAGAAGTGTTGAAATTAAGCACTTTTTTCCTTACAATGGCTGGTGCTGAAGTGTCTCTGCAAACAATCTGGGACGCCATTGAACGCAACAAAAGAGAACTGATGACTCACTCTGACACAAAATTTGAGTCAATTTACAGTGGTTTGGATAAAATACAATGCTCTTTGTCCTCACTGGGTGACCATGTGTCTGAGCTGGAACAAAGAGTGAGCTCAAATGAGGATAACCTTGAGGGCCTAACCAAACGTGTGCTATCACTTGAGAAGGAAAATGCCTACCTGAAGGACAAAGCTGATGAAGCAGAGAATAGAAACCGCTCCTCAAACCTTCGTTTCCTCAATGTCCCGGAGCAAAGCGAGGGCAGGGATATGATGGCGTTCCTGAATCAACTTATTCCACGGCTCTTGGGTAAAGAGAACTTCTCCGCAGCGCCCATCATTGAACGAGCGCACCGTTCTCCCTCCTTCAGCTCCAGCTCACGATCCTCTCCTCGGCCCATTCTTGCAAAGTTCTTACTCTTCCAGGATAAAGTGAGAATCCTACACCTTTCACGGGAGAAAGGAGAGCTCACCTTTCAGGGAGCTCGAATCTACATCTATCCCGACTTCAGCGTTGCTCTGATCAACAAACGCCGACAGTTTGATACTGTCAAAAAGAAACTTCGGGATGCGGACATCAGGTACTCTCTTCGCTACCCTTGTACGCTGAGAGTCATTGTGGATGGAAAACCAAAGTTCTTCAGAAGCGCCGATGAGGCAGAGACTTTCTTAAGTGACTCCACCACGGAAAGATCCATGGATTCCACCGGACCGTCCCCATGACAGCTTTAAAAAAAGTGAGTAACTCATCCTGCTAATGTTGGCAGCTAATATCCAATTCCTGACTGCAAACTTTCACTTTTGGATCTCTCCACACAACTGGAACATTGTTGAGTTGTTACTCTTCCCTGGTGCCTCTTAGTTTTTCACTTTTTTTTTGTTTTGTTACTTGCTTAACTAACTTTTTTTGCCATGGATCCGCTGTATATCACTTGTGTGTGAGCTTCCACTGTATGTTTGCCGTATACTGCTCAGCCAGTGACGACATGTTACCTGGTTCCAGCGGATACTGTCGCGATGCTGTCGCAAACGGACTTTTGCCCTTACGACTGCTGTCTTTTTCTTTACTATTGCACCTTGATGCCCATATGGCCTTATAACCTTTGTTAATGGTGTCCCACATTGTTTCTCTGTGGCTGTATGATTATAAGCTACATGATATTCAAATGTAGGCCATATGATTTATTTATTTATTTTTGTCTGCATACTACTTTGAATTAAATAGGGCCCTTCCTTATTTCTACTTGTATAACACTGCAATCTGAGTTTTGATTTAAGACCTTTTCATGGTGTCGTTACATTGTGCGTGTGCGTTTGTATGTTTGTCTGTAAGTGTGTGTTCTGTCTATTCTTGTTCTTGCTCCCCACTCTCACTTTATCTCCCCCACTCAAACTTTTTTCACCTGAACTGTCATTTTTTCCATAAGATACAATTGATTTAGTGAAGGGACTGAAGATTATTCACCTAAACATTCGGAGTCTTGTCTCAAAAATTGATTTATTAAGAGCGTGGGTTACTCTTCATAAACCAAACATCATTACTATTTCTGAGACATGGCTTCATGATAACATCACAGATGATGAGATAGAAATTGAAAATTTTGTGTTATATAGAGCTGATAGGTCCTCTAGAGGTGGAGGCGTGGCAACCTATGTCGCATCAAACTTAGTTTCTTGCCATATCAGTCCTTCTGTTGAGCCAGTAAATTTTGAATGTCTTTTCATCAATATAATTTTTCATGAAAACAAACGGCTAACAATTGGTAATATTTACAGGCCTCCCTCTGTTCCTGCTGATTCTACCATGTGCATTTTATCTACCATTAATTCTCTTGGGAGCCATAATGAATTAATTATTCTGGGTGACTTCAACAGCAACTGGCTTCATCGCTCCTCTCATATGGACAGAAACTTATTTGATAGTGTACATCTCACACAACTTATTAATGAACCCACTAGAGTTGACCTTAGATCCTCATCTCTGCTTGACTGGATTCTGGTCTCTAATCCTGACAGAATAGCTAAGTCTGGAGTCATGTCTGATTGTTTAAGTGACCATTCTATTATTTTCTGTGTCTGGAAAATAAAAGTTCCACGCTCTCCTCCTAAATCTATTATATTCAGACAATGTAAACATATTAATGAAGATAATTTCATCCATGATTTGGTTACTATTAATTGGGATAGATTTAAGTTAATTCCTTACATTGAGGAAGCATGGAACTTCTTTTACTCCGAAATAAACTCCGTTATTGAGAAACATGCTCCGATGAAGACTGTCAGAGTAAAAGGTATGCACCTTCCTTGAATTAGTTCAGAACTCCTTAATCTTTTTAAGCAGAGGGATAAAGCATGGGCTAAATATCGTGCATCTAAGGCAGTGTTTCTCAACGGGGGCGGTACCGCCCCCCAGGGGGCGTTGGGAGAGCCTCGGGGGGCGCTGAAAGCAATAATTTTTAAAGGGGGGCGCTGAGGTGGTTTTGGGGGGCGTTTGGTTAAGACGAGTTTAAACCGAATAAGTTTGAGCTAAAACTTGCAGAAGAAAATGGTCTGCCACATCCTAATGCCATTTCTACACTGGATGCATCAAAGCGCACTTTTCTGTATCTATTTGTCAACTTGTCTGCAGCATAAGCGCATGGAATGCGTTTACTGTAGCGCTCGCGCTCAGTTACTGAATGACTCATTATAACGGGATCTACGTGTTTTAACGCAACTTGTTGCGCCGTTCGCGGCCAGTGTAGCAGTGTTACGGTCATTGCACACTGTGTCCGAAATTTTCTTACACGTTATTTCGTATTCGTAATCCTAAAAATTCGTCACGCACAGAAACCTTGCACACTGAGTCCGACGAAATAGAACGATGTTGTCCACTCTCTTCTTAAAAACAGAAACAGATACAGAGGAGTGAGGGAATACTTTTAAGGCGCACCTCCTTATTAATAAACTGCGGGATTATCCCGGGTGATTCAGAGTTTATTTCAGGATGTCAGTAATCGTTGATGCTTTGCTAGCATTACTGGAGCCACATATTATAAAGAAGACCACTAATTTTTGCGAACTCAGCGTACAAGGACCTTTACAGTGCTTGTGCTGCGGGACAAAGTGAATGAACTTGACAGACGCAATTCTGGATTTTGGTGTTCGCTTGTACGGTGGCTCTGAACTGTCAAAACACCTCTCAAAATGCTTGCTACAGATGCGAAAAATGCAAAAAATCAAACCCGATCCGCAATTTTTTATGACGGACGAAAAATTTGGAGGCAGTGTGCAAGTGTGATTAACATAACGTGAGGTATTTATTTTTTAACGTGCGAAAAATTCGGACTCAATGTGTGCAATGACCTTAAGTGTTAGCTGGCTGCTAGTTTACAACAGTCACGGTCAAGCATGACATGCTTTTTCTTGTTTAGAAAAAAATAATAATATGAAAGCTTTTTGTTTGCCAAATGATTTAAATGCCAAATTTTTAAAGAATGTATTCAAAGCTCACAAATAATAGCCCAGCCTAATTTTTTTATGCTTTTTTGCTCCTTGGGAAACTAATGATAATGATATTTCAAGCCCAGTCAAATCAAATATGTCATGAATGTCATGTGGCATTCAATTACATATATTTGAAATAAAAGTATGTACGGGCTAATGTGGGCTGTTATATTTGGGTTTAGATAGGTTACATGCTTTTAAAATAGCCTATATATTATAAATAAAATATACATTACTATTAAAAAAGGCAAATAAGATTTTTTAATGGATGAATAAACATAGGTTGCATTTGTTTGTTTTTTAAAAAATATATACCATTAAAAAAGCTTTTTTAATTGAATATATTTTAAATGTGTTTTCCTCTTATGCTAAGCTTCATTACTCTAGCTTTCAGTGTCACATGATCTTTCAGAAATCATGCTGAAGGCCATAAAATCAAGAATATGTAATTTGATCTCTTTAACATTTATTTAATTGACTGAAGTACAAAGAAACAAATTCCAATGTTTACACTGGCCAACATATTTTTGTTAATATAAACAAATTTTGAGCCACGATCTAGCATTGCTTGCAAAGACTGAGAAGCTCCTTTTATACCCAAAGATGATCCCCTCACCTATTACCAATTCATCTGGCTCCTGTCAACTCTTTCAAAACAGATTAGCTTATTCTATAACCTTTTCACTTTTATTTTTCGTCTGCCCCAATTGTTTTGGAGTGTGTTGCACTTTTGTGACTTTTCTTTTCTTTGTAATGTTGTCAATTAAATAAAAGTTAAATAGAATTAACAAATCATAGATTTTATCATTTTACAAAACGTCCCAACTTTTAGTGTTGTACTTAGTTTTCTTTAAGGTATTTGTAAGCAAATTTTTAAATATTCCAAAAATTGTGAAATATAGTAAAGTAGAGTTTACATTTCTTCCATTTGCATGTGTAGTGGTATTACCCACAAAATTAACCATGTCTACTATCTCAGAAAAAAGGGAATTCAATATATTCTCAAAAAGCAGGGTATTTTCCAAGGAATTTATAATTTTTTTTTTTACTGAAAGCTAATTGAAAATATCCAAACATACCACAGCAGTAAAAAGGATGTTCAAGAGTTCCATAAATGGAAGAACAAACTAAAATCACTTATGTAAAAATGTCCTTTTGGATATGTTCTAAACAGGAATTTTTATTTAGTATTTTTAAATTTGGGGCAAAGCATCACAAAAACACTGAAGCTCTAGCAATGAAAATCACCAATTTGCTTAAAAACTGCAAATGAATGTTATTAATGTTTTTTTTATATATATAATTTACTGTAAAAAAATGATCAATTCAATGCGTCCTTAAATTAATTTCGTAAAAATTGTAATGACCCCATACATTTGAATTGCTATAAATATAATAACAGTCCTATTATAAACACAAAATACTAATAACAATCAATTTTCATTTTCATTGAGGACAATTAGACTGATTTATTTGATGGGGGGCGGTGAGGGACCTGAATAATGGGTAGGGGGGCGCTGGACCAAAAAAGGTTGAGAACCACTGATCTAAGGACTCTACCGACTGGGACACTTACAGATCACTTAGGAATGAATGTACAGTCAAAACCAGGAACGCAAGGTCTAATTATTACAAGGAAAGCCTGTCACAAAATTTTTACAATCCAAGACAATTCTGGAAACGACTGAACCTCGTTCTCAACAGAAATAACAAAAATGTTCTATCTCAGATTCATCTTAATAATGAAACTATCTCTGACCCATCACTTATTCCTCATGCCTTTAATCGTCATTTTTCTTCCATCTGTAATTCCTTTCACTTTGATTCTTATTGGACTGCCAGCCCCTCATTTAGTACCTTCTCTGACCATTCATTTTCCTTTAAAAAGATCTTGCCCAACGATGTTTTTCTTGTTTTACGTCAATTGAGAGATAACACTAGTGCTGGTCCTGATGGCCTTGAAGCTAAATTTGTTAAACTTGCTGCACATGTCCTGATGTATCCTCTTGCTGACCTGTTTAATTTGTCTCTGTCCACCTGTTCAATCCCCTCGATCTGGAAATGTGCCAAGGTCACTCCCGTTTTTAAAGGAGGTGATCCATCTAATGTAAATAATTACCGCCCTATCTCTATTATTTGCACAATTGCAAAAACTTTTGAAAAGCTTATTTTTAACCAGCTGTCGCAGTACTTAAACTCAAATAATATTCTATCATCTTTTCAGTCAGGATTCAGACAAAATTTTTCTACTACCACTGCCTTGTTGAAATGTACAAATGATGTGTTCACCTCCTTTGATAAGGGTAATTTTACTGGTGCAATTTTCATTGATTTATCTAAGGCATTTGATCTGGTTGACCACTATCTGCTACTTGACAAACTCTTTGCAATTGGTCTTGATCAAAATGCTCTTCTCTGGTTTAATGCTTATCTCCATGGTCGTCGTCAATGTGTTGTTTTTCAATGTCATCAGTCTGACTTTTTAACTATCGATAAGGGTGTTCCACAAGGCTCCATACTGGGTCCGCTTCTTTTTTCTGTATTTATTAATGATCTGCCTAAAATTTGCTCCAACTGTCATACCCACTTATATGCCGATGACACTGTCATATACACCTCTAAATCAAATATAGTGCAGATCCAGAATTCTCTACAGTCCGATTTTGATAAGGCTCAAGACTGGTTCTGCAAGAACAAACTTGTATTGAACAAAAAGAAGTCATGTAGTATGATTTTTAGTATACGTCATCTTCAATCCCAGTCAGCTGATTTTCATATTTATTTTTCCGATGGATCCCCTGTTGACAAAGTTGACTCATTTAAATATCTTGGACTTTGGATTGATCCCGAACTCTCATTTAAACCTCACATTGATTACATTGTTAAAAAAGCATATGGTTGTCTCGCTTCACTTTACCGTTCAATCAACTGTTTCACATTTCATGTCAGAAAAAGGTTAATCACACAACTGATACTACCACTTATTGATTATGTTGATGTTGTTTATCAAAATACCTCTGACACTCACCTTAAATCTCTGACTATATTATTTAATTCCTTATGTAGATTTGTTTTGAGATGTCCTTTTAGAACACATCATTGCCTCATGTTTGATTCTCTGAACTGGCTACAACCCAAATTAAGAAGGCAATCTCACTGGTTCCATTTTCTTTTCAAATGTATTTATTTGAATTGTCCTCCTTATTTAAAAGAACTTATGATTCCATACAACTCCCCATACCCACTTAGACATACTAACTTCCCTTATTTCTTTGTTCCTAGACTCTCTAAAGAGGTTGGTAAAAGGTCATTCCAATATAAAGCCCCATTTGATTGGAATAATCTCCCTCTTTCTTTGCGTTCTATTACCTCTTTACATTGTTTCAGGAGGTCACTATACTTACATCTTAAAACAAACTGCTCTTGTTTTTAGTTAATTACTTAATTGATTCTTCCATTGTTATTCTTTCTTTCTCCATTTTGTTATTTCGTTATTCCTACTATGTTATTTAATATTTCTATTCTGTTAAAATTATGGGGGTGGGGGTGATATGTGGGAGTGTGTGAGCAAGATGTCTGTATTTGTTGTATTGTATTGTCATGTTATGTATGTCTACAATGTAATGTAGTGTATTGTTGATGATGTGTGTCCTATGTTTATGCTTGTTCAGGGACCCCCTTGGAAATGAGATGCTACATCTCAAGGGGCTATCCTTTAATAAATTCAAATTCAAATTCAAACTTCTGTTTTTTTTACCTGTTGAGTTGATTAAAACAGCTGTTCCCAATGAATCAGGGTAATTAGGATGTTTTAGAACAGCTAGGACTATTTGGAATGGTATAGAACTTTGTATTTTCCCATAGACTGTGGCAGTTAGCAAATGGTATAAATAATTTTGGGCATGTCACTTTTTGTTCAAAAATAAATAAAAGCTGAGAAATATATTTTTTTTTTCCACAATGATGCCTTTTGTACATCGTCTTATTATCTTTTTGAAGAAGCCTTTGTCATTTCTGGTCAAAAAAAAAAAAAAAAAAAAAACTTGCTGGTTGAATAAAAGTAACTTTAAATCAGAATTTGCCAGGGGTATGCATTCTTAACCTTCAATCCATTAAGCATCACTGAAATCCATTATATGGAGATAAATCCTGGCATCATGAAGCACCTTTATTTTTAAGAGTGAGAAGTAATTCTTTAAGGTTTAGTGTTTGTGTGTGTATGAGGAATTGTGCCATTATTTGACTTCGAAAAGTTTCGGTTCATGTGTGTATTTTTAGCCCTGAACTTCATCACCATCTGTCGAAACGTCTTCTCCTAGTCCTCCCATCAGCAAGCATTCTCACCTTATTGATTGGCAGGAGATGGGGAAAGTGACAGTCTGCAGACAGTAAATCAGGTCAAGCGGACAATAGCCATAGTGTTTCTGGGCCCCTCACTCTGTCTTTGCCCTTCTCTTGAAGTCATTCTTTCCTTTGGTCATTTTGTTCATGTTGAGATGCCTATGCATGGTTATTGCATTGCAGCCTCACAGGAACATTTCAGCTTTGCAAGACGTGAAGTGTAACTGATCTGATTGAGGTCAGACACGCTAACCTGGACACACTAATTCCAACCGCATGTGAGATGTTTGAAGAGTGCTGTGTGAACGTGTGCTGGGACTGCATTTCCACTTTAATAACTTACTGTGACAAGTCATATGGCACGCAAAATTATTTCTGCAGTTCACATGCTGTCTGACTAGTTTTGTGGGTGTATTCACCCTCAACTGAATCTTACGGAGATGTTTTACCACAAAATGAAATTAAATTATAACAATTGAAACATTGTTTTCAGGGGCATATATATATTTAAGCACATTTTCTGAAAAATATTCTTGTTGCCATGTGTACTGAACAGACATTATATATTAATAATTTTAAATAAAAAATCAAAAAAATGTTTTTATTTTTTAAATTATTATTATTATTATTATTATTGTTGTTGCAGTAAAACTAATACTATATGTAAATAATTTGCATTGTATAGGTTATATATTATTAAAAATATTAAATATATCAATATTACATATGAACAATTTTGCATTCAAATCTAAAATGCTAAAATGAAATATCAAAAATAAAATTATTATTATTATTATTATTATTATTATCATTATTGCAGTAAAACACATTTGTATTGTATAATTTAAATATTATTTATAATATTAAATATATTAATATTTTATTAACAATTGTACATACAATACAACTATTAAACTTAAAATTAATAATTATTAATATTAATAATAATAATATTATATAATAATAATAAAATAATATTAATATTATATAGTAATATTAAATATAGTAATATTATATTAATTAGTTATAATAATTATATATTATTAATTATATTCGTTTTTATATATATATATATATATATATATATATATATATATATATATATAATATTAATATAATATTAATTATATTAGTTTATATACAGTATCATATAATATTATTTATTAATATTATCAAATTTATTATTATTATTATTATTATTATTATTGTTAGTGCAGTAAAACAAATACTACCAAGTTATGTAAATAAATTGCATTGTAAAAATAAAATACTTTTCAAATATTAAATATATTACTATTAAGCAATTATAATATTAGTATAATATTAATTATATTTGTTTATATACCATATCATATAATAAAATAAATTATTATTATTATTATTATTATTATTATTATTATTATTATTAGTGCAGTAAAACAAATACTACCAAGTTGTGTAAATAATTTGCATTGTATAAATTAAACACTTTTTTAATATTAAATTTACCGGTATTAATATTATATTAAGAATTTAGAATACAAATACAGCTATTAAAATATATTGTTGTTGTTGTTGCAGTAAAACAAATATTACCAAGTTAATTAGCATTAAATATTATTTATAACAATAAATATAATAATATTGTATAATATTATTATCTTTATTTTGTATAAAATGTAAACATCACCATATTATATTAATATAATTAATAATAATTAATAATTAATATTGCATTAAAACAAATACTACTAAGTTGTGTAAATAATTTACATTTTATAAATCAAATATTATTTACAATATTTAATGTACTCATATTATATTAATTATAATATTAATATAATATTAATTATATTAGTTTACAACAAATAATAAAATTTATTACTATTATTATTATTATTTATTTATTTTTATTCTAAAATATATGCAAGTAATATTACCCTTTGACATTATAGACAAAATTATAAGATTTTTGGCTTTACAGTAATGCAAACCAATATAAACTACGAGTATGTTTAAATAATTTACTTTGTAAAAATTAAACACTATAAATTAGTTTAATTATTGAATTATTAATTTATAAATTATATATGCATAACATTTAAAAGTATTTTTAATTATAATAATAAATGAATAAGTTCACAAACAAAAAATAAAGCCATTCATCTAAATATAATACATATAATATATAAATTAAGGCCATCGTTATTTTTTTACATTTATGAAAATGAGATCTTTAGTTAAATGTGTTTCATTGTCAGAAAAGTAGGAGCTTGAAAATGGTCTCAAATAAGTTTTTTATTTATTTTATTATTATTTTTTTCCCTCTTAGTAGTGAAGTATGACCCGGACATACTTTGGACTAGCTTTGTGAGATTCACTCATCTACACTTGTTGAAGCACAGCTTTTTTAAACCCTGATCTGCTTAATTTTTCACTCTCTCTCTCTCTCTCTCCCTGGTTTCACCTGTTGTCAGAGATCAGGCTCAGTCGGGAGCATGTGAGGTCAGACTCTTCACAGCATTCAGGGATCAAAGCCCTCCTGCCAGCCATCTCTCCCCTGGGCACAGAGCCCTCCTGACACCTCCCTCCTCCTGCTGTCCACTGTGGGAGGAAAACAGCTGCTGGGAAACTCTGAGGGCAAGCAGGGGATCGTACTGCTGGAGAGCTACCTATCAAACCCAGCCGGTCAAGGTTTGATTGCTTTTCATGGGCAGTTAGATTTTGCTGGTACAGTCAAAACTACACCTGTATGGGGGTCTGGGTGCTTCCGGGGGTCCTGTGCCAACCAAGCAGCTGTCACTAAGATGAATGAGAATGCTAACAGATATGTTCCTCCAGGTATAACAGACATCCCTATTCAAAAACAAAAAGATACCAACAATACACTGCAAAAAAAAAAAAAAAAAAAAATGCTTTTATTAGATATTTAGGGCCCGAGCCCAAAGGGGCGAAGGTCCTATTGTTCTTCTAAGGATTCTTCTTTCCTTTTCATTTTTTTATTTTTTGTTAACCTTCCGGGCACTTATGGGGGCCTTAACATGCTCAAAAACTCTTGAAAATTTGCACACACGTCGGAATCTGCGGCCATCAGGACGCCACAAAGGCTGGGACCCGGGCGTGGTACAGGGCCACTACAGCGCCCCCTGGAACACATTTAATTTTTTTCCTAATTGATTCTTAGTTGTGTAGCGCTTAAAAGTGATGTCTTATAACAGGAGTCACCAACAAAGCAATATCCACACACAAATTGTACAGATAGGTAACGATGACATTTAAGCAGAAGTGGTGGACGTAAAGCAAGCAATAATAACATTTTGTTATCATCATGAATTACATGTTCTTATCATCATCATCAGAATATAGGGAAAATGTAGCATATTGGTTCACAGTTGACATTATCTGAAGTCCTTGCAGGGGGTTAGGTTTATAGCAAACTACTCCTAGAGATTTAATGATATCAACATTATATTTGGTCAGTCTAATCTATAAGCCTTAGAGATGTTAAATTGTGAAGATCTTGAGTTTTCGTTAAAGGGCGTGTCTGTGGCGGACTGACAAAGTTTGATGTTTCGCCATGGACATAGAAGTTGTTATAACTCAGCCATAAAATGTCCGATCTGCCTCAAACTTCACAGGTTTGGTAAGAGTCCTGGCCTGAAGACACCTAAAGGCCAATATTCAGATATTATCATAGCGCCACTTGTTGGCAGCAGGATATATCATATTTTTCACTAACTCAAACATACCAAGGTCAATCTGCACCAAACTTCATATGTTTGATAATAGTGCTGGCCTGAACACATCTACATGCCAATAATCAGTAATAGGCATAGCGCCACCAGCAGGCAGCAGGAAGTTTGGCACATTTAAATGACTTATGACATATTTCTCCTACATTTACTGTATTAAAAGCATACTGCCCACCGTTCGCTGTTTCGTAAAGCCACAGGTCGGCGGTGAGCCCTGATGTGAGGGCCCGTTCATCGCTGCTTGCAGCTTTAATTTGTCTTGTTTCCAGCCAAAATATCTAAAAAATGTTAAATCAAGAAGGATTTATCTTGTTTTTAGAAAAAAAAACAAGTCAAAATTAAGTGTGTTTTTGCTTGAAACAAGCTAAATAATCTGCCAGTGGGGTAAGAAAAATAATCTTGTTTACTGTTTGATTTTTTTTTTTTTTTGCTTACCCCATTGGCAGATTATTTAGCTTGTTCTAAGCAAAAGCTCACCTAATTGTGTCTTGTTTTTTTCTGAAAAAAAAAAAAAAAAAAATCTTTACTTGTTTAGAAAATCCTTCTTGAATTAAGATTTTTTAGATATTTTGGCTAAAAAAAATCTAAGAAAAGCATTTTTTTTTGCAGTGTACTCACTGAAAAATCTGAGGTCAGTATAATAAAAAAAAAAAAAAAAAAAAAAAAAACTTTTTTAAAGAAGTCTCCTTTGCTCCCCAAAGCTGCATTTGTTTGATTAAAAATACAGTAAAAACAGTAATATTGTTAAATATTATTACAAATTATAAGAACTGTTTTCTATTTAAATATTTTTTAAAATCTAATAGTTATTATCGCCTTACTTACCCAGTTTATAATAATTGATAATTGCAAACTTTTTTGGTATTACAAATTTTCTAAAATGTTAGGTCTAAATATGCAAATGAGTCATTATTTAATGAAATATGCGCTAATTTGCATACATTTCTAGTACAAAATCTAAACAGTGGATGAAGTCAGTTTCAAAATTCTTGTTTTTTTTATTTTATTTTATGACATATTAAAGTCAAATGTTTTTACAGAGGAAATTTTTGTAATTTTGTCACTCCATAATTCAGAATAAATTTATAACAGACAGAATACAAAATATTTTTTAGTTTTTTTAGGGAATAGGATGTTATAAAAAATCAAGCAAATGTAATATATATGAACAAATCCCTCTGTAACCTTCAGGATATACACTACCGGTCAAACGTTTGGGGTCAGTAAATTTTTCTTCTTCTTTTTTTTTTGAAAGAAATTAATACTTTTATTCACCAAGTGTGTGTTAAATTGATTAAAAAAAAATACTTACATTGTTAGAAAATATTTATATTTTGAATAAATGCTGTTCTTTTGAGCTTTTTATTCATCAAAGAACCCTGAAAAAAATATCACAATTTCTAAATAAATACTTTGCAGGGCAACTGTTGCAATATATAATCCAATATAGATACAATATAGATCATTCTAATAATAAATCAGTATATTAGAATGATTTCTGAAGGATCATGTGACACTTAAGACTGAAGTAATGGCTGATGAAAATGCAGCTTTGCATCACAGGAATAAATTAAATTTTAAAGTATATTATAATAGAAACCATTATTTTATATTGTTATAACATTTTGCAATATTACAGTTTATATATATATATATATATATATATATATATATATATTTTTTTTTTTTTTTTTGATTAATAAATGCAGCACTGATGAGCATAAGAGACTTTTTTAAAAAAAAACATTACAACTCTTACTGAGCCCAAACTTTTGACCGGTAGTGTAGACTGGAATAAAAATGTAAAGTTTGGTGTGTGTAAGTGCTACTGAAGTGGAGATTTATGGCTCAGTGTAGGAGAAAAAAACTCATTTTGAGAAAACAGCCTTTAAAAATATAAATTGTAATTGAAATCTTTTGACAAAAACAGATAAAGTGCTACAAAAGAAACACTTAACAGTGTCTTTTAGATGTTTTCCTTCCACTAGTCTGAAAGAAAAAAAAAACACTTTATGAAAAACCAAAAAGGCCAAAATCTCGAACTTGACATGGAAAAAAAAAAAAAATAATAATAATCTTAGTTCATGGTGGTCTTAACTATGAATATAGTTTGGCTTTTTTGACTAACTGTTGATGGCAGGCTTTGGTATCTTCAAATCTGAGAACAGTTTGAGAAATCTCTTTTAAAACTAATGTTGAGTTGTTTCATGTTTCATTCAACTTTCATGGGTTTATTTATAAGCAGAAACATCTAAGAAGCACAAGTCACCGTTTAAATAAATAAAAAGATATTAAAATGATTTAGACATTTTTCTCGGTGTAGACTTGGCCCACAGACACCTGATCCAGTATCAGCAATTAGCTGCTTGAGGGTGATGTGGTCATTTGTCTCCATTTGCACAAGCCTCTGAACGCTTCCACTGTGAAATTAGAGCCTACCAATTGCTAACCATATCCTTCCAGCACCACCAATCACAGCTCGCGTTTGGGTGTCTGCTGCAGTTTCTCATTTTCTCCCGCAGCCTGTACTTAGAGTTCGTGGGAACTCAGGGTCAGTCACCTTGGCGTCTCTTCTTCACTCAAGGTCAATACAGATGTAGCCTAGTGCAGTTTGAGGACAAAATGTGCTAACCTGCATTTTGGACAAGCTGTGAAATATAGAAATCTGAGAGCATAGAACTGATATATAAAATAATTGTTAGTTTAAATTGTTAGTTAACTAAAGTTTATTATTTTAAGTGGAACACTTTTTAATAAGGTGTTATTTGTTAACATTAGTTAATGTATTAACTAACATCAACAAACAATGAACATATTACAGTATTTATTAATCTTTGTTAATGTTAGTTAATGAAAATACAGTCGTTCATTATTTGTTCATGTTAGTTCAACGTGCATTAACTACTGTTAACAAACACAACTTGTGGTTTTAATAATGCATTAGCAAATGTTGAAATTAATATTAAGTAGGATTAATAAAATAAAATAAATGCTGTAGAAGTATTGTTCAATCATGTTAACTTAAGTAGTTAACTAATGTTAACTAATGAACCTTATTGTAAAGTGTTAGCATTTATGAGACTTTGACAATTGGTTCTGACTTTTGAAACTATCATGTGCTTTAAAAACATATAAACATATAAATACTGGTTAGTTAGTTAGTTAGTTAGTTTGTTTGTTTATGGAAATACATTAATGGTCTTATTCAACAAGGATGCATTAAGCTGATGAAAAGGACACTGAAGGTGTTTATAAATTCACAAACAAACAAACAAACAAAAAGTAAATAAATAAATACAAGTAAAATTGTAATTTCATTTTTTTTTAATAATAGAAAGTACTAATATATTTTTTTAAATTATTAGAATTAGAATTTATTCAGATTTATTAGAAATTATTATTAATTAATTAATTTATTTATTTATTTAGTTACAATGATGCATTAAGCTGATGAAAAGTGACACTAAATACGTTTATAATTTCACCAATAAACAAAAAAAGTAAATAAATACAAGTAAAAAATTTATTTTTTTTAATATTTTCTTTTATTAATAGAAAGTAATTTATTCGAATTTATTAGAAATAACAATTGTATTTATTTATCGAAAAAAGAATGCTTTTATTCAACAAGGATGCATTAAACTGATGAAAAGTGACACTATAGGTATGTATATAAATTTACCAATAAATAATAAATAATTAAATAAATAAAAGTAAAATTTTTATTTCTAATACATTCTAATAAGTTATTTTGATAAATAGAAAGTACAAAATAATCTATTAGAATTTATTAAAAATTACGATTTATTTATTTATTTTGGAAAGAAACTAATGCTCTTATTCAACAAGGATGCATTAAGCTGATGAAAAGTGACACTAAAGGTGTTTAGTGTAAAGTAACTAAATAAATACAAGTACAATTTTAATTTCTAATACTTATTTTGATTAATAGAAAGTACAAAATACTTTATTAGAAATTACAATTTTATTTATTTATTTTGCGAAAAAAAAATATGTTCTTATTCAACAAGGATGCATTAAACTGATCAAAAGTGACACTAAAGGTGTTTATATTTTTTACTAACAAACAAACATACAAACAAAAGTAAATAAATAAATAAAAGTAAAAATGTAATTTACATTTTTTTATTGTAGAAAGTACAAAATAATTTATTTGAATTAGAATTTATTCAGATTTATTAGACATTGCTATTAATTAATTAATTAAATTACAACGATGCATTAAGCTGATGAAAAGTGCGTTTATAATTTCACCAACAAACAAAAAAGTAAATAAATACAAGTAAAATTTTTATTTTTAATGTTTTTTTTATTAATAGAAAGTACCAAATAATTTATTAGAATTTATTAGTAATTACAATTGTATTTATTTATTGAAAAAATAATGCCCTTATTCAATAAGCATGCATTAAGCTGATGAAAAGTGACACTAAAGGTGTTTATGATTTCACTAACAAACAAACAAAAAAAAGTAAATAAATAAATAAATACAGTAAAAATGTAATTTCTTTTTTTTATTATAGAAATTACAAAACAATTTATTATAATTTATTACAATTAGAATTTATTCACATAATTAATTCATTCATTAATGTATTTATTTACAACGTTGCATTAAGCTGATGAAAAGTAACACTAAATGCATTTATAATTTCACCAACAAACAAAAAGTAAATAAATACAAGTAAGATTTAATTTTTTTTTATTAATAGAAAGTACAAAATAATTTATTAGAATGTATTAGAAATTACAGTTGTATTTATTTATCGAAAAAAAATAATGCTTTTATTCAACTAAGGGATGCATTCAACTGATGAAAAGTGACACTAATAAATAATTAAATAATAAAAGTAAAATTGTAATTTCTAATACATTCTAATAAGTTAATTGGATAAATAGAAAGTGCAAAATAATTTATTAGAATTGATTGGAAATTACAATTTATTTATTTATTTATTTTGTAAATAAATGAATGCTCTTATTCAACAGACATTTAAAATTTTATAAATAAATAAATAAATAAATTGTAATTTCTAATGATTTTGATTACTAGAAAGTATATAATTTATTAGAAATTCCATTTATTTTGTTAGTTTGATTGTTTATTGTGACATTATAAGTGCCTTTAGTGTCACTTTATTCAGTTCAATGCATCATTTTGCATATAATAATCATAATTTTATAAAATAAATAAACATTTATGACCCCAAAAACATTTTACCACTTAAGATTAAAAACATTTTTTTTTTCTTTTCTGGGTTTTACTATAATATATAGCAAATCTCAATGCTTGATTGTTTATATCATTGCAAAATGTGAGCTACATTATTTCCCAGCTCTTTAAATTTACTTGATTATATATCTTCAATTTCATCTGCACACATACAATATACACACATAGAGCAACATACACAGTACTATATAGCAAACCATTGCAAAATCAAAACTATGTATTATCCTTTAGCCCTAATCTGCTAAATGTGCATATATAGCATTAAGATATTAAGATATAAAAATTAAGCGTACTGTGAAATAATTTTGGCCTGACTTTTAGAACTACAGCTATAGCTTTATCAAAAAAACTGTTACATAAACGTCTATTAAGGCTGCAAAGAATTGCAATCAGAGATGCAGTCATAGGTATGCATGTTTAAACTAAAGTAAAACTTCATTTAGAAGAATAAACAAGAGTAATGTGCGGCTTTGAGGTCGGTATGTGTGGTCTTTCTTAGATCGTGCCTAACGTGCATGGTGTCCTGTTTGCGTCGACGTGCCTGGTATATAAACAACATGTTAAGTCAGTGAGGTACCTTGTGATTGTACAAGTTAGTGCCGCATAGTGACAGACGCTCCTCTTGTAAACTGCCATCTGAAGTGGCTGGAAAACATCCCAAAGCCACAAACACTCCATTACAGGCCTGGCAGCACCACAAGCAGGAGGTACCCCTTTATTTTGGCCAATCTTTTTTTCCAAAAGCCATGACCTTAGAGATGCGCGTGTATGTGTGTGTTGCTGTTTTCCAGACTAATAACAGTATTTAAGCCTCTGTGATCAGAGGTCTTCAAGGTACTGTACTCAACTGCATCTCAAACAGCCTGAGATGAACTTTGACTAAGCATGAAAAACAAGTTCTCATATTCCAGGAGGCCTGGTGTCTCCTCTGACCAAGAAAGAGGAACCCCAGCATGAAGAGATTGACAAATAAAGAAAGACGTCTTCACTTGTAATCCGGTCCTTTTTAATTATGATAATTACAAGACATTACGCTCCGCATCCCGCTCTTTTCCGAACGCCGAAAACAAGTCCGTGCGCCCAAGGTGCCGAGAGAGAAACCCAGAGATCTTAAGAAGAGGGTGTGCTTGAATTAAGCGTATAAGCGTGTGTTTGTGTTAGTCTCTGGAGGGAATTTCCAGCACACTCTTGGTGTGGGACATGTTCCCAGAAGTTGGGAGAGCGTCAGAACTGCGTACGGTAATACATGCTGCGCTGCTGCCGTTTAAAATGCAAAATAGTCAGCAGTCGGCTGTGGTGAACTGTCAGAAACTCACATTTATGCAATATGTTTATGCCCCCTTTTTTCTTAAAGGAATCGCTTACTCACCCTCATGTTGTTTTAAACCTTCAAAACTCACTTTGTTTCTTTGAGCACAGAATGTGTGAATGCCAGTTTCCACCGTAAGGGTGACTTTATACCTCACAATGCGACTTTATATGAAATGAGTTCTTTCATTTAGTTGCCACTTTCATAGAAATATCACACAGTTGCACATTTTTATATTATAATCCCATACAAAACTTTTTTCTGGTCAAAAAATATTTTAAATGTATACTAGATATGTTGTAAACAATAAATGTAAATATATTAAAATATATTTTACCTTTATACATACTGTATATATACCAAAATATATTTCAAAATGTATGTCAAGGGCAAGAAAATACATTTCCAATCTGTATTTGAATATATTATATGGTCAATTTCGTCCATATTTTAATTTAAAATTTGATATTCATTTTGAAACATTATAAAGTATTTCCCTTGCTGATTTATTTATTATCATGAGTAGTTTTATGTATTTATTCAAATTTACATTATTTATTTATTTATTTATTTATTTATGTATTTATTATTTTTTTGAACATTATAAAGTATGTTCAATATGTTCAAGTATGAGGTTATTTTGTTTTATTTTAAGTAAATTTATTTATAATTTTAATATATTTAATATATTGTTTTTACTTATTTATTTATTGGAACATTAGAAAGTATGTAATTTGCTGATGATTTATTATTATTTTATAAGTAGATTTATTTAATAATTTGACACGTTTTATATATTGAAATATATTATTATTATTATTATTATTATTATTATTATTATTATTATTATTATTATTATTATTATTATTATTATTAATTTATATTTTGGGGGGATAATTTAATTTTTAATTATTTTTATTATTTGATTATTTATTTATTCATTTATTTTTTAAGTGGATTTATTTTAAAATTTTACATTTTAATTAATTAATTAATTACATAATTTATTAAATTATTTATTTATTGGAACATTAGAAAGTATGTCATTTGCTGATTTATTATTTATTTTATTTTATTATTTATTTTATTCATTTGTTATTTGTTTTGTTTTATTGTAACTTTTTTAATATATTGCATTATTATTATTATTATTATTATTATTATTATTAAATTAATTAATTCATTCATTTTGGGACATTATAAAGTATGTCCTTTGCTGATTAATTATTATTATTATTATTATTATTATTATTATTATTATTTTGTTTTATTTTAAGTAGATTTTTTTCATAATTATACATTTTTAATATATTGCAATATATTATTATTATTTTTTATTATTTACTTTACATATGTTGTTTGCTGATTTATTATTTTATTTTATTTTATGTTGTATTGTTTTGTTTTATTTTAAGTAGATTTATTTAATAATTTTACATATTTTATATATTGCAATATATTATTATTATTATTATTATTATTATTATTATTATTATTATTATTTATTTATTTATTTATTTATTTATTTATTTGGAACATTGTAAAGTATGTCCTTTGCTGATTCATTATTTATTTTATTTTATTTTATCAAAGTAAAAATACTGACATTAGACTGATTATTTTTAGTGAATAGCAATGTAAACTTAAGTGATTTTTTTTTTTTATCAAATCTAACATTTGGCTTCAGAAGACACTTCAGTCATTTTGTGGTCAGAAAATCATGCACATTTTGCTTAACAGAAAGCAGTTTGAAAGCTTGATGCTCATTGTACTGGACGTTCTCCTTTTGTGTTCCATGGAACAAAAAATATGGATTTGGAAAGACATGAAGATGAGTAAATGATGACAGAATTTTAATTTAAAATGAACTGCGCCTTTAACGATTATTGAATCAGCACCATTTGAATATCACACACTGGCTTTGTGGTTCAAAACATTTTGGTGGAGTAACCATGGAAGTCTTTGGAGCCTTATTTGTTGTTCAAGGGCGTTTATTGTTGTATAACCAGTAACAGACTGCAAGTCCTAACAATTATAAAACTGAATTGTTTGCAAAAGGCAAAAATTGTGTTACGAGGAAGAGGCTCCCCCATCCAAACTCCTAAAATGATCTCTCTTGATCTTATCGACCTTACTGAAACCAGCGGATGTTTTCACATACGTAAATAATCCTGCTCTCTCAAAATAACCCAGGCTTTCTTATCACATGATATCAGTTTTCATGGTGATGTCATGATCTTTACTTCCTTCTCTTTCAGAGATTATTTTCTGTTTCGTCAGAATGAGATATCACAAAATCAGTTCCCAAAAGCACATTTACAGACCAAGGTGTTAATGATGGTCATCATCTGAAAAGATAATTTACCGTTGATGACATCACAGTCACATGCTCACGTGAGTCATTTTATTTAGCCAGGGGAATTTTCTTTGACGCCTATTTAGAAACTGTTTAGAGCCTGTTTAGGCTAAATTTAGTCAGCATCTCCTCCTAGAGCTTTAAAGCTATGACAACCAAACTTGGATCAAACCTTCAGATTGTCTGAAGTTAGTTGCTATATTTTTGCTAATTGATCCGGCTTATGGTTTTTGAAAACCAGACTATCAAAACCACCAAAAATCCTATAGACTTTAATTTAATTTCAAACTTTTGTGCAGTAAGTCTTATAGGCCGGTTACACAGACAGGGCTTAGACTAAGCCAGGATTAGGCCATAGTTCAATTAGGACTTATAATTAATTTATATAAACATGCTTAGAACGTGCATCTTGAGCAGGGTTGCCAGGTTTTCACACCAAAACCCGCCCAGTTGCTACTCAAAACTGTCAAAAAACATTCAAGAAAAATGCTATCAAAATGTTAACCATGCTAAAACATACTAGCAGCAAGCTAATCATGCTAAAAACATGATAGCAAAATGTTAACAACATGCCAAACATGCTAGCAACAAGTTAGCCATGTTAAAAGATGCCAGCAACATGTTAATCATGGTAAAACACACTAGCAAAATGCTAACAACATACTAATTATGCTTAAAACGTGATGGCAATGTGTTAACCATGCTAAAACTTGCTAGCAACATGCTAATCATACTAAAAACTTGATAGCAAAATGTTAACATGTTAATCATGTTAAAAACATTCTAGCAAAATATTAACATGCTAATAATGCTAACAACATGTTAGCCAGGATAAAACATACTAGCAACATGTTAAAAATGTTAAAAGCATGTTAACAAATCTTAACAACATGTCAATCATGCTAAACATGCTAGTAACATACTATTCATGTTAAAAACGTGCTAATCATGCTAAAACATGTTAAGAACATGTTAACCGATGCTAAAACTTGCTAGCAACATGATAATCATGTTAAAAACATGCTAGCAACATGCTAAACGATGCCAGCAACATGTTAATCATGGTGAAAACATACTAGCAAAATGCTAACAACATACTAGTCATGCTTAAAACGTGATAGCAACATGTTCACCAATGCTAAAACTTGCTAGCAACATGCTAATCATGCTAAAAACATGATAGCAAAATACTAACATCATTCTAATAATGCTAACAAAATGTTAACCGTGCTAAAACATGATAGCAAAATGTTAACCATATCATGTTAAACATGCTAGCAACATACTATGTATGCTAAAAATGTGCTAAACATGCTAAAACATGTTAAGAATATGTTAAACAATGCTAAAACTTGCTAGCAATATGCTAATCATGTTAAAACATGCTAGCAACATGTTAAAAGATGCCAGCAACATGTTAATCATGGTAAAAACATACTACCAAAATGCTAACAACATACTAATCTATCTAAAATCATGAGAGCAAAATGTTAACATGTTAATCATGTTTAAAACATTCTAGCAAAATACTAACATGCTAATAATGTTAATAAAATGTTAACCATGCTAAAACATACTACCAACAAGTTAATCATGCTAAAAACATGATAGCAAAATGTTAACAACATGCCAATCATCATGCAAATAACGTGCTAATAATACTAAAACATGTCAGCAATGTTAACCATGCTAAAACATGTTAACAACATGTTAATCATGGTAAAAACATACTAGCAAAATGCTAACAACAATCATGCTTAAAACATGATATCACCGTGTTAACCATGCTAAAACTTGCTAGCAACATGCTAATCAGGCTAAAACATGCCAGTAATATGTTAACCATGCTAAAACATGCCAGCAACATTGTCATGCTAAAACATACTAGCAAAATGTTAACAACATGCTAGTCATGTTAAAAACATTTTAGCAAAATGTTAATTTTTTAATAATGCTAACAACCTGCTAACAAAATTTTAACAATGCTAAAACATACTAGCAACATGCTAATCATGCTATAAACATGATAGCAAAATGTGAACAACATGCCAATCATGCTAAAACATGCTAGCAACATACTATTTATGTTAAAAATGTGCTAACCATACTAAAACATGCCAGCAATATGTTAACCAATGCTAAAACATGCTAACAACATGTTAGTCATGCTAAAAACATACTAGCAAAATGTTAACATTATAATCATGCTAAAACATGCTAGCAACATGTTAACCATGCTAAAACATGATAGCAAAATGTTAACATGTTAATCATGTTAAAAACTATTTATGCTAAAAATGTGCTAGCAACATATTATTCATGTTAAAAATGTGCTAATCAGGCTAAAACATGCCAGTAATATGTTAACCATGTTAAAACATGCCAGCAACAAAGTCATGCTAAAACATACTAGCAAAATGTTAACAACATGCTAATCATGTTAAAAACATTCTAGCAAAATGCTAATTTGTTAATAATGCTAACAACATGTTAACAAAATTTTAACAATGCTAAAACATACTAGCATCATGCTATAAACATGATAGCAAAATGTGAACAACATGCCAATCATGCTAAAACATGCTAGCAACATGTTAGTCATGCTAAAAACACATTAGCAAGATTTTAACAACATATTAACCATGCTTAAAACCATGCTAAAACTTGCTATCAATATGCCAATAATGCTGAAACATGCTAATAACATGTTAACCATGCAAAAACTTGTTAACAACATGCTAATCATGCTAAAAACGTGTTAGCAACATGCTAATCACATTAAAAACATGTTAACAACATGCTAATCCTGTTATAAACATGTTAGTAACATCTTAACTACACCCTAATCATGCTAGAAACGTGGTAACAACATGTTAATTATGTTAAACATGCTAGCATCATGCTAACATCACATGCTAAATCATGCTGTCAACATCTATCTAATCTAAACTTTCAAACTTCAAGCTCTTGCTTTAAAATTGCAGTCAAGGCTTTTTGAAGCCAACTTTAAAGTTCGTGAACTTTACTCAACAAGTTAAATATATTTATAATATATAATAAATATATAATAATATATTTTAAAACTTCAAGAGTACAAATGTGTAACTTTTAGACTTTAAAAGACATACAACATGGCAATTTTGTTTTAATGCGGCATCAAGAATTTAAGTTAAAATTTGTATATGTGTATAAAGCAAATTTATGTTATGTATGTATGCATTTACTTATGCTGCGTTCCAGGCAGGTTTTTTAACTGGTAAATCACCACTTCAAACCACGACTCACGACTTTGTAGCATTCCAGGCAAGTCAAGCCAAACTGCCTGGGCACATTTATGAATTATTATTATTTTTATATTATTATTAATTTGATTGCAACGTTATATTGTCCTAAGCTCTATTTTTCCACCGTGTGCCACTTGCATAAACACCGCACGCGTTAGGGCTGACATTTGTTGTTTCGCGGGCTATGTTACGTCAGAACTCGTAACTGGGAGTACATCGATCTAGTACGAGTTCAAGAGTGGGAAGTCACGGGTTTGACTACCGTTCCAGTGCACTTTCACGGGTAGAAGGTTGGAAAAACACGGGTTATGGGTTGCCTGGAACGCGGCATTACTCACTTTCTTACTTCACTTTGAGGTTGAAAGACTTTTAAAGACAGAACATGACCATTTAATTTTAATGTAGCATCAAGAATTCAGGTTAAAATTTGTATATATGTAAAAAAAAAATTTTTTTTTTTCATTAGTTTATTTAAAAAACTCCTGCAGTGTGATAAATAGATTTTTTTAAGTATAAATATATCAGTTATTACTTAAAGCTGTATATAGAATAATTTAGGTAGAACTAAACAAAAAAAATTTTAAAACAGATTTCAAGCATTGCTGAAAGTGCTTGAAATTTCATGTCAACTACTCGCATACCAACGGCTTTCGCAAGTTAAATAGAGGTACTTAGCATACGTAGTATGTGTCTTAGAATTTATCTAAGCCCTGACTGACAGGAAAAGACTTTGTAAACAAAACTCTGCTAGCCTGAGTGCGTATCTGTAAAAATATCGATACCATCAATGACACATCAGCCGTGACAGAAACTTCTGTAAACGTAATTAGTCACAAAGTCTCTGACCTACATCTTCCTTTACATAACACACAACCACACCCACAAAGCTTTAGTATGCATATTGCAGTCAATTTTAGAGCCCAACTCTCTCTAGATTAAATTCTAACCCACAGCAGGTCAGAGCTTATCTACTGCCCTGCTCTTTGATGCCCTCATCTCTCTCTCTCTCTCCTGACCTGCTGTTATTTTATGGCTTAATCATATCACTGTCTGCTTGAAATCTACTCCTGATTTATGCTGGCCCTCTCTGTTAACAAAGCGCTCTGGAGCGGGTAACAGGGATAGAGTCATCACATTCAGCACGTAGTCGTGCAACGAGAGGACACAGGCCTGCTAAACTTACTCTGGACGACATAAACGCTTACTGCTAATGACAAAAGGTACAGCTAAATATAGTCCACCAGTGATGTATCACATCCCTGCTGTATCACTGCCATATGTAGAAGGATCATGCGGGCAGGGTCTGGTGTCCGATCTTATCACAGGATCATTTTGAATAAATAAAGACTTTACTGAGGAGGAGCCTAATGTGCTTCACTTGAACAACATTATGTCAAGCTAATATAGGTGTTGTATAACCCCCATAGGATATAACGATAACTCTTTAGTTTACCTGTTCTTTTTAATTAGTAACTTTGAACTACTTTTGAAATGTTCTCATCAGTCCTCAAAGCTCAATAAATATTGTTCACAGACAGAGATTTACTTTAAATTTCAGCAAGCTGATTACTCACTAAAAACTCCCACAGATCATGTTTTCATGCCATTTTTAATGATTATATAAATGTGTAAAAATGTACTTACTTTTTCAAATTAGTCTTCCCATAAATGTCATCATATTGCTCATTCAGACTGATTCATGAACACGGAACTCGCACAAACACAAAATGTATCTCATGAACCAAACACAGCCAAACATAACCAGTCATATCCAATCATATCGCGATGGAGGCATTGCCTTCTCTCACTTTCGATATTTTTTTCCTACCAAACTCACCGCACGCTTTAGTGGGTCTGTTCCCTGTTGAGAAAAACAGCATATGCTGGTTAGGTATGTTTTGATGCTGGGATGCTGGTTTCAGCTGGTTTATTCTGGTCCTTTGCTGGTTAATGCTGGTCCTTAGCTGGTCATGTTGCTGGTCAATGACCAGCATAAACCAGCAAAGAAACAACTTAAACAAATTAAGCAAATTAGGAGTTTATTGTTATTATTATAGTTAATAGTTTGTTAATATTGAGACTCCAAACTAAAGTGTGACCAAGACAAAATGAGAAATATCTTAGTTGTTTCTCTTAGATGTTAATGAGAATAAATAGAGAGCAAGCAGAGCTTATCTTCTGGTTCTCTAAAAGTTTCAGATCTTAACAATGATTCAGACTTTGCTCAGATTTGCCAAAATACAGTTCAGAATCTGCAAAATGTTAATTATTTTACCAAAATAAGAGGGATCATACAAAATGCATGGTAATGCATTTAGTATCGACCTGAATAAGATATTTAACATAAAAGACATTTACATATAGTCCACAAGAGAAAATAATAGCTGAATTTATAAAAATGACCCCCGTTCAAAAGTTTACATCCCATTGTTTCCTTAATACTGTGTTGTTACCTGAATGATCCACAGCTGTGTTTTTTTTTTTTTTTTTGTTTAGTGATAGTTGTTCATGAGTCCCTTGACTGTTAAACTGCCTGCTGTTCTTCAGAAAAATCCTTCAGGTCCCGCAAATTCTTTGGTTTTTCAACATTTTTGTGCATTTGAACTCTTTCCAACAATGATTGTATGATTTTGAGATCCATCTTATCACACTGAGGACAACTGAGGGACTCATATGCGACTATTACAGAAGGTTCAAACGCTCACTGATGCTCCAGAAAGAAACACAATGCATTAAGAGCTGGGGGTGAAAACTTTTGAACAGAATGGAGATGTGTACGTTTTTCTTATTTTGCCTAAATATCTTTTTTTTTTTTTTTCCATTTAGTACTGTCCTTCAGAGACTACAGAAGATAGTTACATGTTTCCCAGAAGACAAAATAAGTTAAATTTACCCCGATCTTAAAATTCAAAAAGTATAAGTGAGCATTTGAACCTTCTGTGTAATAGCTGCATATGAGTCGCTCAGTTGTTCTCAGTGTGAAACGATGGATCTGAAAATCATACAGTCTTTGTTGGAAAAGGTTCAAATACACAAAAATGCTGGAAAACCAAATAATTTGTGGGACCTGAAGTATTTTTCTTTTTCATTGGGCATTTTTCATTTTTCATCTCATGAACAACTATCACTAAACAAAAAAAAAAAAAAAACAGCTGTGGATCATTCAGGTAACAACACAGTATTAAGGATCAAGGGGATGTAAACTTTTGAACAGGGTTATTTTGATCAGTACTAAAAAAACAATAACATGCATTTTGTATGATCCCTCTTATTTTGGTAAATTCTGAAAGGGGGATGTAAACTTTTGTACAACTGTACCAAAGTCGGACATCAGTAAAAAATGTATCATCACTGATAAAAAGTTGTGATCCACATTCTTTTTACTCTTTTAGTCTAATTAATACCATAAAAAGTACCACAGTTTATAATAGTATTAGCTTTTCTTGTGTTTATAGCCTCTTTATAAAGTACCACTTGTTATATTCCTCATTTGTAAACCGCTTTGGATAAAAGTGTCTGCTAAATGAATAAATGTAAAATCAAACCATATTTTTGACATATACTATGGTAATACCTTAATATTCTTTTAAGAACCTTGGCATGTCATGTAAATACGATGGTAATACACAATATTTGATACCATACCTGGGGCATCACATCAATTTTTCTTAAGAGAATGAATGAATGAATAAATAAAATATAAATCTTTATTTTTTTTTATGTTTTATTTTTTATTTTTATTTTTTCACAGTGAATGACAGGAAACAAATAGAACTGAAACAAAATGAAAGCAAAAAAGACAAACTACATCACAAACAATGACACAAGGAAAAATGTGACTGTTGATTGCAGTCACAAGAAAGAGCCAAACTGCATAAACATTTCAATAACCCTGAGCAAACAGATGCATTTTCAGTTGTGTTTTGAAGAGGGTCAGATAACATTTCACTGAGATCCTGGGGCAGAGATTTCCAGTATCTACGGGCCAAGGCACAACAAGACAATCTGAACTTCAGGAACCATTAATAAACTGTCTTTGGAAGGCCTAAGAGACCAACCAGGAAAACCATGAAGGGCTTAAAACAGCAAAATTCTGTTACAGAACAGTGAAAAAGAGGAATTAGTTTTCACAGAAAGCATATGCTTGAGGCACAGGGTTGCTGTGATTTGCGGGTGCAGTTTGTGTTTAGTGTGGTTAGTTGCAGGCGGTCAGGCAGCAGATCACCCAGGCTGGTGGAGCACTTCAGTCATTTTGTGGTCAGAGGAGCATTTGCTTATCTCACTGAGAGAAAAATGTGTGTGTGTTTAAATGCATGTGGTCATGGCCTGGTTTGAATTGTCCTGATTAATCATTGTGTCACAGCAGTAGAGTGCATTGAACCTGTATGCGGGTCTAGATCAGAAACTCTGTAATGAATCAATGCAGCTTTATTAGTACAAGAAAATGTATACTTAAGAAGGAAAAAACAAATTCGGTCATTCTTTACACACCCTCAAGTTACTCCAGACTGGTATGATTTGCTCTGTACATCATCAGTGTTAGGATTAACACATTACAAGTAATGCGAGATACGTAATCAGAATACTTTTTCAAGTAACGCAAAGTAACGCATTACTTTTCAATTTACAAGAGTTACTTTTTCAAATAAGTAACGCCAGTTACATTGTTTAACCTGTGTAAACATAATTTTAAACATGCATTTTAGGGATGTTAACCGATGACCGTTTGACCGGTGGTTGACCGTATCAACGTTAACCGGTCAAAGTTGTCGGTAGTCGGTTAAAAAAAAAAGTGCCGGTGCGTCTTTTACGCATTCTGAAGGTGCCTGTTTTATCCATTGGTTTTATCATGTTGCAGTCTATTAGGCAACATTCCGCATAAGATGGGCTTAGATTTGGAAATACATTACATCTACATTTCAGTGGTAACCGATAAGGTGATGATGATCATCATCTTTCTTTATTATGGTTAGCACTACCTCAACTAAAGCGGCGTCTCTTCGGAGCTGTCATTTTCTTAAATGAGCCGTGGCAATGTTTCAAATGAGCTTCTAACCTAGACAAACGCCTTTATTTTCAAAGCGATCACCTTGTACCCAAACCATTTGAAACTAAGGAGCCATTTGTCCTATGATTACATACAACAAGCTCTTCGGCGCCGCGTTTACGGGACTCATGTTTCGCGCCGTAGGGGATTTTAAAAAAGTGACGTGAGTGGCAGTGTGTGTGTGTGTGTGTGTGTGTGTGTGCGGGAGGCAGAGCGGCAGAGAGAGGCCGCGATCACACTGAACGCGTTTTTGCAGTTGGAGGCGCCTCTTTTGAATGGTTTTCTGTTGGCAGTGAACGTTCTACGCGCTGCTTATGCGCCCCAGGCGCCTCGCGTTTTTGCAGGAGCGCTGTGAGCGCGTGAAGTTGGAAAAAAAAATCAACTCTGAGCGGAAAAACGACCAACGTCATTCGCGTTCTTTTCCATTGTCCAATCGAATGAATGGAGACGAGGCGGGCCTTCTGTTGTGGTGACAGAATTTTACGGTTGCTTAAAAAGTCCGGAGACTGCAAGAAATAGAGGAGAAACCTTTTGTGTCTATCGTGGGTAACCCGGAGCTGTATTATTTAGGGTTTCTGCTAATATGACAGTTTACTTAACAGCATAAAACTAAGATTTTGGAGTGCTCGCGCTATAGTCCTTTGATTTGACTGACAGGACAGCTGTTTTGGTCGTTGCTTAGCAACATAAAAAAAACGCAGCACGCTCTTTTATTAAAAGTCACCAAAAAAAAGGCAGTGCTGTGCGCCTCGCGTTTTTAGAACTAAAAGACGCGTTCGGTGTGATCGCGGCCAGATGCGACAGAGTTGCGAAATTGCAGGCGCGGCTCGAAATGGCTGTTATTTCAAATAGCGTACCATATTTTAAACTAATCGGTTAACCGGTTTCAACCGGCTAATGAGGCTCGGTGGTCGGTCAAGAATTTTTTTAGTTTTCGCCATCCCTAATGCATTTACTCATCTCACTTGCAAAAAATACAGATTCAGTATTTCTTAAAATGAAAACTATCAGAATATGACACAAACCTGCAATAATTAAATATGTTAAATAACACAAATACCCTTTATGTATTTATCCCATTTTATTAACCAATGTCTTTGCTGCTGACCTTCAATGATCCAATTCAGTCTTACTAATATACAATAATTACTTTAGATAAACAAAAATTTGTTCATTTTTTTAATGTTGAAGTTTCTTCTTCTATGTTCTACTACAGACATGAATTTCCTTTTACTTCAGCTTGAGGTGCATTCATTTCACTTCTGGTGTGAAAGGGCTTTTACGTTTGCCAAAAATAGCCTTTCATATTAAAAAAAACAAAAACAAGCAAGTCTTGCCCAAATTTAAAAAGTAACGCAAAAGTAACATAATGTATAACTTTCCATAAAAAGCAACTAAGTACCATAATTTTGGTAAAAGTGCTTTGTTTATGGAGTAACGCAATATGGAAACGCATTACTTTTAAAAGGAACATTCCCCAACATTGAGCACCATTAATGAATTGCTGAAGAACATCCTAGACATTTTTAATACAGTGAAAGTGAATGAGGACTAGAGTTGTCAAGCTTTACCAAAAATAGCTGTTTTTATATACAGTACAGACCAAAAGTTTGAATGAGAAGGTGTGTCCAAACTTTTGGTCTGTACTGTATATTTTTCTGTTTATTAAAGTTTTTACTCTACATTTGTGCAGTTTTCAGTGGGTTAGTGATATTTTTTAAATATACATAAATTAATAAATAAGTATTTTTTAAATGGGTTTTTATACAAAAACTGCTTTTTATGTAAAATTCACTTTATAAAAGACCCACATTTCTAACTTTAATTCATGGGGATAACATGGATAATTTCACATGGTTTAGTGTAAGATTTTTGCCCATCATTTGGAAAATCCAGTTTTAAAAGTAAAACAAACATCTACAAGTAACTTTTACCAGTAGGTGGCTGCAGAGCTCCACTATTTGCTGTTTGCTATTTGACCACCTGAAAGATATTTTTTCACAAGTTTTTTCAGTTGAATTCATATCTACAGTACAGACCAAAAGTTTGGACACACCTGAATGAGGTGTGTCCAAACTTTTGGTCTGTACTGTATATAGATTTCTGACCCTCAAAGACCTGTTATTTTACTTTTAAATAGTCCAGCTACACTCTGCTCATGATTCTAAATTAGTAGCACCTGTTTGAGGTCGTTAGCTGTCATAAAGACACCTGTGCAGCCCACAATCAGCCAAAGTCTAAGTAGCAACATGGGTAAAACCAAAGATCTGTCAAAAGACACAAGAGACAAAATTGTAGACCTTCACAAAGCTGCAAAGGGCTACGGGGCAATTGCCAAGCAGCTTGGTGAAAAAAGAACAACTGTTGGAGCAATTGTCAGAAAATGGAAGAGGCTAATGATGACTGTCAATGTCCCTCAGATTGGGGCCCCACCAAAGATCTCTCCTCGTGGGGTACCAATGATGCTAAGAATGGTGAAGAATTAGCCTAGAACAACACTGGAGGAGCTGGTCAATGCCGTGAAGAGAGCTGGGACCATCGTTTCCAAGGCTACTATCAGTAATACACTAAGACGTCATGGTTTAAAATCTTGCATCGCACGGAAGGTTCCCCTGCTTAAGTCAGGCCATGTCCAGGCCCGTTTGAAGTTTGCCAGAGACCATCTGGATGATCCAGAGGAGTCATGGGAGAAAGTCCTGTGGTCAGATGAGACCAAAATAGAACTTTTTGGTCTTAACTCCATTCGCCCTGTTTGGAGGAAGAAGAATGATGAGCATCATCCCAACAATACCATACCTACAGTGAAGCATGGGGCTGGAAGCATCGTGCTCTGGGGGTGTTTTTCTGCACAGAGGGCAGGAAGACTGCACTGTATTAAGGAGAGGATGAACGGGGCTATGTATTGTGACATATTGGGCAAAAACCTCCTTCCCTCAGTCAGAGCATTAAAGATGGGTCGTGGCTCGGTCTTCCAACATGACAATGACCCAAAGCACACAGCCAGAAAAACCAAGGAGTGGCTCTGTAAGAAGCATATCAAGGTTCTGGAGTGGCCTAGCTTTGGCTTACTTTTTGTCATATATTATACAAGTTTAATGATTTTTGAGTGAAGATTCTCTATCATTTAATGGTTTGGCATCAGATGGTTTAATGTATTTGAAAGAAGTCTCACCAACACTGCATTTATTGGATCAAAAAAAAAAAAGTAAAATTCTGAAATATTATTACAATTTAAAATAGCTGTTTTCTATCTGAATATATTTTAAAATGTAATTTATATCTGTGATGCAAAGCTGCATTTCCAGCATCATTACTCTAGTCTTCAGTGTCACATGATCCTTCATTCTAATATGCTGATTTGCTGCTCCAGAAACATTTCTTATGTTGAAAACTGGGTTATTTAATGAACAGAAAGTTCAAAATAACAGCAGCCCAAACTTTTTAACAGTAGAGTAAATGTTCAGTGAAAACATGTTAAGAAACACATATTTTATCCATGCACTACTTTATCCAGTGTCTAATATTGTGTTTGGGGGTTAAAAGTGCTGTAATATGTTGAAACTTGGTTTGTCCAAGAGCAGTTCATTGTTATGGTGTCCAGAACCTCTTGTCATCAACTTGTATAAACAAAAGTAGCGCTGCTGCTCAGTTCATGCTGTATCAGTTAACCGAGCGCTCTATGAAGGAAAACTCTGCGACAGCACACATCTCTAGCACATGCATTAGGACCATGCCATGGGAACGTACTCAGAAAAGTAAGAGAGCTGGGAGAAAGAAATAGGAGAGATGAAAGAAGCCATCTTGGTCTTGTTGATCCTCTCCATCCATCACAATCAGCACCAGGTTCAGCCCCAATTACACTGCAGGCCATGTGCTGATTGTTAACACTGTGAAAAACGGAGGGTGAGGTGGAGGGGTGATGATAGAGAGATGGAGAAAGAGATGAGGGGGGAGGGGTTGGGTGGAAAAGACTAGGTCATCTCTCGGATATGAGACATTTTGGCCTGTACCTTACACGCAATCATCCATTTATGTATTACATTATGAATACATTTAAAAAAAAATCTTGTGTATGAGCTCTCAAGATCTTACCATCTTTAAATGTGTCCAGAAATGTCTTGATTTTGAAGTTTTTTTCAGCTCTTTGGAAAACAAAGCGTAGTTCTCAACTCATGTTATTTCTGTTATCTGATGTATTTCTAAATGAAATTGGATATTAAACGAGAATGACGACAGGACTTTATTTTCTACACTGGGAATTAGTCTGATTGAAACTGGACACTGAATAGCAAAATGGAGCAAGGGCTGGTGGAAAAGAACTGAAAAAGTAAGACCAATTTTCGATTTTTCCAGGTTTCATTTAAAGTTCACACATCTTCGGCATTTAAGAAAGTTCAAAAACATATAGGAAATCTATTATGAGCTGAGCTGTTTAATAGCAGAAAGAGAAAATAATAGTTGAATTTATAAAAATGACCCTGTACAAAAGTTTACATCCCCTTGATTCTGTATATCATACTGTGTACTGTGAATACTGTGTTGTTACCGGAATGATCCACAGCTGTGTTTTTTTGTTTAGTGATAGTTGTTCATGAGTCCCTTGTTTGTCCTGAACAGTTAAACTTCCCGCTGTTCTTCAGAAAAATACTTCAGATCCCGCAGATTCTCTTTTTTCAGTTTTTTTTTTTTTTCAGCATTTTTGTGTATTTGAACCTTTCCAACAATGAGTTGACTGTTTGATTTTAAGATCCATCTTTTCACACTGAGGACAACTGAGGGACTCATATGCAACTATTACAGGAGGTTCAAATGCTCACTGATGCTCCAGAAGAAAACACGATGAATTAAGAGCCGGGGGTGAAAACTTTTGGAATTTGAAGATCAGGGTAAATTTAACTTATTTTGCCTTCTGGGAAACATGTAACATGTAATCTTCTATAGCTTCTAAGGGGCAGTACTAAATGAAAAAAAGAGTGATATTTAGACGAAATAAGAAAAATGTACACATCCCCATTCTGTTCAAAAGTTTTCACCTCTGGCTCTTAATGCATCGTTTTTCCTTCTGAGTCATCAGTGAGTGTTTGGACCTTTTGTAATCGTTGCATATGAGTCCCTCAGTTGTCAGTGTGAAAAGATGGATCTCAAAATCATAAAGTCATTGTCGGAAAGGGTTCAAATACACAAAAAGCTGAAAAAAAAAAACCTAAGAACCTGTAGGACCTGAAGGAAAACAACAACACACAAAAAGTGTTTTGCACACAAAAAGTATTTCTGTAGCTTCATAACATTACGGTTGAACCACTGATGTCACATGGACTATTTTAACGATGTCCTTACTAACTGTCTGGGCCTTGAACGTGTTAGTTGCGTTGCTGTCTATGCAGGGTCAGAAAGCTCTCGGATTTCATCAAAAATATCTTAATGTGACGATGAACGAAGGTCTTATGGGTTTGGAACAACATGAGGGTGAGAAATCAGTGACGGAATTTTCATTTTTGGGTCAACTATCCCTATATAAAAAATACAAATAAAAGATTGAATCACAAGCAAGAAAAGCAAATTTGTTAGTGTGGATATCACCTCAAGGCTTTTCAAAGAACCTGTTTTTGTATTAAGAAGTTGCACAGGTTGGACAGGCCTAGCTAGCTGTGTGCAGCATATTCTTATCTGCCCTCATCTTATTCCAGTGAAATCTGTCATGTAAAAAATGATTCCAGCAATTCAATCACAACCTCATGCTGTGTTTGGCAGCATTTTTCGGCCTGTTTAAGTGTTATTTATTGATTATTTGTATTGTTTTCATGTATTTTGCATTCTTGCATTTGTTATACAGTAAAACGTACGCTCTGCTTTTATTTACCCCTCTGGTTTGAATTTCTCTATTTTGCTCTTTCTGTGCCCAAGTTTAATGAAAGCCACCTGCTCCCACCAGCGCTGGTAATGTAATCTCACTTCATTGAGTTTAATAAGTAAAACCAACTGACTTTCTGTAGTGTTACGTGTGAGTGTGCGTTTACGTGAGCGTGCACAGGCACACATGTGTGTGTTTCATAATATCAGTGAATTAGGACTGACTGTTGCAGCTATATTTAGCCTGTCTTGCACCCCACATGGAGGTTTTCTGCTCTTCATTCTCCCTCCCGGCTCTGTTTGTGTGGGTCAGGCCCGGAACTGTGAGGGGAAACTCAAACAGTCCTCTGTGTTTCTCTAACCCCACTCTCAATTGCTCTGACTTAAAAGGCTGTTGTTTAGAATATGCAATGACAGCCATGGTGGCTCTGCAGGAATGTGATGGTTGAGAAAATTGCTTTTGAATGGAGCCTCGGGGTCATGCAATGATCCATGCAAGCGTCCATCTCCTGTACAATACACCCGGGTCCCTAAAACGGGCCCAGTACCCCTATTCCCAGACAATGGCACCGTCAGGCTCCAGCTATTATGAACTGTGTAATGGATTTTGCATGTCTGTGTCAGTTACATATGCATACAATATTTTACCTACTTTGAATGGGCTTTTAATGTATAAAAATGACAATTCTGCCATCATTTACTCACTCTAATGTCATTCCAGACTTGTATGACTTTCTTCATGTGTGTAACTGTTTTTGGAGTCCCAGTTGGAGTCCCAATTTCACAATTTCACAATTCTCACTTTTTTTTTTTTTTATTGCACTTGAAACTTTATATATTACAATTCTGAATTAATATCTCACAATTCTAATTTAATATCTAATTATATATATACAAACTAAATAAAATTAAATTAAAGGCAACTTTTTTCCCTCACAATTCAGACTTTGTTTCTTGCAATTCCGACTTTTTTCCTCAGGATTCCTGGTTTACACATCTCACCTTTCTTTCCTTTTTCTTTTTTCCCCCTACAGAATAAATAATAATAATATAAAAAAGTAGTTCTTATCTCACAATTCTGACCTTTTTTTTCCCTCAAAACTGACTTCATATCTTAAAATTCAGGCTTTTCACAATTCTGAGAAAAAAAAAATCTGAAAAAAAAAAAGCTTTAACTTTTTCCTTACAATTTCAAGGTTGGGTCTCACAATTCAAGTTCACGAGTTCATATCTTGCAATTCTGACTTTTTCTTGCACTTGTTTATATCTTACAATTATGAGTTCATGTCTCACATTTCAGACTTTTTCCTTGGAATTGCAAGAAACAAAGTCCAAATTGTGAAGAAATTCAGAAAAAAAAAAAATGAATTACAAGAATTGTGAGAGTGGACTATGCTGAAACTATCCATTTAAGCTACAGTTTCCAAGTAGCTTCCAGAACACAGTTCTTTACACAGAAGCCATCTTGAATTGGCATACTGCCCACAATTTAAACCGGATAGCAAAATAGACGGGCTCGAGTTGGTGACCCGTCAAGTATGTTATGGGACAACAGCGGTTTATAAAGACAAGCCTTGGGAATAGGGGTGGATTGCAAGGTCAGACACAAGTATGGGGGGCCTCTACAGTGCATATGGCCACGCATTCTTTCTTATTTGGGGGCTCAGGATGAGGAAACGCCACGTCCTGTCAGCTGTGGGCCTTGCTTTTCCGCTTCGTCAGTTGTGAATTGACTACACATGATTTAGTCTGTACAGAGCTGGTATGCATGTATGCGTGTCTGCACTCGTCTACCATTATGCAATGTTTAACTTGCACAGAATTGCTCATATAGAATTAGGCAATCTCACGTCACAAAACAGCACACAAACTGCAAGCTGGCTGAGTCACTGTACTTAACTTTTGATTTATAGCATGGCCTTATGGCAGGCCTTCACACAGACATGAAAAAACGTCTCTTATGTTCATTTATTTATCCATCAGAAGACTTGCTGATTTATGCTGATTTAATGCTCAAGAAACATTTTGTATTCTTATCAGTGTTAAAAACAATTACAGTTGAAGTCAAAAGGCTTACATACACCTTGCAGAATCTGCAAAATGTTAATTGTTTTACCAAAATAGGATGGATCTTGCACAATGCGTTATTTTTTAATTAGTACTGACCTGAATAAGATATTTCACATTAAATAAATATACTTATGAAAATGACCCCGCTCAAAAGTTTACATAGACTTGATTCTTAATACTGTTTTGTTACCTGAATGATCCACAGTGTTTTTCTTTTTTTGTTTGTTTGTTTGTTTTTGTTTAGTGATAGTTGTTTATGAGTCCCTTGTTTGTCCTGAACAGTTAAACTGCTCATTTATTCTTCAGAAAAATACTTTTTTGTGTGTGTGTGTGTTTTTTTTTTTTTTTTTTTTTTTTTTTTTTTTTTAGCAATTTTGTGTATTTGAACCCTTTCCAACAATGACTGTATGATTTTGAGATCCATCTTTTCACACTGAGGACAACCGAATGACTTATATGTAACTATTACAGAAGGTTCAAACACTCACTGACGCTTCAGAAGGAAAAACAATGCATTAAGGGGGGTAAAAACTTTTGAACAGAATGGAGATTTTTCTTATTTTGCCCAAATCTCATATTTTTTTTCTTTCAGTACTGCCCTTCAGAAGCTAGAGAAGATACTTACATGTTTCCCAGAAAACAAAATAAGTAAATTTACCCTGATCTTCAAATTCCAAAAGTTTTCACCCATTGTGGTTCCTTCTGAAGCATCAGTGAGCATCAAGTGTGTATGTAAACTTTTGAACAGTTTTTTTTTTTAAATATATTTTTTTAATATATTATATATTTTTTAAAATATTTTTAATATATATATGTATAAATTCATTCAACTATTATTTTCTCCTGTGGACTATATGTAAACGTCTTTTATGTGAAATATCTTATTCCGGTCAGAACTAAATAACAAAAAATAAATAAATAACATGCATTTTGTATGATCCCTGTTATTTCGGTAAAATAATTAACATTTTGCAGATTCTGCCAGGTGTATGTAAACTTTTGACTTCAACTGTATGTAAATTTTAAAAAGTTATGCAAATGAAAACGTTTTTGTGAAAACCATTTTTAAAAAATTCTTTGCTAAGTGCAATGTTCAAAAGAACACAGTTTATTTGAAATAGAATATTTTATAACAAAAGTCTTTACTGTCAGTTTTAATGAATTTAATATGTCCTTGCTGGATAAACTTTAAAATACAGGACAAAAACATTTGGAAATTAATAGTATTCCTTATTATTTATTTAAAAATGCATTATTTTAGTAAATGCATACTTTACAGAAAGATATATAATATTTAACAAGTCAATATATATATTTTTTCCTGTAAAATGGAAAAAGAAAAGATGGAAAAAGCATATCAAGGGCTTATATGCAGTAAGGAAATCACGTTCAGTTATCTGCATACCATAACCATAACATCACTGATATGTTTTTACAGTACTGTTTGCATGCACATGTTTTTTTCTGATAACTTGAGAATGTTGATTGGCATATTAATAGTGCAACTATTAAATGATTACATCAGCATTATTCGTTAAAACATAGCATTTAATTGTCATCATACTTGAAAAATCGTATTTCAAACTTGCCCAAACGCTTGGTCGCATTAACCAACGAATAAGCTACACCTTAAGGGCTTCATTTACTCTAATTTTTTTTGTGACTGATTGACACTTTAATCTCTTCTTTTAAGTATTAGTAAATGCTGCAATGTCTGTAAAAATCTGCTGTCGGGGCCTGTGGCTCTGCTGCTGTATGGCTCTGTTATTAAAAGGAACTTGACTTTGCTTCAGGCACCAGTCCATACAGTATTCTGTCCTCACTCCATGTTTACAACCACTCTCAGTAACAGAGGAGCAGTTATCCTGTACAGGCTTGAGCAAATAACTGCTTTGGTGGTAAGATGATAGATTGTGACTAATGTGAAAAGTAAAGCATGGAAAATCAATGGTTGATGTTTGCCGTATCATTATTAATCCGTGATGGGCTTTCCAGATGCTTTGCATAAAATAATATTTACCAACGCATGCAGCAAGCCTCTGCATTGACAACTTGTTTCTTTGCCGCCCTTTGACATTTGTCCTCTGACCCCAGTCGTGTTTCTGTTGGGCGGCCTGCTCTATTTGGCTCCTCCCTGGATGTGTTTTAAAACTCATCCGTCATTTTCTTTACTTCACTTCACCCCATGTGAGCTATGCTCTGGGGTTAAAATAGGATTTTGGGAGGCCTAAACATCTAATACCCTTTTGTGGTAATACTGATGATCACACTTTAGTTCTTTTCAGTTGTATATGCTTATTAAAGAAACTATTTTCCAGCTTAGTTCCTTGTTTTTCTTGTCAGTAGAGACTAAATGAGTGGGAATCCTAAAACAGGGCAACATGCCTCTTGAACTCAAAGCAAATTATTTAATTGAACAGGAAACCGTGTGTTAGAGTAAATTGCATTTGAATCAGTGAAGGATTAATGATACTGAATATTGGGTGCATGTTGCATAATCCACTTTCGAGAGAGATAATAGTGTGTGTGTATGTGTGTGTGTGTGTGTGTGTGAGAGAGAGAGAGAGAGAGAGAGAGAGCAGAAAAAGGTCAATCTCTGATCTCTGTTGAAACTCAGCCAGGTTTTGACAGGACAAACGTGTTTTCTGTCCATCCACAAAGCAACTTGAAATGGCTATATGACAAGGTTTGTCTTTCTAACCGTTCACTTCATGTCTTATGATCCTGTCCATTTTTCTTCTGCTGCTAAATGACATGGTAATACCAGCTCAAACAATGCTAAATGATTCCAGACCATGCTAATGATTTCTGGAAAGGTTTCATATGAGGTTATGGTATGAATATTCAATGGATTACACAGCAGAGGTCACTGAAATGACCTCACACTTACAGTACAGGGATTTTATCATTGGAGGTCTCTGAGTGGTTGTATTGCTTGTTATTGATTGGCTGAATATAACCGAATATAATTTTTGGAAATCTGACCAAAAATGGGAAAATAAATTGCAATTGAAATGAAATGTCAGTCTAATTGAAAAAAAAAAAAAGACAAAAACAAAATAACAGTACACTTCAGCATACAAAAAGGGTAATTATTCTGTAAAAAATATACTTTACAAGTACTCTCCTAGGCTATAACTTAAATCTCAGAATTGCTACGACTTTATTCTTGTAATTTTTACTTTATACTCAAAATATTTCAACTTTATTCTTGAAATTTCAACTTTATTCTCAAAATATTTTAACTTTATTCTTGTAATTCAGATTTTTTATCTCAAAATATTTTGACCTTATTTTTGTCATTTCAACTTTATTCTCAAAATATTCTGTCTTTATTCTCGTAATTTTTACTTTTTTCTTAAAATATTTTGACTTTAGTCTCATCATTCCAACTTTATTCTCGTAATTTCAACTTTATTCTCAAAATATTTTTCATTTATTCTCATAATTTTAACTTTATTCTCAAAATATTTAGACTTTATTTTGTCGTAATTTTTATTTTTTAAATATTTTGACTTTATTTGTGTAATTTTGACTTAATTCACAAAATATTCTGACATTATTCTCGTAATTTTGACTTTATTCTCAAAATATTTTGACTTTATTCTCATAATTTTGACTTTATTCTCATAATTTTGAATTTAATCTCATAATTTTAACTTTATTCTTCAAATATTTTGACTTTATTCTCATAATTTCGCATTTATTCTCAAAATATTTTGACTTATTCTTGTAATTTTGACTTTATTCTCATAATTTTGACTTTAATCTCAAAATATTTAGACTTTATTCTCATAATTTTTACTTTTTTTCTCAAAATATTTTTACTTTATTCTCATAATTTTTACTTTATTCTCAAAATATTTCGACTTTATTCTCATGATTTTGACTTTATTCTCATGATTTTGACTATTCTCATAATTTTGACTTTATTCTCAAAATATTTCAAATTTATTCTCTTTTTTTCTCAAAATGTCTTGTCTTTATTATCGTAATTTGACTTTATTCTCAAAATATTTAGACTTTATTCTCATAATTTTGCCTTTATTCACAAAATATTTCGACTTTATTCTTGTAATTTAGATTTTATTCTCAAAATATTTTGAATTTATTATCTTTTTTTTCTTAGAATATCTTGTCTTTATTATCGAACTTTTGGCTTTATTTTCAAAATATTTTGAGGTTTTTTTATGTAATTTTGACTTTATTCTAGTAAGTCATTTTTTTAGTATAGAATGTATTTAAATATTTAATAATTTCTAATTATACAGTTGATGAAATTAACATGTTACAGTCGGATTTTATTAGTCAGCACATTAAAATAAGTGCAATTTTTTAACAAACAACAAAATAGTTCTAAAAACATGCACTTTAACGTAAAATTTACATTTTCTTGCTACTAAAAATAAACATTCCGAGTGAAAGCATTTGTAATACATCTTCGCATTCACTCGAAATGGCGATCATTTCTGGTAAATGTTCCTGTGTGTTGGCAGAAACAAATCTTAGTATCGCTGTTTAGTTAAAGTTCATTCTTCTGTGGAACACAAAAGATTAAAGAATGCTCCAACTGTCCCATACAACACAAGTAAATGTGACTCACAACACTGGACACTTCCACGTCTCATCAGTAACGATTGTGGTCTCTGCCGTCACCGGAAATTGCCAATTTTCATTCAAAATGAATGATTTCCGGCTTTTTTGTTGCTATAAATCAGTGTATGTGTGAATGTTCCTTTAGGCAAAATGTCAAACTGCTTTTATTTTTCTCGTTCCTGCATGTCTGTTATACACAATCGTGATTATCATAAATCTTCAGGTCAATTATCCCATCACGGCCAGGTGCAGCATTCATTCAGTCAACCTGAGTTTAACCCTGCTGCTCTCTTTGATGCTAGTCAGCTTAGCCAGTCATGCTAAATCATTGGTCAAAAGTCACAAAGCTCCTCCCTCGTTCCAAATAAATTTCATTAATTAAGCTTGACCACTAATACAACACCCTACAACAGCAGCATCTGTTCTTCATTTTGATTTGCCATTCTCAAACCACTCTTCCGCTAGTTCGCCAAAAGGCTAACAGAGAAGATGATTAGCCAAACGGGGTCCATGTGAACACTTCATTAACTTAATAAGCTTGATTAAAGTCCAATTAGAAGCGCAGACCGAGTCCTTTAAAGCTGACCCGTGACTTATAAACTTTGACCCTCGGGTTTGAGAAACCTCTATAAAAGAGGCCCTGTTAGGTCCACATTCAGACGTCCCATGGAGACCAGACGATATGTCGCATGGAGGTGGAAATGAAGAGAACAAGAGAAAGAAGATATCTTCGCTCGTAAATGTCTGATGTTGACACAATGCAGTGCAAGTCTTCTCACTGTTTTATCAGCAAACCTGAGTGTTTTATTGGCTCCCTGATGTTGAAAGTATTACTAATATTCAGCACACACACCTTTTTATATGTTGGCTATAAGAACTCTGTGATATGTTTTGAAAGTTTTATGAGTTAGGGTAAATAAGACAGCAGTGGAAGATGTTATCTAAGTGGGGCGGTAAACACATATCTTTTGGGTTAAGTTAGTTAAACAGTTGCTACCACCAATAAACTTCCAATACATTACTCAATATGGACCTCATTCACCCTCAGAAGTGTCTTTCAAGCCATTTTTATATTACATCAAAACAGCATGCCCAACCTTAGTGGGGTAGAAAAAAAAACTTTAGCATACTTCTACAACATGTACTTAATACTAGGGGTGTAACGGTATATGTATTCATCCCGAAAAGCCACGTTATTAATGGTTCATGCAGTCAAATGACGAATACAGTCAGTCGTAGTTGGTCAATCTAAAAGGGGGTGCCAGCTATAATGCAGCGCCGTCATGACAGGAAACACCAGAAGAAGAGATGATTTACGCACCAACCCAAAACAAGTACAGCGAGTTTAGTGTTGCCATGTCCTGAAGGTCCACTGAAGTGCTTTAAAACACACAGCGTTATTCAATGTGTTGACATAATTTCAACTGAAACAGGAAGACCTCTTTTTTTAAAAATAGCCAATAGCATTTTGTTTATGTCACAGCTTGGTCCAGAGCCATTGAACTCGGTAAAGCCGCATTTGACAGTGAATGACAGCCACAATCACATACATATCGCTATAAAATATAGCATCCAGGAAGCGAAGTGGGAGAGAGATAGGGGGTGGGATTGGGAAAGGTCCTCGAGTCGGGATTTGAACTTTGGGACGGCCGGAGCGCAATGGCTCTGTATGTTGGCGGGCTGCCCACAAGGCTATCGGCGCCAACAAAGCCCAGGTTTCTTTGACAGTGGCCTTCAGCTCATCTGCATTTTTTGGTCTCTTGTTTTCCCTTTCATTTTCCTCTTGACAATAGCGCTCTATGGGGTTCAGGTCTGGTAAGTTTGCTGGCCAGTCAGGCACACCAACACCATGGTCATTTAACTAACTTCTGGTGCTTTTGTCAGTGTGGGCAGGTGCCAAATCCTGCTGGAAAATGATATCAGCATGTTTAAAAAGCTGGTCAGCAGAAGGAAGCATCAAGTGCTTTAAAATTTCTTGGTAAACGGGTGCAGTGATTTGAATTTCAAAAAACACTGTGGACTAACAGCAGCAGATGACATTGCACCCCAAATCATCTCAGACTGTGGAAACTTAACACTGGACTTCAAGCAACTTGGGCTCTGAGCTTCTCCGCCCTTCCTTCAGACTCTAGGACCTTGGTTTCCAAATGAAACACAAAACTTGCTCTCATCTGAAAAGAGGATTTTGGACCACTGGGCAACAGTCCATTTCTTTTTCTGCGTAGCCCAGGTAAGACGTCTCTGACATTGTCTGTGGTTCATTAGTGGCTTAACAAGCGGAATACAACAACTGTAGCCAAATTCCTCGACACGTCTGTGTGTGGTGGCTCTTGGTGCATTGACCCCAGCCTCAGTCCATCCCTTGTGAAGTTCACCCAAATTCTTGAATCGATTTTGCTTGACAAGCCTCTCAAGGCTGTGGTTCTCTTGGTTGGTTGTGCATCTTTTTCTTCCACACTTTTTCCTTCCACTCAACTTCCTGTTAACATGCTTGGATACAGCACTCTGTGAACAGCCAGCTTCTTTGGCAATGAATGTTTGTGTCTTACCCTCCTTGTGAAAAGTGTCAATGATTGTCTTCTGGACAACTGTCAGATCAGCAGTCTTCCCTATGATTGTGTAGTGAACCAAACTGAGAGACCATTTTGAAGGCACAGGAAACCTTTGAAGGTGTTTTGAGTTGATTAGCTGATTGGCATGTGACCATATTCTAATTTGTTGAGAGTGAATTGATGGGTTTTGTTAAATGTGAGCCCAAATCATCACAATTAAAAGAACCAAAGACTTAAACTACTTCAGTCTGTGTGCACTTAATTTATTTAATACACAAATTTCACAATTTGAGTTGAATTACTAAAATAAATTAACTTTTCCACGGTATTCTAATTTATTGAGATGCACCTGTATATTTACACTGTCATATTCATACTAAAAGCCAAATTTTAAATTTTAACTCAAATTTTAATTTCGTAAGGGACTTTACACAGTTGACGCAGGTTGTTTTTTTATGTCTGCAGGTTAAAGAGACCCCAATAATGGAATATTTAGCCCCAGGAATGCAAATTTTACCAAGGGAACCTAGTGAAAAAAATAGCATTTTACCCCCTAGAATGCGATTGGGATACTTTTTGGTAGCAATTGGGTGGGTTTTGTTATGAAAACCTGGCAACCCTGGATGACGAAGAACCGCCTGCTTATTATAAATCAGCAATGTGGGAAAATTTCAGGTTTCAGGCAGTTTCTTTTCCTTTTTCCTCCATATAATACATATTAAAGTAGAGTTTATAAGCATATCTGCTTTGTTTACATCAGTGACCAAGTTTTGTCTTATGTAGCATAATTTCTCAAATCTAAAGTCAGACCTTTCTGTTTTTGCTTTAAATCTTGAAATGATTCATTCTAATTTAAATCAAAAACAACTGCTCATGTGTGTAGCATTACTGTCTGTTCAGAATAATAAAAAAATAAAATACACTACCAGTCAAAAGTTTTTGAACAGTATAAGTTTAATGTCTATTCTGCTCACCAAGCCTGCATGTATTTGATCCAAAGTAAAGCAAAAACAGTAAAATATGAAATATTTTTACTATTTAAAATAACCTTTCTATTTGAACATATTTTACAATGTAATTTATTCCTGTGATTTCAAAGCTGAATTTTAGCATCATTACTCCAGTCAAACACTCCTTCAGAAAATAATAATAATAATATCCTGATTTGCAGCTCAAAAAACAAACATTTATTATTATTATTATTATTATTATTATTATTATGTAGAACAGCTGAGCAGAATTTTTTCAGGCTTCTCTGATGAATAGAAAGTTCAGAAGAACAGCATTTATCTGAAATAGAAATATTTTATAACATCATAAATGTCTTTATCATCACTTTTGATCAATTTAAAGCATCCTTGCTAAATAAAAGTATGTTTGTGTATAATGTTACAAAAGTTTTTTTTTTTCAGATAAATGCTGTTCTTTGTATCTTTCTTATCAAAAAAAATCCAGAAAATCTAACTCAGCTGTTTTAAATATTGATAATAATGTTAATAAAAATGTTTCTTGAACAGCAAATCAGAATATTAGAATGATTTCTGAAAGATCATGTGACTGGAGTAATGATGCTAAAAATTCAGCTTTGAAATCACAGGAATAAATTACATTTTAACCTCTTAAAAGTGTTTCAAAATGTTGCTGCTTCATTTACATGACCTTCCTCATATAGTATCAGCCCAAATATGGTCTCATTTGAAAGCTTAGAGTCTCCTCTTTACGAGGAATACCATAACTTCTAGTTTTATGATTCATAAAGTAGTAAAATTATGCTTAGAATTTATGTTGTTCCAAACACAAATTTCCGCCTAACGATTGTGAAGAATTATTACAAAGAATGTGTTTTTCTTATATTTTTCTCAAAACAGACAAGTCATATATCACAAGAAAGCTCTCATTCTCAAGATTCTGACCATATAAATCATTTTATTGTGTGACAAACACAGATCGAATAATCTTCAATTGAATCGCGATGTCAGAATATAATAAAAAGTGTTTCAAAATTGTTTCAAAATGTTGCTGCTTCATTTACATGACCTTCCTCATATAGTATCAGCCCATAAATGATCTCATTTGAAAGCTTAGAGTCTCCTCTTTACTAGGAATACCATAACTTCTATTTTTATGATTCATAAAGTAGTAAAATTATGCTTAGAATTTATGTTGTTCCAAACACAAATTTCCGCCTAACGATTATGAAGAATTATTACAAAGAATGTGTATTTCTTATATTTTTCTCAAAACAGACAAGTCATATATCACAAGAAAGCTCTCTTTCTCAAGATTCTGACCATATAAATCATTTTATTGTGTGACAAACAGAGATCAAATAATCTTCAATCGAATCGCGATGTCAGAATATTACCTCAAGAGTAAAATGACATATTCTATAACTTTCCTCCATATTCTACTGCTTCAGTTAGCCGCAAATAGCCACAAACTAAACAAAAAGCCATTTTATCTTTTAGATTAGGATCTCTTCTTTCAAACGAGACCATTCTCACGTTTCTGCGTTGCTTCATTGCTGAGAAATCCGTTGTTTTGCCAGACGCGCTTTTTCCTCCACTTGCGCTCTTATGTGTGTGCGCTCTGAGCCGCTCAAGCAGCTGCGTGTGTGTCTGCGGCCGCACTCAGAGCGTCTCAGTAGATCAGATTACACTCTCCGGCCGCCCGCTGTGCTGAACACAGCTGTGAACGATGACACAGACGCATATCCAGCGCGTAGAAGAAGAAGTGTCATGGAGAGGTTCCGGGTCACACAAGATGCTTCGACGGTTCGGGGAATTGTGGGATATGTAGTTTTTGGACTCTTTGAGTGTAGATATAATGTCTCTGAGGAATATAGCGGTCGCCATTATCCAAAATAGACGCTAAATGAATAAATAACGGGCCGTTTCCATGGAGAGCAGAGGATCCGCGGCTCATAAGCGCGTCTATAAGTATAACAGTGCTTCTATTCAGGTTTGTTTTATTCCTATAATTACTTTGAAACGTAAAGGACACCAAAACAATCTGCTAAGCTATGTATTGAGTGTATATTGAATATTGACAATAAAGTACAGTAGGTGTTTCAGTAAATACACAGGCAAACATAAAAATGAAACATAATTCAGTCAATAATCATGAAAAGTGCTATGGTACATAGTAAAATAGTATTCTAAGGGGTAATATGCTTTATAAAACCTGTTTTTGCTAAGAAACAGAAGTATACTTTTAGGGGGGAAAAAGTGGGGAAATAGGGGTAAAAGGGGTAATGTGACTCCCTTTGGTTATAATTCAATAACTTTCAATTAGAAACTGTTATATGAAAAAATCTTTTTTCTGGTATATCCTGAGACCTAGTGGAATCAAACAAAACAATTTGCAAAGAACTGAGACACCTAAATCCTGAGTTACAGACTTTCAAAAAAACACTTTTGAAAAAAAAATCAAAAAGCGCCTATGATTTTTTTGTTTTTATTGTAGTTTTTGAAACCTATATAATGTTATTTATAAATAATTACACTGATATTATGTAGTTTAAATGGTTTTCTATACAATGAAACCATTTTTTTTAATTTCCTCCATTGTATGTGTATAGGGGAACCATTTGAATTTAGGTAGGCCAAATGCAGGCGGAAATCCCCCAAATAGCCGCAGAGCTTAAGGGGTTAAAATATATTCAAATAGAAAGCAGGTACTTTAAACAGTAAAAATATTTCACAATATTACTGTTTTTGCTGCATTTTGAATCAAATAAATGCAGGCTTGGTGAGTAGAAGAGACTTCTTTAAAAAACATTAAAAAAAAACAACCTTTTGACTGGTAGTGTACATTTCCTGCTGTACCAAACTCGTATCCAACTGTGACCCTGAAACCGAGGTACGTACTTTATGTTATACTATAAATAATACTTTAGAAGTATACACTACATGTATTTTTCAAGGTATTTCAAAGAATAGTAAAACCATAGTATTGCCACGGTACATTTGAATACTTTTTGCCTCAATTGATTGTGAGTGCCTAATAGATAACTAGTTAACCTAAATTAATTGTTCTTTAAACTACACAGCTGTTTGTCATGTGTTACTATTGTTTAGTTGGTCTTTGTGTATGTGTGTAAAAGATCTAAAAGAGAGAATGAGAGCAGAGAGAATAGAGTGTTAGATATCTGTGAAATCTGTGAGGTCAGCCCAGCGTTCAGAGAAAAGCTCCACCTGGACCTGAGCAGGCCCGCCACCGTCTGCTTTATGGTCTGTGAAATGCTGGACAGGAGAACAGGTCACTAGAGAGAGAGATGACAGAGCCCAGAGACTGAGATAAGAGGGTCAGGGGTGTAGAGGTCAGAGTTCAGGGGGCGTCAACAACACATGGAGAGGATAAAGAGAGTCTGCTTTCTATAAAACATTAGGAAGAGTGTTGTAATTTACAAGCCTGAACCCTTGATTTTCTACTTACCAGTCCCTCTGAGAGGATGCTGGGAAATCAAATGCTGTCAAAGTACAACTTTGTGCTTGTGTGTGTGTGCACACGTTTAAAGGCATATTGAATATATATTTAAAGTTTTTAAATATGGTGCTAAAATTAAATAGCGCTGCTGGAAAATATGTTTAAAAAGATAAACTCTTATATTAGTTGAGAATAAAGTCATATCAGTGGTCTAGAAAAATGTATATTAATAATAATAATAAATAATAACGCAATACTTCTACTACTACTACTTATGATAATACTAATAACAATAATTGATTGGTGGTTTATTGACATTAACATTAACATTATTGATGGTGGTGATGATGATAATGCCAAAATAATTATTTGCATTGATATGATTTATTATGGTCCTAATAATAAATTTCATAAACATGTAATGTCCAAGCATATAGCAGGAAAATAATACTATACTTAGTCATGCTGATAATACTATTAAATCAATTAATTAAATAATATGATTTATAATGGTCCTCATGTAATGTCCAAACATATATGGGAAAATGCAAAAATGCAAAAATAAATAAATAAATAAATAAATACAAATAATACAAATAATTTATCTAGGATTAGAAAATGTATTTGTGATTTGTCTTTGTCAAATGTTGTTGTTGTTATTATTATTATTATTATTATTATTATTATTATTATTATTATTATTATTATTATTATTATTTATGATTATAAAATGCATTATTTTTAATAATTAATAAATAACAACAACAACAATAATAATAAAAAATAATAATAATAATTAATTCATGATGATGATGATGATGAGAATAATGGTTATATTATTATTATTATTATTATTATTTATTTATGATTATAAAATGCATTATTTTTAATAATTAATAAATAACAACAACAACAATAATAATAAAAAATAATAATAATAATTAATTCATGATGATGATGATGATGATGATGATGAGAATAATGGTTATATTATTATTATTATTATTATTATTATTATTATTATTAATTGATGATGATGATGATGATGATGATATTATAATCATTTATCTGGGATTATAAAATGCATTATTTATAATAATTAATAATAATAATAATAATTATTATTATTATTATTATTATTATCATTATTATTAATTGATGATGACGATAATAATAAAATTAATAATAAAAGTAATAATAATAATAATCATCATCATTAGTATTAGTATTATTATTACCATTACTTTTATTATTATTATTATTATTATTATTATTATTATTATTATTATTATTATTAACTGATTATGATAACAACATTACAGTTATTGTTTATATTAATATAATGTAGTAGTATTATTATTATTATTATTATTATTATTATTATATCTTGGGTTATAGTGATTTGTCTATGTCATATACAATAATAATAATAATAACAATAATAATAATAATAATAATAATAATAATTGTTATTGTTATTGTTATTATCAATTGATTGTAATAATAATATTAACATTATTATTTATATTAATATGATTTATTATTATTATTATTATTATTATTATTATTATTATTATTATTATTTATCTAGGATTATAAAATGTATTTGTGATTTGTATTTGTCAAATATAATAATAGTAATTATTATTATTATTATTATTATTATTATTATTATTATTATTATTATTATTATTATTATTATTTATTAGACCTAAACATCTAATGTTTAACATGTAAACATATATCAGGAAAATAGTAAATATTTATCTAGGATTATAAAATGTATTTGTGATGTGTCTTTGTAAAAAAAAAAAAAAAAAAAAAAGAAGTTTTCAAAAGAGGAGTTTTATTTTTCATACAGCCATGGAGACAAACTAATAAAAAAAACTAACAATGTATTCAGGAGAAAAACAAACAAAAAAGCTTCAAACAACTATATTTAAACACAAGAGAAATTCCTATTTTACAAACCCTTTTAAAAATGACAATCATACTGACTGTCTTATTATTGCACTTTTTCTTGCATAATTTTCAATATCCCAGATGCTCCTGTTACCAAAATAAACAAGTTAGAACCAAACAACAAACGGAGTCTCATCTTTTTGATCTGAAACATGAGAATCCAAACATCAACTTTATTGAAATCAATTTAGCCAAGCATATTACAAAACCAAAACATGCCTTGTGTAAATTTCCTGTTTGTAAAACTGACACTAAAATAATAGCAGGCTGAGTCAATCTGGTGCTTATAATGTCTTTATACAGTCATGTCTGAGTTTAATCCACTCAATAAAACCTTAAAGAAACAGTTCATTCAAAAAAAAAATATATATATATATGATTTTCTTCCTCAGGATATTGTTTGTCACCTAGAAACCCATCCAAGATAAACAACAGCAGTCCTGCAGAGGTCATCGCTCAAACCCTGCTTCACAGCCATACAGCTGAGGTGTTGAGACCTTTCAGTCTTCTGTCCATCTCCCTGAGGTGCTTGTCAACACAATGAACCCCAAACACATACTGTTTGCATCTCTCTCATCATCTCGTTCATTCGTCTTTCTCTAATCTCTCTTATCCCTGCGGTGCTCAGGAAGAGAGGAAAGCCCACCACCTTATCTCTGTTTTTCTGAGTCGGTGGGGGACGAGACTGTTTCTCGAGTGTCTCTCTTCACTCTTTCATTTCAAAGTGTGTCTCACATCAGGCCCACATTTACTCTTAAAGATTTCCACCGGTTGTGCAATGTTTGAATGTTCAGCCATGGAATGGTTATTATTCCTCTGTTCTTCAAAGCATGCAGGCCTGTTGTTGATGTAACTCCCTCCGGAACAAGGGCAGAGAGGACAGCAGGAGGATGTTGTCGTTTTCGGAGGAGATCAGGGAGGAATAGCTTTTCAAGGGAAAGTGAGACGGTGTCGGCAGCTGTGTGTCTGGCAGGGTGAATGCTGGGACATTTAAAATACGTTTAGAACATCTGAACTTCCCTATGACCTGATTTTGATATGTATATCATATGTATCTGATGTACATATGATATGCACAAATGCACAAACACAAATGCTTCAGTTAGACTTCAGTTAGGAAAATCTGGATGTGTTTAGAGATGTTATACAGAGAGAGCTTATTTGGTTCAAAGTAACGGCATCTTTTCCATATGGAAAGTTGTTTTGTTTAGCAGTTCTCTTTCCTTTCTCAGTGATATGAATCACACATGCATTGACACTCTCACACATACTAGAGATTAATTGAATGGAACTGAACTGACTGAATTGACCTAAACTTAATTTAACGAAACTGAAATGAATTAAACTATTAAACTGAGTTGAGTTGAGTTGAACTGTATTGAACTGAATTTAATTAGTCAACTGAACTGAAGTGAAATGTATTGAAGAGGGCTGCATTTCCCAAAAGCATAGTAAACCTAAGTTGGTGACAATGCTTATACGATCAATTTAAGCTTATGATGCTTTTGGGAAAGGCAGCCCAGAACTGATCTAAACTGACTTGAAGTACAGTGGGGAAAATAATTATTTGATCCCCTGCTGATTTTGTATGTTTGCCCACTGACAAACAAATGATCAGTCTATAATATTGATTGTAGGTTTATTTGAACAGTGAGAGACAGAACAACAACAACAAAAATCCAGAAAAACACATTTTTATTAGTGAAATAAGTATTTGATCCCCTATCAATCAGCAAGGTTTCTGGCTCCAAGGTGTCTTTTATACAGGTAACAAGCTGAGATTAGGAGCACTCTCAGTTTGTTACCTGTATTAAAGACACCTGTCCACAGAAGCAATCAATCAATCAGATTCCAAGCTCTCCACCATGGCCAAGACCAAAGAGCTGTCCAAGGATGTCAGGGACAAGATTGTAGACCTACACAAGGCTGGAATTGGCTACAAGACCATCCCCAAGCAGCTTGGTGAGAAGGTGACAACAGTTGGTGCGATGATTCGCAAATGGAAGGAACACAAAATAACTGTCAATCTCTCTTGGTCTGGGGCTCCATGCAAGATCTCACCTTGTGGAGTTTCAATGATCATGAGAACGGTGATGAATCAGCCCAGAAATACACGGGAGGATCTTGTCAGTGACCACAAGGCAGCTGGGACCATAGTCACCAAAAACACAACTGGAAACACACTACGCCGTGAAGTACTGAAATCCTGCAGTGCCCGCAAGGTCCCCCTGCTCAAGAAAGCACATGTTCAGGCCCGTGCCAATGAACATCTGAATGATTCAGAGGAGAACTGGGTGAAAGTGTTGTGGTCAGAGACCAAAATCGAGCTCTTTGGCATCAACTCAACTCGCTGTGTTTGGAGGAGGAGGAATGCTGCATATGACCCCAAGAACACCATCCCCACCGTCAAACATGGAGCTGGAAACATTATGCTTTGGGGGTGTTTTTCTGCTAAGGGGACAGGACAATAGGACAGTACAAAGGGACGATGGACAGTCAAATCTTGGGTGAGAACCATTGAAAATGGGTCTAGATGGGTATTCCAGCATGAAAATGACCCAAAACACATGGCCAAGACAACAAATCAGTGGCTCAAGAAGAAGCACATTAAGGTCCTGGAGTGGCCTAGCCAGTCTCCAGACCTTAATCCCATAGAAAATCTGTGGAGGGAGCTGAAGGTTCAAGATGCCAAACGTCAGCCTCAAAACATTAATGACTTGGAGATAATCTGTAAAGAGGAGTGGGACAAAATCCCTCTTGAGAGTGTGCAAACCTGGTGGCCAACTACAAGAAACACCTGACCCCTGTGAGAAATTGATAGTTCAGTCCAGCCACATAGGCATAGTGCTGCAGTCAGCTGATGCGGTCAGCTGACAAATCACTCCAACCACTACAAGCATGTTATTGCTCATATATTTTAAACATATATTATGGCATATTATTGTGCACCTTCTGGTGGCCGTCTTCTTTTTGTTTCAGATTATCAAGGCTTTCAAGTCCTAGCTGTCATGGACCTCATTGCCGAGAGACATTCATTCTTCATAGCAAGCCACAGTATAGTCGTCCTGTGAGTCACTGCCACGTCTACATGTTACCACTGTTTCGCTTAAGACATTACTTATGTTTCTTAATCATCTGTATATCAATCAAGCTGATGGTTCCAGGGGTTCATGCTAAAGCTCTCGTGTGTGCAAATAATTATGGAGTGAGAAAATGACATTAAAATGACATTTAAGTATACTTGACTTATACTTAGAAAAAGTCTAAATATATTTGAGTTATACTTGTGCTCTGAGAATCTGTGTTTTCATTGTTATACGCAATGGGCGCTATTGTACATCTTCTGTACAGAATTTCCCAAAATGTTCAAAAGTGAAGAATTTATTTATTTATTTATTATTTATGAAACTTACCCACATTCAAGTGTTTATAAAAAAAAAAGAATGCATGACGCTAGAATAAAATGTTTTTCTTTACAAGGAGATACCCTGTTCTTTCTTTTGATGTTTTGTATGTTCAGATATTCCTATAACAACATATATACAAATTAATACCTAAATAGGGATACAGTAGTATACTTTTAGTATGATGTAAAGTTCACTTAAAGAAAACTTACGAGTATACTTGTGATATAAAATTACTAAATAAGTAGTTTACTCAGACTATACTTCAAAGTGCAATAAAATGCATAAGAAGTATTTAATTATTACACTATTAATAGATCTAAGTTCACAATTAGTATACTTGCAGTATAAACTAAAAACATAAATGTAAACTAGTTGTGTACTCAAAGTTTACTACTGTTATACTTAAAGTATACTTTTATATACTAGAAAGTAGGTCAATTTAATCCCAAGGAGTATTGGAATAGTACACTTAAAAGTATAGTACACTGATATTTGTATACTTACTACATAAAATATACTTAAAATATACTTAAATTTTACTTATGTATACTTAATAAAGGTTGCTTTGAACTGAACTGCATTTTACTGAACTGAGCTGCATTGTACTGAGCTGAGATGAATTGCTTTAAACTGAACTGCATTGTACTGAGCTGAGATGAATTGCTTTGAACTAAACTGCATTTTACAAACTGAACTGCACTGCACTAAACTGAGCTGAATTGTTTTGAACTGAACTGCATTGTACTGAACTGAGCTGGGCTGTAACGGAATGGTTTTAACTAAATTCATCAACTAATTTATCAGCTATGGAGCTGAACTGTATTTAGATAAACTGAGCAGAACCAAATTAAAACGAAATCAGTCTGTTTGGGGAAAAAAAGTGTGATTATTTTTCTTTTACTTGAAAATGTCTGTGTATAAAGGTCAATCAATCAATCAATCAGTTTAATCTAATAGAAATGCAGAATGAAGCTCTACACATACACATACTGCGCTCGTGCTATAAGCTCCTCTGTATAACCATGGAGACTGTCTGGATTCATCATGGGGTGCCAAACACCCCGTCCCCAAAATCAAGAGGCTCGAGAGTGTGTGTGTGCATGTTGAAAGGGTCACTTTGCATTTTCATTAGATTAATGCTGATTAGCCCTGACACACAGAGATTTGCATTAACAATGACTTGAAGAAAAGTTTAAATATCATTAGTATGCATGAGCCAGCATGCCACACTCTCACTAGAGGCCAAGGCCACTGCCTGGCGTCTCCACGGTAAGAAAGACGTTTCAACGGCCTGCTTTCCTCTCATTAAAACAGCTCGGCAGACTTTACCATTGGAGAACAGTGCAGAATGAGAAGATACTTTACAAATATTAATTATTTATTGAACTGAAATATTGAGCCCTGCATAAACAAATATTCCATTACAGATATGAAATCTTAAATAATACAATTATCTTAGAAATACATTCCTGCCTATTGCTTATTTTTGTTTATTTTTTGTGTGTTTTTGCTGGACTCAATACGGCCTCCAGCAAAAGCAAAATTACCAGAATAGAGTCACTTTTCTGAAAAATGCATAACAAATCTGGAGTAAAACAGACGGATTTCATCACTATCTATCAGCTTTTTATGAGGCTAGAGGAACTTTTTTAAAAGAAAGCAAAAGCCAAGTAAGAGGTTAATTTGAAAATTACTATTATTATTTTTAAACGTGAATAATTGGGGGCTCTGGTAAATCACAGCAGAGCTAGATGGTTAATAAGCATGCTGGGGTTACAATATATCCTGGTCTTTTCAGCAGGGACATCCTATGTAAGTCAAGTATCTGAATTATGTGAATATGCGGTTTGTATTTCACTGGGCGAGTTAAGAAAAGAGACTCTGGGATAAGGAATTTTGTCGGGACGTTTGGAATAGAGAGAGAGAGAAAAACATGGCCTAGGCAGACAGAGAGATGCTGTGTCTGTGTCTGTGTGTGTGTGTGTGTGTGTGTGTGTGTGTGTGTGTGTGTGTGTGTGTGTGTGTGTGTGTGTGTGTGTGTGTGTGTGTGTGTGTGTGTGTGTGTGTGTGTGTGTGTGTGTGAAAGAGGAAAGAGCAAGAGGAAACGCTTTAGTGGCATATGCTGCTGTCCGTCTCTTCTTTAATCCCTGCATTTTTCCTCTTCTCTTTCCCACGTCCTGAGTGTTAATTGATAAAAACAGGGAGGGAATACGACCCTGTGACTAATCGCCTCCAGCTCACCACCGCGTGAGTGTGTCCTGATGCTGGACAGCATTGTTAAGTCTGCTCTGCATCCTCTTGAGTTGGGCCATGATGTGTCATGAGGTAAGGACATGAGAGGTTTACATAACCCACCACCAAGAGCCAACAATCCTTCAAAGATATCAAGGACAGAAATGACTATAGCAGAACTCAAGCTCCAAAAAACATAAAGTAATGCAAGTCATATGACACGCAACTGGCCTCCAAACATGCAAAGATTCTAAGTGTGGTCATGTAACTCGAAACACAATAAACAGACACATACACAGAAACCCAATTGTTTGTTTTAGGTGGTCATTTTTATGAATTTGAACAATATGAAACATATGGAAACATGCAAATTCAGCTTTTGGATTTTATTGAAAAACAACAGTGTGTGATTTACATGTCCTTACTGTACTTTTATGTAACTGCCACCTATTATAGTCAAATACCGCTTGAACCGACCTGAAGTCATCCAGGCAACAGAACCACAACAAAAACACAAATGCTAATGAAGTACACAAAATTGCTGGGCTGAACTGCGTTAGACCTGTTGCAGAGGGACAGACATAGTAAGTCTGCTGGTGTAGGGTTGGGGGCAACCAGTAAAACCACTAATTGGTGCAATCATAGAATAAGTGCACTAAATCCAAGTCATTATGCCTGCAAAGACAGGAAATGGAGTCTTAGGTTTACAGCTAAAATCACACACAAACACGAGCACACACACATATTCAAGATTGTTTTTCAACTTCTAGTCCCAGGGGTTGATTTTCTAGATTAAAACAGATTAGTGTTTGATATATATATAGGCAAGGCAAGGCAAGGCAAGGCAAGTTTATTTATATAGCACATTTCATACACAATGGCAATTCAAAGTGCTGTACATAAAAGTAATTAAAATCATAATAGCATAAAAAATCATAAAAAATTAAAATAATAATCACAACAATAAAAACTGAAAATTTAAGAACATTTAAGATGATTTAAGAATTGATTTAAAATTAATTAACACAGTAAAAATGATTATACATAAAATAATGCAATCTGTTCGGACGTAGCACAGTGCTCATTCAATAAATGCACAACTGAACAGATGAGTTTTGAGTCTGCATTTAAACATGGCTAATGTATTAGCACATCTGATCTCTTCTGGAAGCTGATTCCAACTGTGGGCGGCATAATGGCTAAAAGCGGATTCCCCTTGTTTTGTGTGAACCCTTGATATTACTAACTGACTCGATCCTAGTGATCTGAGTTGTCTGTTAGGTTTATATTCAGTGAGCATGTCTGCAATGTATGTAGGTCCTAGGCCATTGAGTGCTTTATAAACAAGTAAAAGTACTTTAAAATCTATCCTAAACATAACTGGAAGCCAGTGTAAAGACCTGAGGACCTGAGGACTGGTGTGATATGCTCTGATTTTCTGGTTCTAGTCAGAATCCTGGCAGCAGCGTTCTGTATAAGCTGCAGCTGTCTAATGGTCTTCTTGGGAAGGCCAGTGAGGAGACCATTACAATAGTCCACCCTGCTTGTGATAAAGGCATGAACAAGTTTCTCCAAGTCTTGACGGGAAACAAAACATCTAATTCTTGCAATGTTTTTGAGATGATAGTATGCTGATTTAGTTACTGCTTTGACATGGCTACTGAAACTGAGGTCTGACTCCAGAATCACACCCAGATTCTTGACTTGATTTTTTGTTTTTTGACCCCTAGCATCAAGGTACGCATTTGCCTTATGAACTTCATCTTTGTTTCCAAATGCAATGACTTCTGTTTTCTCCTTGTTAACTGAAGAAAGTTTTGCCACATCCAACGGTTAATTTCATCAATGCATTGGCAGAGGGAGTCAATGGGGCTGTAGTCATTTAGCGATAAGGCTAGGTAAATCTGGGTATCATCTGCATAGCTGTGATATGCAATTTGGTTCTTTCTCATTATTTGACTTAGTGGGAGCATATACAGGCTGAACAACAGCGGCGCAAGAATTGAGCCTTGTGGGACTCCGCATGTCATGGACGTCCACTTAGACTTATGTTCCTACATAATAGCCTCTCCCTTCTAAGTATGACCTGAACCATTTGAGAACCATCCCAGAAAGCCCGACCCAGTTTTCCAGTCTATCTAGAAGAATGTTGTGATCGACTGTGTCGAACGCAGCACTGAGATCTAGTAGTACCAGCACTGATATATATATATATATATATATATATATATATATATATATATATATATATATATATATATATATGAAGGTTGCATTAACTTTTTATAATGCCTTTATCATTATTTTTGCTACTTTTCAAATGCATTTCATGTATAAATAAGATTGCTTTAGTCTTGTTCCAAACTCATCATGCAAATACGAATTATTACATTTAAAAAATGATTTACAGTGGTGTGCGGTGGTTCTCAGAAGTCTTCGAAGTTTTTTTTTTTTTTTTTTTTAATCCTAAAATCCTAAAATTATGTTCCAGTCACATTTTCTTGGTTAACTAGTAGGGGGGAAATTCTATTTAATTGTTTACATTAACAGTGTAATCAATATTCTGTTTATTAAAGCCATGTATGAATCTAATCAAGTTAGTGTTTTTAAGCATTTTACATTTATTCCAAAATAATAACGCAAGCCAGTAACAATTTAAATAATATTGAGATTTACCTTAAATTTCACCAAGCTGATTACTCACTAAAAACTCCCACAGATCATGTTTTCCTGCCATTTTAAGGCATATTTTGATGTAACAAAGTGGTTATATTAAAGTATGTGAGTGGTTTACTTACTTTTTTCAATTAGTCTTACCATTAACCACACCATTATATTGTTAATTCAGACTGATTCGTGAACACAAGAGGTGGGATTTATTGCATGAACCAATCACAGCTGATCATAACCAGTCATATCCAATCATATCGCGATGGAGCCATTTACTCCTCTCATGTGACTTTCCCCCCTTCATTCTCAATTACCCCCCACTAAACTCACCGCACGCTTTAGGGGGTCTGTTAAAAGTTCGTGGGCTCAGGGGAGGCGTGAGACGCGGATTCCCACTGTTACTTTACATGCTGGTGTCGCTGTTGGACAATGGACAAAAACAGGTGACTTACACACCTTTTAATGTTATATTTTGTAATACTGGCATTGTTTTATTTTTGTTCTACAAATCTTCTTTCTCATCCAATATTTTAAGGAGAAACTGCCTCCCTTGCCCCCTAATAGGAACACACCTGATATATATATATATTAACTGTCAGCAAGGACTACGAAGGAGTTTTTGAAAGTGCTCAGAGCTAAAGAAACACCCTTAAATGAAATCACAATGACTGAATGATTTATTTGTGAACACATAATTATGAAAGCATGTCTTCTTCAGTTTCCTCAATAGCTCTATCCAATCTTGTACTAATACTTCACTGGTAGATTTTCAAAACGAACCGAAAATCATGAGAGCAAATGGACAAATGAGGCTTTCGCATGGCTGTAAAGGAGTTATATCATATAAATCACAAGGGTCAAGTTTCTCTCCTATGGATATCCACGGCTACATGGAGAGCGTGGAACTTCCACTGGTATGGTAATCTTTTCATGTCATTCCAGCACAGTGGGGAGTTACAGGAATTCCCCCTGTCTCTGGCTGTGTGGGGGACTCATTCATGCTCAATAGGGCTTTTGTTGCCCCCTTGCCTCTACAGCCCGTGCTCCACCATTAGCCCCCCCTTTTGACAGGGAGAGAGGCCATCCTGCCTGGACTCATCCTTAGTGGTCCTTAGCCCTCGTCTCTTGCTTTTCATATGTTAAAGCCCCCCAAATGGCTTTACCACTCTCCTCCTTCTCCTCTGCCCTCGATTAGTAATCTGCCATGCCCCTGGCAACCGCTGCTGTCCCGGCAACCGCTTCTGCCCCACTAAACCTGCCCCAGCAACTGCTTTTGACTCCCAATCAGTTCAGGTTCAAATGTGGGCGCAGTCCAGAGGAGGTGGGAACATGGCGGGGATGAGACGAGGGGGGTGCGGAAAGACAGTTCACATATGCTCAGTCACACATTCACACAATCAAAACAAACTTTATCTTTTTGGCCAAAAACATATAATAACAAGCTCAATTCTTCCCTATTTTATGTGTTAATCTGCGTTTGAAGCATTATGTCTCTGTCACACAGAGAACCGTCTAAATTAAGATTGTCTTTTACTCAGACTCAATTTGCATGTGAATCCATTTGGTAGGCGCTTCCATTGCTGCCAGTAAGCTACTCTGCAGAGCTCCTCAATGCGAGCGACAAGCCTCGCCAAGCTCTTTCAGCCCAGAACAGGACCCTGCGGCCATGAATATGCATGAGCCGCAGGGAGCAGAGTTTTCTCACAGTTAAGTAGAGGAAACTGGACTCGGCAGAGACGCAGCATTTGAGAATCACTTCAGGTGGAAACTCTTTTCAGTTCTTTTCAGTGGGATCCCACTTTAGAAAGTACTTACCTACATCATAGGCAGACATTAATGACAGACTTAGATATTTGCCCCATGCAGAACAGAATCTTTACTCACATTAAATTGAATATATGGGACAACTGAACGTATCTGAACTTAAAGAAATGGTCTCTGAAACAATTCACCATCTTTCAGATGATCTGAGATATAGCTCAGTTAGATAGACAGACAGACTGACAGATAGAAGGTCGGACGATGGATAGATAGACAGACAGATAGAAAGACACATGGATGGACAGACAGATAGACAGACAAACTGACAGATAGAAGGCCGGACGGACGGATAGATAGACAGACAGACAGACAGACAGACAGATAGACAGATAGATAGACAGTAGACAGACAGACAAATAGAAGTTTGGACGGACGGACAGACAAACAGATAGATAGATGGGAGGACAGACAGACCATCGGACAGACGAAGATCGGATGAACAGACAGACAGATAGATAGATAGATGGAAGGACAGACAGACCAACCAACAGACGAAGATCGGATGAACAAATAGACAGACAGACAGAAGGACGGATGGATGGACAGATAGACAGACAGACAGACAGATAAAAGGATGGATGGATGGACAGACAGACAGACAGACAGACAGACAGACAGACAGACAGACAGAAGACAGACAGATGAACACACAGACAGATAGAAGTTCGGACAGACGGACGGACGGATGGCTAGATAGACAAACAAACAGATAGAAGGACGAATGGACGGGCAGACAGATAGATAGAAGGACGGACAGAAAGAAAGAAAGAAAGAAAGAAAGAAAGACAGACAGACAGACAGATAGACAGAAGGACAGACAGACAGACTGACGGACAGACAGACAGAAGGTCAGATGAACAGTTCGGGCGGACGGATGCACAAACGGACAGAAAGAAAGAAAGAAAGAAAGAAAGAAAGAAAGAAAGAAAGAAAGAAAGAAAGAAAGACAGAGAGACATACAGACAGACAGATGGACAGACGGACGGATAGACAGATAGAAGGACAGACAGACAGTCGGTCAGATGAACAGATAGATAGACAGATAGAATGACAGACAGACAGAAGGTCAGATGAACAGATAGATAGACAGATAGAAGGACAGACAGACAGAAGGTCAGATGAACAGATAGATAGACAGATAGAAGGACGGACGGAAGGAGAGACAGACAGACAGATAAAAGTTCGGAGAGACGGATGGCTAGATAGACAAACAGACAGATAGAAGGCGAATGGACGGACAGACAGACAGACAGACAGATAGATTATAACTAATTCTGGCTTGATTCTATTGGGTTAGAGAGGGTATATTGAGGTTAAAATAATGTTTAGTGGAACAGTGGCCTCAAAACGTTCCAGAGGTTCCATTTGCACTTCCTGGAGCGTCATTAGATTGATGGACTGAGGGCAGAGTAGAAGAGAATGTGAGTTATTTATCAGATGCTGCTCACTGCCAGATTATTCAGACCTGAGTCACACCAAGCACTGCAAGCAGAAAGAAATTCGCCTTAATATTAAATACAAACATTTCTAACATGCTTTAGTCATCTTTCCTCTGATTCATGTACTTGATCAATTGTTTTCAAAAACTGCTCCCCCAAACACACGTCCATAATTTCTACATTAGCTGTGCGTTTTCTTTTGCTGATTCACATGCCTTTAACTAATTCAATGGAACATTTATTACAAAACAGATTGTTCCTGCTCTAAATTCTGACGGGATGAGTTGCATTTGAAGCTGTTATAGAATGCTCAAAGATGCACATCTGTGACCGCACATTTGATGTTAACAGTAATGAAACACTCCTCATTGATTGTAAAGAAAAACTGCAGTGCACTGCCTCTCATGCTGTATTGCTTTAAAAGAATAATATCCTTCTGACTGATTCAGTGCTCCCAGAATACATGTACGTTCTCATGCATATGCTATATATTAACATGTCACCACATCACATATATGCGAACACGCAAACATATATATGCACGCAGTGGGAGTGTCTCATTAAAAAGTCAGTTATCTGTGCATGGTTTGTTTGGAGGAATGCAGTGAAACAAGAGCTCATGGCTCTGATCGGAATAGTTGGAAAGGGATTTGTGTGTGTGTGTGTGTGTGTGTGTGTGTGTGTGTGTGTATCAATGTATGAGGGAAATAGTGATTTGCTCCACATAAGGAGTTGAACTTTCAGGGTGGAGTTCACTTAGGATGGATTGCTTTTTATCAATTTTCATATTTTCATTTGAGGAAATACTGCCGCGTTGATCACTCAGAAATGTAAACAAACTTTATCTGTTGTGTCATGAATAAATGGGTCTGCCTGCATTGGCTGAAAGTTTTTGTTTTAATGGGTACAAACCTACAAATTCAATGTGTGTCATCTTAACTCTCTTTTTTTACGCTAAGCATTTTAAATGCCTAGTTCTGCCATGAAACTCTAGATGGCATAGGCTGACGGGTCGTTAACGTAATTGGTGATATCACAGAGTTATACGACTTAGCACAAGCTGATTGGTTCACGTTGTGTACGCAACCAATGAGCTTGCAGCCTTACGTTTAAATAGCTGGTAACATTCACTTGGGCATTTCGCAGTGTGCTCTCAGAGTTCCTCTGAAACCCTTCACTTTCCCCAGCTCCACCTGTATAGATCTGCTACAGGTTATTTTATGCTATTTGTGCAGCAGTATGTCTTAAATACTCACAACACCGTATCAGCATATGCTTTGGCAGTAGCAAATTCCTGCAGCAGCGATAATCTACAACTACTGCAATAACCAACAGAACACTCTAAGGTGCTTTACAATGCCATAGAAGAACCTTTTTTTTGTCTAAATGGTTCCTTAAAGAACCTTTAACATCTGAAGAACCTTTCCATTTCACAAAAGGTTCTTTGTGGTGAAAGAAGGTTCTTTAGATTCTAAAAAGGTAATAAAGAGATGGTTCTTTAAAGAACCATTGACTGAATGGTTCTTTGTGGAACCAAAAACGGTTTGTCTATGGCATCGCTTGAAGAACTTTTTAAAGCACCTTTATTTTTAAGAGTGCAGCAGCAGCAGCGTAGCAGATCTATTCCGCCAATACCAAATACATTAACATTACCATTACCATGCTAAACTTTTCAGAGAGTTGTTATGACAGAACTAAGCATGAAATACTAAACTACAGTTTCATTTGTCAACAGCAAGACTCATTTTGAAGCACTTGATTGGTTCACATTCCCCCTACATAATTATAGCTAAAAAAGCAAAGAAGTCAAGTTTAGAAGATAACCACAATGTTGTTGTGTGATCGCAAATAATATGAATAAAATGCACAATTCTACAATTTCACTGTGTGCCTTAAGGCACAAGCCACTTGCCCTCTTCTTCCAGTTGTTTTGGTGGTGCCGTGGTTTCCTGTATGCCTCATCCCGCTGTGGCTCTGGACCGGGATGCTCCATTGGCACGGCAACAACCATGCGCCCATACCGAATACCGCAGTCTCTGTCCATCGGCTGCTCGTTCTGGTTGGCAGGGGAAGAGTGGGGTGGGAGATTGTTTGGCCGAGTGAAGTGGTTTGGGTTGAAACGAGACCCCATATCCTTGCCCACCCCCTCGCCCCTCTAGCCCTGCACCCTAATGACTATATGTGGTGGATTGACCCGGTTCTGGCTTGGGGCTAGCGGGCCGCAGTGAGACACGCAAACCACTTTCCCATGGCCCTGCAAACACAGCCCCGTCATTATGCTTTAATATCCCATAATATATCCCCTCTGCATGCCCTCAAAGGGGCTGAGACAGAGGGATTCTGTCCCTGCCACTAATAACAGAGGATACCTAATATCCCCCTCCCTTAATGTGCGCTCAGACCAGCACATAGCTGCCTAACTACTCACATCAACTCCCCTCTGCCCGCTAAATACGGGCTTGCGAGAAATTTTCATCGAAAATCAGCCGTGCGGGTAGCTGCCACTGCGTTCTCCGTAACAAGGCCCAAATGATTGCAGTTTAGTTTTACAGCTCTCTCCATGGGCTAATAAAGTTGTGCTTGGTTTTTTTTTAGGCCAACTGGAATGTGAGTTATGTCATAGTTGTGAGGTTTTGTTTATATAGACAGCCAGGCGGCATTGCTATGGAAAAGAATCATGATGGCTTGTTTTGATGTATCAGGAGCACCAGCATTGAAGTCAGCTTTTGTTTACCAGCATGTATAGTGGTGTTTGCACATGTGTTTGTGTGAGACTGTGAGTGTTTACTTATGCAAAGACAAATGCGCATGATTATGCATTCATCAAGCACGCCACAGGAGAGTATGCACTGGTAATGATGCGATGTATCAGCCATGAAGGATTGTATAGTAAAAGAGTAATTCACATTTTATGACCACACAGCTTAAGAACAATGTGAATTGACAATCACAACTAATTTTTTACCGGGTAATGTATCGCAAGTAATCAGATTACTTTTTAGTTTCCAACAAAATATTGGAGTTACTTTTTCAAATGCGTAATGCAAGTTACTTTGTTTTTCTATTTATTCACTGACACCTCTCCTGTCCATGTGTTCAGAGAGATTGGGAGTGAGGTGTAGAGGCACTTCTCTCAAACTGAGGATTATTAATTTCATTCATTTCACTTTGGGTATTAAAGGGCCTTTACAGTTGCCAAAAATATAACTGAATTAAAAAAAAAAAAAAAAAAAAAAAAAAAAAAAAAAAACTAGAAGGAAAAAATAGGTAATTGTGACTTTTAATCCCAGAATTGCAACTCTTTTTCTCAAAATTGCATGATATAAACTTGAAATTCTGAGAAATAAAGTAAAACTTTCTAACACAAAATTGCGAGTCATTCTAAGAACATATCAGTCTCAATCGCGAGTAAAAAAGTCAGAATTGCGAGATATAGAATCACAATTGCAAGTTTATATCATGCAATTCTAAACAAAAGTCAAGTAAATTTCTCAGAATTGCAAGTTTATATTTTGAAATTCTGACTTTATAACCCATAATTTTGAGAAAAAAGTCAGAATTGCAAAGAAAAAGTCAGAATTGCAAGGTAATAAAAGTCAGAATTGTGATTTTAAAAAAGTCGCAATTGTGAGTTTATATCATGCAATTCTAAAAAAAAAAAAAAAAAGTCAGGATTGCTAGATATAGAATCACAACTGCGAGAAAAAAGTCACAATTGCAAGTTTATATCTTGAAATTCTGACTTTATAACTCGTAATTGCAAGTTTATATCTCACAATTTTGAGAAAAAAGTTAGAATTGCGAGGAAAAAAGTCTGAATTATGAGATATAAAATCACAGTTGCGATAAAAAAACTGAATTGCAAGATATAAAAAGTCAGAACTGTGATAAAAAAGTTGCAACTGCGAGTTTATATCATGCAATTCTGAAAAAAGTCAAAACTGCAAATTAATTTCTCGTAATTGCAAGTTTATATCTCGAAATTCGGACTTTATAACTCATAATTGCAGATTTATATCTCACAGTTTTGAGAAAAAAGTCAGAATTGCAAGATATAAAATCACAGTTGTGATAAAAAAATTTTTAGAATTGCGAGAAATAAACTTGAAATTGTGAGAAAAAAGTCAGAATTGTGATAAAAAAAGATGCAATTGCTAGTTTATATCATGCATTTCTGAAAAAGTCAGAATTGCAAAGAAAAAAGTCAGAATTGCAAGATATAAAAAGTCAGAATTGCAAGATATAAAAAGACACAATTGCTAGTTTATATCATGCAATTCTGAAAAAAGTCTGAATTGCAAAGAAAAAAGTCGGAATTGCAGTATATAAAATCACAGTTGTGATAAATTTTGAATTGCGAGAAATAAACTTGAAATTGTGAGAAAAAAGTCAAAACTGCAAGCTATTAAAAGTCAGTATTGTCATTTTAAAGTCGCAATTGTGAGTTTATATCATGCAATTATTATTGATTTATCAGAATTAATTGCACATTTATATCTCAAAATGCTGACTTTATAACTCGTAATTGCAGGTTTATATCTCACAACCTTGAGAAAAAAGTCAGAATTGCTAGATATAAAAGTCAGAATTGTGATAAAAAAAGATGCAATTGCGAGTTCACATGATGCAATTCTGAAAAAGTCAGAATTGCAAAGAAAAAGTCAGAATTGCAAGATATAAAATCAGTTGCGAGAAAAAAGGCAGAACTGCAAGATATAAAAAGTCAGAATTGTGATTAAAAAAGACACAATTGCGAGTTTGTCACGCAATTCTAAAAAAAAGTCAGAATTGTGGGTTAATTTCTCAGAACCGCAAGTTTATATCTCAAAATTCTGATTTTATAACTTGTAATTGCAGGTTTATATCTCACAATTTTGAGAAAAAAAAAGTCAGAATTGCAAGATATAAAATCGCAGTTTTTTAGAAATTTAGAAGTGTGAGAAATAAACTCACAATTGTAAGAAAAAAGTCAGAATTGCAAGATATAAAAAGTCAGAATTGTGATAAAAAATGCAATTGCTAGTTTATATCATGCAATTCTGAAAAAAATCAGAATTGCAAAGAAAAAAGTCAGAATTGCAAGATATAAAAAGTCAGAATTGCAAGATATAAAAAGTCAGAATTGTGATAAAAAAATGCAATTGCTAGTTTATATCATGCAATTCTGAAAAAAATCAGAATTGCAAAGAAAAAAGTCAGAATTGCAAGATATAAAAAGTCAGAATTGCAAGATATAAAAAGTCAGAATTGTGATAAAAAAAAGATGCAATTGCTAGTTTATATCATGCATTTCTGAAAAAAGTCAGAATTGCAAGATAAAAAGTCAGAACTGCAAGATATAAAAAGACACAATTGCTAGTTTATATCATGCAATTCTGAAAAAAGTCTGAATTCCAAAGAAAAAAGTCAGAATTGCAAGATATAAAAAGTCAGAATTGTGATAAAAAAAAAAAAAAAAACGCAATTGCTAGTTTACTGTTAGGGTATCGTGCTGGTTCGATGAGACGTGAGACGAAGTTCAAACGACAAATACTTTTAATAGGACTCTTCAAGAGAAACAAACAGGAACATCCACACACTTAAACTAAATCAAATGACCGACAAAGGACTAGAACTCAAAGACAGACTTATAAAGGCAAACTAATCATGAGACACAGGTGACACAGATGACACTTAACAAGGACTAAACCAAATAATCACAAACTGACGGGGGAAGACAGAGGGAGAAACCAAATAAGAAAAAGGCAAAAGACATGAAACATATAACATTTATATCATGCAATTCTGAAAAAGTCTAAACTGCAAAGAAAAAAGTCAGAATTGCAAGATATAAAAAGTCAGAATTGTGATAAAAAAAATGCAATTGCTAGTTTATATCATGCAATTCTGAAAAAAAATCAGAATTGCAAAGAAAAAAGTCAGAATTGCAAGATATAAAAAGTCAGAATTGTGATAAAAAAGATGCAATTGCTAGTTTATATCATGCAATTCTGAAAAAAGTCAGAATTGCAAGATAAAAAGTCAGAACTGCAAGATATAAAAAGACACAATTGCTAGTTTATATCATGCAATTCTGAAAAAAGTCTGAATTCCAAAGAAAAAAGTCAGAATTGCAAGATATAAAAAGTCAGAATTGTGATAAAAAAAAATAAATAAATAAAAAAAAACGCAATTGCTAGTTTACTGTTAGGGTATCGTGCTGGTTCGATGAGACGTGAGACGAAGTTCAAACGACAAATACTTTTAATAGGACTCTTCATGAGAAACAAACAGGAACATCCACACACTTAAACTAAATCAAATGACCGACAAAGGACTAGAACTCAAAGACAGACTTATAAAGGCAAACTAATCATGAGACACAGGTGACACAGATGACACTTAACAAGGACTAAACCAAATAATCACAAACTGACGGGGGAAGACAGAGGGAGAAACCAAATAAGAAAAAGGCAAAGACATGAAACATATAACATTTTTATCATGCAATTCTGAAAAAGTCTAAACTGCAAAGAAAAAAGTCAGAATTGCAAGATATAAAAAGTAAGAATTGTGATAAAAAAATGCAATTGCTAGTTTATATCATGCAATTCTGAAAAAAAAAAAAATCAAAATTGCAAAGAATTCTTAACAAATACTTTTTAACAAATACTCATGCAGTGTTGCATCAAGTTCTTAAAAACTAATGTGAATCTGCTAAAAAAAAAAATTCATAAATTTTACTACTGGTTGACATTATCTAATCCAGTTTTATCCCTTGTGGTCTAAGTGAAGTCATCAGAAAAGGAGTTGTTTATAGTTGTTTTAAAGGAAGCTCAAGTTATTACATTTTGATTTAAAAATTACGAAGACAAACATTTTTTTTTTCTTTTAGAATAACATGCACTGGTGAATCACTCACAGTAAGTCCAGATTTTTGAGTATTAACCATATAAGTGTGTTCCCAGGATAATGCATGAGGGTCCTTGGCAATCTCAGTTATGCAATGCTCTTCATTGCACATGTATGACAGAAGTATGTGTGTGTAGCAGGAGCTAAGATGCTTCAGTGTATCGGGTATCGTGGAGTCTGGCCACACTGAAGAGCTCCATTCAAACAGAGTACAGCTGATAAGAGCCCATCTGATGAATTCAGTCTCTGTGTGTGGAGTAAAAAAAGAAAATGGATTCTCTATCCGGCCTCTGTTCTGTGTGAGAAACCAGTGGGCGAACAGATTGGGCAGGGGGGCTCGCTTTTTCTGTCACCCTGAAGGCCAACACATTTTAATTAGATGGATTAGCTTAAAGGAGGGATACGGCGAGAAGGAGATCAGAGAGTTCCCAGTGCTTTTAACATTCATGATAAAACAATCATCTGTTGATTCACATTTCTTCTAGATTGTTTGATGTGCCATCATTGAGACTCCTTTAGCGAACACAGCAAGGCCCGAGAAACTTCAGTTAGGAGTAGAGCTCATAAGAGATCTGAAGTCCCAGCTTGGCAGACACTAGAATCCCACATAATAAATGTATTACTCACCATGAAAGCTATTCAGATAAATTAGCAGTTGTCTCAGACCATTTGCGAACTCGAATGAGCTGCTCAGAACTTTTCTCTTTTGGTCCACAGAACAGACTATTAACAAGAAGCAAGCGACATCTGGAACGCTTTAGCGTCATTATTAATAGAGGGAGGGACTAATCCTGTTAGGACAAACAAGTGTCGAATACTTCACATTGTTCTGGTTATTTAGTAATACTCACAGTTGATTATAACAGGTTTAAGAGTTTATCAAAGGCCCTAGGTGCATCACGCAACACTTTCAGGCTGATGTTCAAAGGATGGTTTCACATGATGACAAGGAACAGATGTTAACATCCTCATTACCACATGGTCAGATCTTACACAAGGGTCCACAAGAAGATCAATGAGGACCAATACAAATCTGAATAAACGTCACTGTGTTCAGAGCTGGGTCATGAAGACTGCAAGACAGCAAACTGAGGTGACTTCATCCAATTCCACAAAACACCTAAAGGAGACCTATACTATCTCTTTTTACGACACGTAATATAGGTCTCAGGTGTATACAGAATGTGTCTGTGAAGTTTCATCTCAAAATACTTGATTTTGAATTTGAAATTGCCCTTTTCGAGTGGAAGCAGAAACATGTTGTTTTTTCAAATGCAAATTTGAAATGAGCCACTGCTCCCTGCCCACTTTTCCAGAATAGGATTGTGCCTCTGCAACTTTTACCTCTGATACTCTGCTAATAAACATCTGTTTGGTTTTGATTATCATATCTATCACATTGAAATCATGCGTTTTAAACCATATTAATTTAAACTTCTGATATAGGGTTTTCTGAGCGCACACATTCAAAGTGAACACACAGAAAGCGGCTGTCACATGGCATGTGGGTACTAAATCAGGTTCTCTTTCATGTCTTATTGCGCTTCAGCTGTAAAATACATGCAAGTTTACGTTAAAAACACACAGGAGTTACAAAAACAGTCAGTTATGTCTTTGAAGGTAAACAGCTGGGAATGAAATCACATGTTAATATTAGATCTGTGTGGCATCAGCCATTTACAATTCTGAGAAGAAAATTCCAAGTTTATATCATGCAATTCAGCTCTGAGTTTGTTTATATTTAAGACTTAATTTATCAGAAATGCAAGTTTATATTTTGCAATTCTGACTTTATAACTCATAATTGTGGTTTATATCTCAGAATTCTGAGAAAAAGTCAAAATTGTGGGTCCTAAATTAAGTTCTCTTTCATGTCTTATTGCGCTTAAACTATTAAATACACGCAAGTTTATATTAAAAACACACAGGAGTTACAAAAAAAAATAGTTGGTTATGTCTGTGAAGATAAACAGCTGGGAATGAAATTGCTTGTTTATATTAGATCTGTGTGGCAGCAGTGTAAAACACAGTAAATAAATCAATAAATCCACTGTTCTCTTGTCTCCTCTGAGGCTGGGTCTCTAAACAGTGTTCTGTGAAAGGGCCTTTAAAAAAATTGCAACTTTTTATCTGACTTTTTTTTCCTTAGAATTACAAATTTATATGACACAATACTGAAAAATAAAGTCAGAATTGCAATATATAAACTCACAATTCTGACTTTATAACAAAATTGTGAGTAATTAGGTGAGAACTGAGATATAAACTCGCAATTCTGAGAAAATATCAGTCTCTTTTTGTCGCTTCGGAATTGGATTTTATAACTCGCAATTGCATGTTTATATCTTACAAATCTGACATAAAACTCGCAATTGCGAGAAAAAATGTCAGAATGCCAAGTTTATATCATGCTATTCAGCTGGAGTTACAAAAATAGTCGTTTATGTCTGTGAAGGTAAACAGCTGGGAAATAAATTGCATGTTTATATTAGATCTGTGTGGCAGCAGCGTAATATACAGTAAATGAATCAATAAATCCACTGTTCTCTAGTCTTCTCTGAGGCTTGGACTCTAAAAAGTGTTCTGTGAGAATAAAAGTAATTGGAACTTTTTTTGTGTTCTGAGCTCGTCTGTGCAGCCAACGACAGAACAGTTAGCATGCTTTGCTCAAACTGGCGTTAGAACTGTTGTCGCTTGCGAAAACAAAATGGTGGTGACGTAGGTGGAAACGTGCAGATTATAGGACGGTAATATTATAATAAGATCCCTTTACCACGTCACGGAAGAAGCGAAATCTGATGTGCTCGTCTTTTCACATGCTTGCAGAAAAAGGTTTACCAAAACAAAGTTACTGGGTTGTCCTTTTTCACATTTTCTGGGTTGGTAGATGCGCTGGTGACTCAATTCTAGCACTTAAACATGGAAAAGGGTAATCTATAAAAGTCTAAAAAACTTCAGCCTACTCTAACCTAATGACCAGGACAAAGCTGACCCCTCAGCAGTTCTCTTCCCCCTCACTGACATCCTTTTGCTTTCTAATGAGCTTCCTTTGGTCTTTTTAACATCTCATTTTTGGCTCCGAATGCAACACCCTTGGGAACAAAAAACATTCACGTTCAGCGAAACTTCTAGTCTCTGACAGAGTGCGTCTGTTAGTGCTGTGCAGATGTCAAGAGGATGACATCACTGCAAATGCACCCCATTCCTCTAAATAAAGCAGTTCTCTCGGCCCCCTCCTGAGGTCCCTGGGGTGTGCTCCGCTGCGGACAAAGAGCGAAAAATTTATAGCTCATCTTTTCACATTGACCTAAAGTTCCATGACTTCACTATTTGAGTCTTGATCTGGCTTCCGCGCCCTTCGAATGAAGATTTAAAAACAGGCACAGAAAGTTCTGGATCTTGAAAGATTGATGTTGCAAGCCACCATTCAGTGCAGTATGGTCAGTTGATGTTTTTTTCATGATTTTTCTAACTAACAGTTCCTAAACTATCGTTCTTGTCTGTGAACTTTATTCTCTTGGACAGCTCTAGCTGTCAGCACAGAGACATTGAAATCTGCACAAGATGTGGATTGATGCATAGAAAAATCAGTTGCTTTGGAACTGAATTGCGCCAGTAGTCAGGAATCTTCTCCCAGTGCTGGTATCTATTGTACCCTCTGACTTTTGACCTTGTGCCCATCTTCCCCTTTTGACCCTCAAATGTCAACTGTTGGGGTCACAATGTTCTCTGGCCTTCTTTTGCTTCACTCTCTCATGGCTTGAAGATGAAGCGGGGCACTGTTCGTGCTTGAATGGTATGTGGCATTCCCCAGTGTGAAAAGGCTAGGGTTCTGTGTCCAATTGCACAAAACGGGGACAGAGATTCCAGCAATTAGTAGACAGTTAATCATTATAATTTTTCTGGCTGTTGAACAATCAGATTCCACATATGAATTCCAAAATGTAGCATTATTTTTAGGTACTGGAACCACAAATTTCCTACTTGCCTTCTTTTCTTAAATTGTAAGGCCTTCTAAAGTAAGTAAAATGCAATAACGTAGCAGAATAAAGTAATTAGATGAAATCATGTTGAACAAGGTATAGAAAGAAGTAAACATAATTAGATTAGAATACATTATTTTAAATTTTTTGCAGAACATTTTGCAAGCATTGCATGTGAGTTAGCAAGAGTTACAGTCAAGCCTGAAATTATTCATAACCCTGGCAAATTCTGACTTAAAGTTACTTTTATTTAACCAGCAAATTTTGTTTTGTTTTTTACCAGAAATGACACAGGCTTCTCCCAAAAGATAATAAGATGATGTACAAAAGGAATCATTGTGGAAAAAATATTTCTCAGCTTTTATTTACATTTTAACAAAAAGTGGCATGTCCAAAATTATTCATACCCTTTGCGAACAGTCACAGTCTATGGGAAAATCCAAAGTTCTATACCATTCCAAATAGTCCAAGCTGTTTTAAAAATCTAATTGCCAGTGGAGACATGCAAAAAGCTGGTTAGCAATTATAGTAATTATATTATTTACAAGCACAAAATGTACATACACTTTTTATACGCTTTTATTGATACTGACATGTATAATTTGGATGTATTTCAACATTTAAAATGTGAAAAGTGTTGCATATTTTTAGCTAAAAAGCATTAGGATATTTGTATCAATGCTTTTTTTTATCATTTTACCCTGGACCCTTAATATCCCGACCCACTCGTGAAGGCGTGCATTTCTCATTCAAACACACCTCACCAGAAATACGGCATGCCGCAATCTGTGAAGAAGCAAGCAAGAGCCAATGAACGTTGAACGTTGAATTTTCTGTTGTAAAGTTTCTTGAAGCGCCAACTTTTCAATTTGTAACAAACGTGATGTTTATGTTTGGTGCTCAGGATGGAGATGAAGATTGCTGAATAAGGCTTGAGTTTGGGACTTTTCCTCCAATAGTATGGATCCTGAAGATTTTGATTACAGTGCACAAATAAAATTGATTCCATTTGTAATTATGTTGCATTTTTGGTGTATTGTATGGTTCTGTTGTCAGTCACAGCATGTCAGAGAAAACGTCTTTTGTGTCCCACGGCAAAAAAGGTAAATATGTGACCCTGGACCACTAAACCAGTCGTAAGTAGCACGGGTATATTTGTAGCAATAGCCAACAATACATTGTATGGGTCCAAATTTTACATTTTTCTTTTATGTCAAAAATTATTAAAGTAAAGATCATGTTTCATAAAGATATTTAGTAAATTTCCCACCGTAAATATATCAAAACTGAATTTTTGATTAGTAATATGCATTGCTAACTTCATTTGGACAACTTTAAAGGTGATTTTCTCAATATTTCAATTTTTTTCATCTTCTCCACCAAATATTGTTCTATCCTGACAAACCATACATCAATGTCAGTTTAAAAAATGTGACTGTTTTTGTGGTCCAGGGTCACAATTTTTAGACCCCTTAACCTATCCCCAACCCAAATCTACGGATTTTATAGCGAATATAAAAAGATATGAAATATAATTGACCGAAATATACAGGGAAATGATCATTCTACCTCTAAATCTAACCATAACTATTTCTGTACAATATAAAGAAAAACATCAATCACAATCATTTATTTATTGCAAAAATGTCAAAAGCATTACCAAAAGTAATGACAAAAGAACGAAATGATCATTTCATATTAAGTAAATGAGTAAACAATTTAATAATACAATTGAAAACATAATGCCAATGAATTCAATAAAAACAAATTATGATTTGAATATTAAGGATTCATTTGTAAATCTGTAAAGTTGTTCATACGTAAATAATTTACATTTTAGGTGTCATAAATACGTCATTATTGTATGTTAAAATGCTGAAAGTATTAGTATTGTAAGTTTAGATGCTGTAATGAAGGCAGTATTGTATGTTTTACTGTCTGTAAAAATGTATGTAAATTTACATTTTGTAGAACCCCATTTGATTATTATTTATGTTAAACAGCTGTGCTGCTTAATTTTTTTAAGGATTCTTTGATGAATAAAAATGTTAAAATAACAGCATTTATTTGAAATAGAAAACTTTTTTGTAACATTGTAAATGTCTATTGTAACTTTTGATCTTTACTCGTTTTTACTGACCCCAACTTATTTTACTGACCTCAAACTGTTGAATGGTAGTATATTAATTTGATATATTTCTTATATAATTCTTTATAGTTATTACATTTTCTGTTCTGATTTAGTGGGACAATCTGAATTGATTCAAATTTGAAACATTATAAATGTCTATATTGCTTTTGAACTGCTAATACTGAACCTAATGACCCCAAATTGTTATAAATAACTCGTTATAAAGCACACTCTTTACAACTTATTGTTTCTTTTCTGTTTACTTTATATTAGCCTTCTGTGATTTTTAAGTAAGACCTTCCTCAGGCTTTTGTCCTCGGCATGACTGATATTGAGCAAATCTTTCACTCAAAACCAAAGGAAATCTACAACTCAGTGAAGAGTAAATAAGGGTGCCATACTGTATTGTCTTGTGAAAGGCCTACATTGTATGAACAGGCTGCTGCAGAAATGAAGGAGCTGTTGCTGCTAGTTCTAGCTTTAGTGAAAGTTTAAGCTTAGCTAACAAGAACAAGTCTATGGACAAAGCGATGACTGGCAGCTGCCGCCCACCTTCTCTCTCTCGACATAATCAGAGTTTTGTGAGCATGTTCTGGCACGGAAGGCAACGTCAGGGAAGGAGAACAGAGCCCTGCTAGCGTATGCAGGGTATTAGCATGTATCCAGTCATGCTATATTTAAACATGCCTGAATATTTTGGGTAGTGAAGTGGGTGGCTTTGTTTACCCATAAGTGTGTATTCAGGGTGCAGGGAAAGCAGGATTAGCATGGAGAGTCATATTGCGCATGTCTAGACAGCTTCAACTGCCACAGTCAGTGTAGAGCAAGCCATTAGCAAACATTACTTTCCTGTGCCACAGGTGATTTGAATCAGGCATAGAGTTGCTATACAGCCCTTTTCACATTTTCTGTTCTTATTTAGAAGGAAAATATGTGGAATAGATTAAAGGCTATTGAAGATATTTATCAAATGATCTCACTAAATTACACTTGGAATATGATTTCTCTCATTTCTCTCTCCAAAGAAATTGCTTTAAAATGATACACTGCTCTTGTAGTATTATTAATATAGTATTTTGTTACTATCTAGTCACATGATCATCATCAGTTGGGTTGCTTAATATTTTTGTTTAAAAGTTTCTTTATTTATTTGAAATAGAAAACTTTTTGTTACATTATAAATGTTTTTACTGTAACTTTTGATCTTTACTAATTTTTACTGACCCCAACTTACTTTACCGACCTTAAACTGTTATATGGTAGTATATTCATTTTATATATTTCTTATATAATTCTTTATAGTTATTACATGGCCTTTTCACATTTTCTGTTCTGATTTAGGAGGGAAATCTGTGGAATTGGTTCAAATATGGTAGAAGATGTGAACGCATTAAAGATATTTATCAAATGATCTCACTAAATTATACTTGAAATATTATTTTGATAATTTCTCTCTCCAAAGAGAGTGCTTAAAAATTATTATTTTAACTTATTTTAGCATTATTATAAAATAATATTATGGTACTTTATTAATATTTTGAATAAGCTTTTACTTTTATATTTTCAGAAATCTGATTTTTATTCAGAAATCTGATTTTTTTTAATCATTATTATTTTAATTACAAAAAAGAAAAAAAATGTCCTTTTTATTCATTTCTGTTTAATATTTCTATAAATCTTTAATACAAGTTTTTTTTTTTTTGCTTTTTCTACTTCAGCCTAAATTTCAACCTATTACAGTAAGTTATTAAGACAAACATTTTAAAGTGTTTTAAAGTGTTTCGTCTAATATTTTTAATTCTATTGCATTTTATTATTATTTATTTTATTTTATTTCAATTACTAAAAAAAGTTTTTTGTCATTTTTTTTTTTTTTTAATACTTCTATAAATCTTTAACTTTTTTTATTTAAGTTTTAGAATGTTTTGAACTTCAGCCTAAACTTATTTCTGTAAGTTACGAAGACAAACATTTCATATTTTCATGTTCTAAGTGTAGGTTTTTCATCTAATATGTTATTTATTTAATTTTATTATTATTTTTTATTACCATTGTTTTTTTAAGTAACAAAAAAAGTTTTATGGACATTTTTATTAATTTCTGTTTAATATTTCTATAAATATTCAATATATTTTTAAGTTTTTAAGTTTTAGAATTTTTAAGTGTTACTAGTTTTTTATTTATTTTATTTTATTTTATTTTATTTACCAAATAAATGTTTTTGATAATTTTATTTGTTTCTGTTTAATATTTCTATAAATCTTTAACACATTTTTATTTAAGTTTGAGAATTTATTTGTACTTCAGCCTGAACTTATTTCAGTAAGTTACCAAGACAAACATTTCTAATTTTTATTTTCAATGTGTTTCTAAGTTTTTCATATAATATTTTTATTTTATTTTATTTACCAAAAAATTTGTGTTTCAAAAGACTTTTTTGCACTTCAGCCTGAACTTATTTCAGTAAGTTACCAAGACAAACATTTCTAATTTTCATTTACATTTTTTGAAGTGGAAGTTTTTCATCTAATATTTTTATTTTATTTTATTTTATTTTATTTTATTTTATTTTATTTTATTTTATTTTATTTTATTTTATTTTATTTTATTTTATTTTATTTTATTTTATTTTACTTTATTTACCAAAAAAGACAAGTTTTTTGTCATTTTTTGTTGTTTATGTTTAATTGTTTTTTTTTTTTTTTTAAGTTTTAGAATGTTTTGTACTTCAGGCCAACTTATTTCTGTAAGTTACCAAGACAAACATTTCTAATTTTCATTTTCTAAGTGTAAATTTTTCATCTAATATGTTATTTATTTTATTTTATTCTTTTTTTATTACCATTATTTTTGTAAGTAACAAAAAAAAAAGTTTTTGGTCATTTTTATTCATTTCTGTTTAATATTTCTATAAATATTCAATATTTTTTTTTTTATTTAAGTTTTAGAATTTTTAAGTGTTTCTAGGTTTTTATTTTATTTTATTTTATTTATTTATTTACCAAAAAATAGTTTTTTGTTAATTTTATTTGTTTCTGTTTAATATTTCTATAAATCTTTAATACATTTTTATTTAAGTTTGAGAATTTTTTTGTACTTCAGTCTGAACTTATTTCTGTAAGTTACCAAGGCAAATATTTCAAATTTTCATTTACATTTTTTAAGTGGAAGTTTTTCATCTAATATTTTTATTTTATTTTATTTTATTTTATTTTACTTTATTTACCAAAAAAGACACATTTTTTTTTTTTTTTTGCAATTTTTTGTTGTTTCTGTTTAATATTTTTTATTTAAGTTTTATAATTGTTTGTTCTTCAGCCTAAACTTACTTCAGTAAGTCACCAAGGAACTTTTCTACTTTTCATTTACATTTACATTTTTTAAGTGGAAGTTTTTCATCTATAATTTATTTTTATTTTTTATTTTATAAAATAATATACTACTTACATATAAATATTACTTGCAATAATATTTTATTTGATTTTATTTTTTATTAAAATTACTTTCCCGTTCTCTTTACTTTTAAACATCAATAACACCATTTAATATTTCAGATATTCATATATTAAAATATTTTCAATTTAATGCAACCTCTCATATAATATCCAGGTGCTGATTTGCATTTTGCGTAGGTAAGTGCGATTGGATCACACTGAAGATGTGTTGAAATGAAGGTGTACATGAAATCCAGCTATAAAAATATCCAGATATCATCAGGTTACAAAATGCATGTTACTTCCAGGTGTAAAAGGGAAAGTAAAGCAGAGTGACACTTTATTCTATTGCTAAAATGTACAGTCTTAGAAACGTAGGCCTCACTCGTGTCATACATTCATGCCTTCTCAAACACAATGCTCAGTGTGAGAATGCAGAAAGAGAATTTGCTTTTTGATCAGTGATATTGTAGCACGTTTGATCTTAACAAATATATGTGCTCTCATGACAAAAGTGGGTGTGAAACCTTGCCATACTATCTGCTTCTTCAAACACAAACACATTCTCACAAAGTCCACCCTAAATCCCCATGCAGCCCGACTCTGGAGCACAAACACTGACCCTCTCACTCATTAAACCACGGGTCAACCTCAGAGCCAGGGGTCGGAGGTCAGGGCAGCGCCAGCGACCGGACAATAAGTAAACAGGCACCTGGAGTAAATCAGGGTCTCCTCTTGTCAATCGCCTGTGACAGAGACCATTACAGGGGCCAAATAAACAGGCCACCAAGAACAGCAAGGGCTTGTGGGTAGCTCAGGGACATACACAACCCCTTCAGTGACCAAAAGAGCCACAATTCACTCCGGCCGGGCATGTTTTTTTGCATGTGGGGGTGATTAATGAAGAAGCGGGGGACAGGGCTGGGGGCAGGGACCGGGCTAAGGGGCGACTCGTGAAGGGAAACCTTTGTTTTTATACTCGTATTTCACGGGTCAGACTCCTTGTTTGTTGGTACAGACCACTCTGGTGGTGCTGATCTGCAGCAGGAGCTTTAGGTGGAAAATCTCTTTTTTAAGATGTCTTTGACAGGCTTTTTGGAGAAACGACAGGGCAGGAATATTGAAATGATGTTTTGGATAATGAGGCCTTCTTAGACACACCACACTTAGCCTAAAATAACATTTTGGTGATGGAAAGTTTGGGTTGGTTGGAGCTTTCAGGTATCTAAGAAACAGAAAGTGTCCGTCTGTGCATGTCTGTATGAGAATGCGCATACATGCAGGAAGATGTGGGTATTTCTGTGCATGCAGAAGGAGTAGGGGAACTATTGACACACCGCATAGAGGGGCTTCGTGACCGCTTCTGGTCACTCTTTCAGTCCAAGGATCCTAGAACTGAACCACCCTGTTATTACAGTGACAGTCAGGTCCTGTTAAACCCCAATCACCCATGATAATAACAGTTTTAATAACCCCGGCACACAGTCATATTTCACCAATGTTTTGATGAGTATGCCACTAGAGAATTGTGACCGTGGAAAGAAAGAGTCAAGGCCACAAGCTCAAATCAGTAGTTGAACTTTGTTCAGAGCCCCTATGTATTTATTTCAACCACACAGAAGAAATGTGTTTTGGTGATATATTTGTGCTCGCAGCCTGCCCGGCTTTGGCTCCCACGAAGCCTGTAGTAAAACCAGCCTGTTTCAGAGAGTCCGGATACTTGCCGTTGTGTTATTATTGTGAGAAAACAGAGATGGCACTGTAGGATTGTTTTGATTTTTTTATATATGTTTACATCGGTTTGGCATGAATTTGAACTTCAAAACAACCTTTAAGAATGATTCCTGTTGGTTATGATAATGTCATGTGAGATGCGGATGGTTTACACATAAACCTCAAAATGAAAATAGTATTTATGGTTTCAGCCATTAGTCTTTTAAACCAAAAAAGGGGGCAACGGAATAAAGGCCCAAAGAAACTCAGACCTATGGGTTTGGGAGTTTCAATTAGCCTTGAGCGGGTTTCATTAAAGTATATGGGCCATTCATAGTCAGAGTTGGAAACGTCTTGAAAAAAGTTTTTTTTTCCTACAAATTTTGTTTGTGCAAATTGTATAATAACAAGGCACACATTTCTAGTTATTGTGAAGTTAATTCTCACATTGTATTTTCAAAAAGATTTGGAATATTTGTTCTTTCTTTGTTCTATATATATATATATATATATATATATATATATATATAAAAAAATTTCAGAGGTAAATCAATAACAATTACAGTTTTAACAATATTTTGTGTGTGATTTAGAAGATTTGTTGTATTTTGAATGCAATTTTTCTTTGTAAAAGGCAAAAAGTTCATCATACTGATTTCAAACTTAAGGATTTATTAGTTTGAATATACATTGAACCAAAAACTATCACTAACAGAAGCTATCTGCTGTTGGTTTGTGGACAGTCATGGCTAAGACAAAGGAGCTCACTGAGGACCTGTAGTTGCGCATTGTGGCTGCTCATAAGTCAGGAAAGGGCTATAAGACCATATCTAAATGTTTTGAAGTTCCAGTGGCTACAGTGCAAAGTATTATTAAAAAATACAAGACATTCCGCACTGTGAAAATTCTCAGAGGACGTGGTCAGAAGGATCACCACCAAGGCCATCCTGATGAATCTGGGCTCTGCTGGTGGCAACATCTCAAGTGTTTAGTTGGACTCGGACTCGACTCGGACTCGACCCATTTGGACTCGGACTTGAGTCCGACTCGAATGGTTAAAGACTCGGACTCGACTCGGACTCGACTTAGGTGGACTCGAACCCAACACTACAGTTTGTACTGTATAAAAATCATTATGCTGAATAAGAGTCCACATAAACTACAAATCTAATGTGTGTGCATGTGTGAATGCAATTATTGTTTAATGTTAATAAATAAAGAACTCACTATTTGTATAGAGTCTATTAATGTACTATACAGTTTAGAAACTAATGTAAGTTCTTTATTGGTCTATACAAGTGGAAGTTTCCACTTACACTGCTGCTCAAAAGTTTGGGATCGGTACGATTTGTAATGGCTTTTAAAGACGTTTCGTATGCTCATCAGTGCATTTGATCAAAAATAGAGAAAAATGTAATATTGTGAAATATTATTTACATTTAAAATAACTGTTTACTATGTGAATATATTTTAAATTGTAATTTATTCCTGTGATCAAAGCTGAATTTTCAGCATCATTACTCCAGGCTTCAGTGTCTCATGATTCTTCAGAAATCATTCTAATATGCTGATTTATTATCAATGTTAAAAACAGTTGTGCTGCAGAATATTTTGTTGGAACCTGTGATTTTTTTCCCCAGGATTCTTTCACAAATAAACAGTTTGAAAAGAACAGCATTTATTTAAAATAAGTCTTTTGTAACAATATAAACCACCATCTAAAAGTTTGAGGTCAGTACATTTTTATTCTTTCTTTTTTTTGAAAGAAATTAATACTTCTATTTACCAAGGATGTGTTAAATTGATAAAAAGTGAAGACTTATGTTAGAAAAGATTTATAATTTGAATAAATGGTTTATTTTAACCTTTTATTCATCAAGAATCCTAAAAAAAAAAAAGAATCACAGGTTCCAAAAAAATATTAAGCAGCACAACTGTTTCCAAAATTGATAATAAAAGTAATTAATACGCATATTAGAATGATTTTCGAACAATCATTTGACACTGAAAATTGATAAAAATTCAGCTTTGCATCACAGGGATAAATTATATTTTAAAATATATTAACATAAAACAGCATTATTTTAAACTGTAATTTTAATTTTTAATTCTGAATTTTTTTTATCAAGTAAATGCAGCCTTGATGAGCATATAAGAATTCTTTATAAAACATAAAAAAAATCTTACTGATCCCAAACTTTTGAGCGGCAGTGTATGTTCATATAACCAAGACAAAACATGGTCAAACTTTATTTTAAGTTCCATTTCTTACTAAACCATTAACTATGACTTTTGCCTCAATAAACTATTAATTTGCTGCTTATTAATAATTATTAAAGTAGTTGTTAAGTTTAGGTATTGAGTAGAATTAGGGATGTAGAATATGGTCATCCAGAATATGTGCTTTTTACACTACTAGTCAAAATTTTTTGAACTTTTTTTTGTGAAGTCTCTTCTGTTTACCAAGCCTGCATTTATTTGATCCAAAGTACAGCAAAAACTGTAAAATTTTTGAAATAGTTTTATTATTTAAAATAACTTTCTAACTGAATATATTTTAAAATGTAATTAATTCATGTGATTTCAAAGCTGCATTTTTAGTATTATTACTGCAGTCTCAATGTCACATGATCCTTTAGAAATCATTCTAATATTCTGATTTGATGATCAAAAAACATGTATTATTATTATTATTATTATTATTATTATTATTATTATGTTGAAAACAGCTGAGTAGAATTTGTCAGGTTTCTTGAATAGAAAGCTCAGAGAACATAATTTATCAGAAATAGAAATCTTTTGTAACATTATACATGTCTTTATCATCACTTTTGATAAATTCAAAGCATCCTTTTTAAATAAATGTCTTAATTTCTATAATTTATTGTATAATGTTACAAAAGCTTTCAGATAAATGTTGATCTTTGGATCTTTCTATTCCTGAAAAAAAATTACTTAACTGTTTTAAATATTGATGATAATAATAATAATAATAATAATAATAATAATAATAATAATAATAATAATAATAATAATAATGTTCTTGAACAGCAAATCAGGATATTAAAATGATTTCAGAAGCATCATGTGATACTGAAGACTGGAGTATTGATGCTGAAAATGTAGCTTTTTTGAGTACTTTAAAATATACTCAAATAGAAAGCAGTTATTTTAAATAGTAAAAATATTGCACAATATTAGTGCTTTTGCTGTATTTTGGATCAAATAAATGCAGGTTTGGTGAGCAGAAGAAACTTCTTTAAAAAGCATTAAAAATCTTACTGTTCACAAACTTTTGACTGGTAGTGTAAGTATTAATAAACAGCCAATATGGAAATAATAGGCATGCTAGCAACTAGTTAAAGTGAGAACTGGCCCCTAAGTGTTACCTAAAACATTTTATAAACAAAAAAAAAAAATGGACGTTTTGAACATTCAGAAATGACGTTCGTGGGAACATTAGCAATAGCAAAAGAATTGTAAATCATTTGTAAATCCATTCTTAGGTCAATTGCTGCATTCAGTTTAGTGCAATAACTTTGGTAGGAATTATTTTACAAACAGTTTCCAGAGAAATTTGTTCTGCTCATATTTCATGAATGCACAACGTATTCATTGGTGGTTTCAGGCTTCAGTATTGTATAATAGATTGGGTTTGATGATGACATTTGTTGATCATTCTCCGTTGATGAGACCGGACATGGCTAACTACAGTAGCTCAATTCTAGATGCACACACTCACACAATGGGACGCTTTATTAGCTAAGGTAGCGTTTTGTCACAATAAAAAAGTTAAAGTACACTTATGAATATGATATACTTTAAAAATAATTAACTAAAGTACGAACTGATTGTAAAATATTAGCATGGCTACTTATAGTTTGCAATTTCCCAGAAGTGCGGAGAGCAATTGAAATCATGCTGGCCTTTCACACCCTGCCAGACATTGTGGGTAGGTTATTTCTAAACAGAAACGAGCTGTTCTCAGCCGAAAGCCAGGAATTTAGTGGTACCTGAAGGATCTATAAACACTGAATATGACGAAGATGATGATAAATGGAGCTATGGGACAAACACATCTAATGCTTTGTTACTCACTTCATAAAATGACTGGACATTGAGAATAGTGGCTTGGCTATGATCTATGCATAATTTGGCCCAATATGGGAAGCTGTCATCTCATTAACGAATATCTAAACAGGCCAAACCATGTTCCACTCCTTAACCACACAACCATTTAAAAGAACAGTTCTTCAGTCATTGTGTAACCGTAAGGATTAATAAGAAATCCAGTGTTTTGGTTCTCAAAGGGCATAAATCTGAGACGCCTGCCAGTGTAGCCATTGAGCTTCAACCCAATCTAAAACTTTCATGAAGTCTTTTTCTGAACATCAAGTTCACTTTAAGCCTGGATGCCATATAGCCAAAATCAGGCCTTCCCAACGTCTTGATGTATCAGTAAAATGATTATTTTAGTGGCACAAGCTAAAAGGCAAGACAAAACTTAGAGAACTTCAAAAGACTGGGCCTCATTCATGAAACTCAAGCAGAGCGAATTGTAAATCATCTGTAAATCCATTCTTACGTAAAGTGCTGCATTCAATTTAGCGCAATAATTTTGATAGGAATTCTTTTACAAACAATTTACAGAGAAATTTGTTCTGCTCATGTTTCATGAATTAGGCACACTGAGTACACCAAGTTTTCATTGGGGGTGGGCTTCGGTATCGTATAATAGATTCGGTTTGATGATGACGTTTGTTGATCATTCTCTGTTGATGAGACCGGACATGGCTAACTAGTTTAATTCTGGATGCACATACACACACAAACTGTGACACTGGAAAGACACTGAAGATTTTGAGACAAGCACCTCAGGCACTGACTGGCTTTAGTAAAGATCAGCTATCTCCTTATTGACTGGGGAGTATCAGATATACACTCACATTCTCCCACACACTAGAACCACTGTTCATGATAGCGATATTTGTACAAATGTTGCTTGGAGAGTGTAATTATGGGATTTTTTTTCTTTTTTAAATCAAGCAACCTGTCAACAATCTGGACCGCTCACTGGATATAGTTCATCTGAGTCAGGCTTTGGATGGATTGTGCTGCTGACCTTTAAAATGTGTTTTCTTTCTCTCTCATTTGTCTTTATTACACAGCCCTCTTATTCTGCAGTACTCCACAAATGTGGTGAATTCAACCTGTTCTCGTTTCTATGAAATGGGAAAGGTTTAATGGGAAACTGATTTAAACTATAATTCAGAATGGTTGCAAGGAAACCATTTAAGAGTCATTTATTTTCAAAATGCACATTTTGTTCTATTTCTTAATGGCTGAGAGAACAATATAAATCCTTAAAGTTTTAAGAAAAATGTAGCATGATAGTATTTCACAACTTTATTTCACTTTTTAAAGGGATTCAAAGATGAAAATTCTGCCATTAATTACACTGTAAAAAGTTTTCACCAGATTCAACTTAAAAAAAACCTAAGTTCAGCAGCTACCTTAAAATTTAAAGTTAAATCAGCTTTTTAACTTTTTACAATAAAATGAGTTGATTTAACTTGTGAGTTGAAATGACTTAAGTTGATTTAACTTAAAATTTTTAAGGCAGATTCTAAACTTAAGTTTTTAAGTTGAAACTGGTGAAAACTTTTTACAGTGTAAAAACCCACATGTCGTTCCAAACCCGTAAGACATTCGTTCATCTTGAGAACACAAATTAAGTTATTTTGGATGAAATCCGACAGCTTTCTGACCTGCATAGACAGTAACTGACACGTTCAAGGGTCAGAAAGGTGGTAAAGACATTGTTAAAATAGTCCATGTGACATCAGTGGCTCAATTGTAATGTTATAAAAAACTATGAGAATACTTCTTGTGCGTAAAGAAGACAAAAATAACAACTTTATTTAAAGGGGTCATCAGATGCCCATTTTCCACAAGTTCATATGATTCTTTAGGGTCTTAATGAAAAGTCTATAATATACTTTGGTTAAAAATTCTCAATAGTAGTGTAAAAAAACACCCTTTTACCTTGTCAAAATCAGTTCTGCAAAAAATCTACTTATTCTATTGCATGTTCCTTTAAATACAAATGAGCTCTGCTCGCCCCGCCCCTCTCTGCATGTTTACTTTAGCCACATTTAGCCGTATATAGCCACGTTTAGCATCGAAACTTGCCAACGAGCACATTATGGGGTCATCGGATGCAAAACTCACTTTTACATGTTGTTTGAATATTAATGTGTGTTGGCGGTTTGTGTACACAACCACCCTACAATGATAAAAATCCACCCAGTGGTATTTTTTTGATCTTTAAAAGTAATATTCCCTTTTTAAAATCAGGTCATTCTCAACTTCTTGTCGGTGTGATGACACACTGACAGAGGCCACTCCCATGATAGTTGATTGACATGAGCGCCTTACCTTAGACCCGCCCTCACCGAGCTGAAACAGTCTGACTCAGATCGCCATTGTGTCGACTCAGGTGCAGAGGAAGGCAAGAATGTTTCAGATTGAGCAATTGAGGTGTTCTGTTGTTGGATGTAATAATGAACATAGCAGTCGTCATTTACTCCCGACATCTGAGCCGCTGAAGATGCAGAGGATTAACGTTACTTTTGCTTTTGAAAGGAAAGCGCCGATCCCGATCTACATATGCGTCTATGTTCGTGCGAATCATTCGTGATGCAGCTTCACCCACAGAAGAACTGAGTATAAGGGTTTTGTATGTATCTTTGCAAATGGCCTTTCTTAATAAAGTGCTAGTTAGCAAGTTTCGTGGATAAATGCGGCTAAAGTAAACATTACGGCTCATCATCCCACAGCAGAGAGGGGCGGGGCAAGCAGAGCTCATTAGCATTTAAAGGAACATCCAACAGAATAGCTCACTCTAACCCCTTTAAGAAAGGCCATTTGCAAAGATGCATAAAAAACCCTTATACTGTGGGTGACGCTGCATCACGAATGATTTGCACAAACTTAAACGCATATGTAGATCGGGATCGGCGCTTTCCTTTCAAAAACGAAAGTAACGTTAATCCTCTGTGTCATCAGTGGCTCAGATGTTGGGAGTAAATGACGACTGCTATGTTCATTATTACACCCAACAACATAACATCTCAATCGGAGACATTCTTGTCTTCCCCTGCACCTGAGTCACACAATGGTGATTGAAGTCAGACTGTTTCAGCTCGGTGAGGGCGGGTCTAAGGTAAGGCACTCATGTCAATCAACTATCGTGGGAGCGGCCTCTGTCGCTGTGTCTTCACACCGACAAGAAGCTGAGAATGACCTGATTTTAAAAAGGGGATATTACTTTTAAAGATTAAAAAATAACACTGGGTGGATTTGTATCATTGTAGAGTGTTCAAACAACATGTAAAAGTGAGTTTTGCATCTGACAACCCCTTTAACAGTTCTTCTTTTCCGTGTCATTCTCCGCCGCCATTCACTGAAGTACCACAATGCATGCATATGTCCAACATATATTCAACTGTGAGCTACAGAAACTGTAGGGAAATTAATGAACTATTACATTTATTTACTGACCTTAGGATACATTTTTACCAAAAGCAACACAGAAATGAGAATAAAACATTAGCAGTTCATTTTGTTAGAGCTGCAAACAATACTTTGCTGAAAAGACATACGCTGGTGTGTTTTGAATGCTAGTTTGCTGAAGTTCCCACCAGGAGTTTAATCTTTTTAACTCATCCTGCAGTGTTTTAGTCTTCATAAACCTGTTCATGGTTATTCAGGTCTGGATTTTATGTAGGCCTTTTTAAGCAAATCAGTAAATCATGTCTTTTTGGACACGGCTTTGTGCACAGGGACACCCCAAACTGTTGCAACACAATGGGAAGTGCAAAATTTGTTTTCACTGGAATTACTGGAATAGCCAATGTCGTGAATTAGAAGGTGGTTTCCACACTGTGTATTTGTTCGTATATGAGAAATATGGATTTGTAGCTGGATAACCCTCTATACTGTACGTGGACTATAACTTTCTTTTCTGGGAGTCTGACACCCGTTAGTCACAAACTCACTGTCCCCTCAGACCACAGCATTATTCGATGCAGAGACGGGGAAATGGGTCAACGCAAACCACATGGAAACACCTGAGACAAGTCAGTCTGGAAGCACTCCCCATCCCTCACGATGAGATTTGTTTTTCAGGCCGCTGTTGGTCTCAGGGCTTTTCACATTCATCATGCCGAATGACTGAGTGTGCTTTTGCGTTTGGTTTCATAAAGAGCCCCCTCCTATTTCAAACTCCCACATCAACTCCATGAAACACTTACACAAACCACATACAGTTGTGCTCATGAGTTTACATACCCCTTCTCTCATACGTTTACATAGATAATTGCAGAACATGTTTTGCATTTTAGAGTGCTCATATAAATCATGGCTAGTTTTTTTTTTTTTTATTTACATGAAATTTAATTATATTCCAAAAATGATAACTGTGCAAAATTATTCTGTTCAAAACTTTAACAGTTCACCCAAAAATGGAAATTCTTTTTGGTGTTTGACTCATTTTGTTATAGTGGTGTATGATATTTCAACATAGGCTCTCATTATATAAACCAGCTTACCGACATTTCTGCAAAACTCCAAAAACAAACCTTTATATACAATTCACTGTGGTTTCCAGCTAAACCGAACACTAATTGCAGTATAACAAAACTTTTATTCCTTTTCACACAAATTATGATTACAGGAGCAGATTATTGATTAGTAAAGACTTACTTTTTGTGGCTCCTTGCACAATACTATGCTGTCAACCATTCTACCATAGTGCATTATTTGTAAAGTAATACATTTTGATGTTCACATCCCATAATCAGCTCCTTGTGGATTTTCTAATATAGTAAACTTGCTCATTAGCTCACCTGGTACAGTATTGCAACTTCTGTGAAGTCCCTTGAAACAAGAGTAAACACTTGATAAATAAACTCAAAGACTTGTAGCAAGCTAAAATTGCATTATATATGGATTTTGCAATGTAGTAAACTTATATATGGATTTTCTAATGTAGTAAACTTGCTCATTAGCTCACCTGGTACAGTATTGCAATCCATGTGAAGTCCTGTGAAACAAGAGTTAGCACTTGATAAAAAAATAAAATAAAGACTTGTTGCTAAAATGGCATGCTTTTTTAAGAATTAAGAATATTTTGATCTCATGACTTTTTTTGTTAACTCTATCAGTAAGGTTTTTACGTAGTGTGAGGGTAGTACATTATCTTTAAACCGTATAACCCAAATCACATTTAATTTCTGAACTGTCAAGATGATACAACAACCAACAAATAAAAAGTTGCCAGATTTGCCATTTCAGAACTGAATGTGCTTTTAGTACCACTCATTGGACATTTCAACAATGTAAAATCATTTCACAGAAATGTTGCCACAGGAATGTTTTTTCACTGAGCCTAGGTTGAGGGTTTCTCAATTGTCCTGAGTGTCAAAGCTGAATCTTAACATCACTAAACGACTGTGGTTGAGAACTTACATGTGCAGACCATGCTGGGAAACCAAATTACTTACAGGACCAGGAGGTTTTTGACTCCACTGGGCTATTTATTTTTAAGGAGGTACTACACAATGTTAAGAAACAAGGCAATGTAAAATTTTGAACAGTCAAAACCAGATGGTTTTAAAGCAGCTTCACAGTAATAAACAGGAGAATAACATAACAGATTATGCGAAATATGAGACAATTTCCAGTTAAAAAGACAATAGTGTCATTATTTAACTCAAGTCAGTTCTGTGTTGGTTCAATATCTGTACAAAATTCCACGTTTGGCACATAGGACAACAAGCATTCTCTGTGACCATGACTTATCCCATGGAATGTTGACTGCTTGCAGGTCTTCCATAAAAGTTCTTCGCCAGGTGATTTTTGGTCATCCCCATTTTTTTTTACCTTTGAGTATCCGATGGTAAGAGGTGTCCCGTGAAATGAAGGCTGTGTTTGGTGATGGTCGAAGAGAGGGGCTGTGTGTAGGCACAACAGTATACTTCCATGTTCATGACGCAAACATCAGAGGTGGAAAACGTCCTACTTTCGAGTGATGGTTTCCATCATCTTCCAGGTCTTGCATACATAGGTCGCCACTATGATCGTAGCCAGGAGCCGCAATTTAATCTGCAGAGAGAGTGAGGGCTAGTTCCGGATTGGACAAAGTCATTGGAACATGGCAGATGCCTTGCCCATGTGGCAGATGACATCTCGCTCTGTGTCCCCATCAAAAGAAATTACACTAGGTGAAGTTTGCAACTTCCTCCACTTGTTGTCCATCGATTGTAATCAATACTCTCAAGTTTACACAACCAGTGCGAACGACATTGGTCTTCAGTCTACTAATTTGCAGTCCAGTGCTGGTCACTTGATTTTCTAGGGCCATAGTGAGATCTCGTAGGGCAGTTTGGGTTGGGCTGAGAACGACAATATCAAAGTTGAGATTGGCAAAGAAAGAGGTAGTCTTGCTTAGCCAGACCTCCACACTGATGGCAGAAGGTCTGGAAATATTGGCTGCTTTGAGGCCATATGACTGACAGGTAAAGCAACCAGTCATGTTTAGTTTTGTGCCGCGTCATGTTTATGACCGTGGAAATGGCGCCACAATAACAGACCAGTGTGTAAAACTCTCTGACATGATTTAAAGATTTTATGCCATGAACTTTAAAGGTGCCATAGAATGCATTGAAACAATATTTTAAATTGTTCTCTGATATCTACATAGAAGGTATATGGGATAGGAAAAGGCAAAAAATCTCCAGTTTCTTCTTTCGTGAGGGGGCTTGGCACCACAGCGTTTTTTTTTTTTTGTTTTTTTTTCATACGGAACGGTAAAGAACGCGACACACGGGTCTCCCGGAAGTCCTGTATTAATCCGATGACAACTTTGAAACTCCTGAAGTGTTTCCAGCTAAGTGTGCCTTATGCATCAGACATTTAGCCAATGTTCCGTAGGCATGGCGTCTCAGGCTGAGACTAAGGAAGAGGCAACTTTGTTGTACGCCAATTACCCCTTCTTTTATCCATACACAGCAGTGAGATCTTTGGTATAGGTTGCAAAAGATGTCAACAAATTGAGATGTAATTCCGTAAACCCGGGCTATCTTCTACAGCATTTCTCAGAGTCAAAGGCCTTGACAAAATCAATAACGTTCAGTGAGATCTGTTGTTGTTATTCCACCGAATACCAGTTCACGAGTTCACACTTACATATAATAAACTGGGAATGGGTTATGCGTATTTGGCGAGCTGTCCAATGGAAGGGCTCCGAGCTCGGAATTTTGGCCCGAACTCAGAATACCCCCCGTTAGGACAGAAATAGTTGTAAGTGTGGAGAAGAGGTGGCGGAGGGATGCTAAAAATCTGTCAAGGAACAGAGGTGAGGCTGCGGTATAAATACACGTCTGTTAATTAGGTTGATTGCTGATTGCGCTCCTCATGTTCATTGTTAATTATCTGAACGTGCTCCTCCCGAACTTTGTTAATAAAAACATCATTTATTGCGCTTGGAGAGATCGCCTTTTTGGCAAACATGATAATTATACATTCTTCAGGGACTGCTGAAGCCACCCAACGAGCATTAAGCAGGTCCGTCAGGCATCAACAAGGCACTGGTCACCAGATTTGAGTAGTTCAGGTGGGATCTCGGCCATGCAGCCTTGCTCGGATCATATTTTTTGTTTCCGCTGCTGTGATCATGTCCAGGTTTACTGGGTCGAGGAGGCTGATCGAATGCTGTGGTTGGTGCAGGCTGGTTTAGGATTCCCTTAAAAGTGCTCAACCCACAAGCACCAACGTTCTTCTTGAGAAGGAAAGGCCCTGTCATCCCGATCTTTGATCGGTGTACCACTTTCCAAAGTGGAGCTAGTAAGCTCTCAAAGGATACAATATAACGTGTGCATATTGTTTCGATTTGCAGCCCCTGCTGAAAAAAACAGCTAAAGCCAGGTGGTTGGTTGGTCTTAGCTGGTTTAAGCTGGAAGTAGCTGGTTTTAGTTGTCTAGTCTCCCAGCCTGGCCAGGCTAAAAAAGTGACCAAAACCCCTTAAAACCAGCCGGCTGACCAGCTATGACCAGCTAAAACCAGGCTGGTTGGCCAGCTAAACCCAGCCAACCAGCCTAGGCTGGTTTTGGCTTTTTTTTTCCCCCAGGGGCTTTTTGTGCCTCAAACCCTTTCTGATCGACCTACTCGCACTTGTCGCATCTGCAACTTTGCTTTACTTGTCGATCAAAGTTCATCAATTGTAAAATGAATCAGTCTAATGTTGATTCAAATCAGTGTTGATATTCTGCCCAATTCACTACCAGTTTTTTTCTCATTGATAGTGTCATTGCAGTCAAACTGATAATATTATTGAACATTAAGTATCTTTTAACATGACCATTTATGTAGATTCGGTAATTATTTTGTCTTGTGTAAATTTATGTCAATATCTGACAAACAGTGTAAAAAATATATATCACAGATGTCTTGTTCATGCATTTATGGATAATGGCACATTTAAAATATCCCACTATGCACCTGAATGGATATGACACAAACACACAGAGTTTAGACTCACACAAAAGATTTCTAGAACTCTCTAGAGCTGAAAAGGCTCCTCTACCCCTTCCACCCAAGGGTGAATTAGTGTGTCGCTCAGCTCACTTTGTCTTTTCCATAGCTGCCTGCACCCTGCCTGTAGGAATGTGGCAGTCATTAATTCCGTGGCTCAAACCTC